>NC_067130.1:15312211-15617985 GCF_021347895.1 Acanthochromis polyacanthus
ATTACATAAACTGCACAATCTTATCCAGGAATTAGAGAAGACTTGCATGTTTGTCTTTCTTCCTGTCAGTGTTTGATGGTAAATGATTTGTGCATGTCCACCAGTGGGGGGCAGTAAAGGTCTTTATCACTTTGACACTCATTTATTGGCAACTTTGTTGTTCTTTTTTTGCCCTGATTTTCTCCTCATTATGTTTCAATTTTCTGTCTATCCACTCAAACTAAGTTCCCTCACCAGAAGTGTGGAAACAGAGCAGGCAGTCAATTGATGAACACTAATTTGGAGAAAGAGGTATTTCCCAGGAGGCCTGTCGGGGTTCAAGAAATCCCCACCTACTTCCACAGCAACCTGAAAAGTCATATGTGAAAGATACACTGTTGATCAAATCAACTCTGAGCATATTAAGAGTCATTGTCTGTGGGGAGCATCCCTCTGAAGTGCAGGCTACTCTTTTCTGCTTCCAGTAGAAAACAACATACTAATCCACAAACAAGCATTTAGAGCTTACTTTGGGGCTCAGACCGCAAAAGTCGTCATTTACGCAAACATCTGACTAGTGACACTGCGAGATTTAGCGAAAAACAGGTGCTTTTTAGGTGAACTAATGGATCCCAGAAGAGTTACGGGCAGAGGCAAGTGAGTGGGATTTAAGGTTTAGGCAAAAAATAAGTGCTATGTATAAATTACAAATGGCTGGGTAAAAGCTTCATGTAGTTGAGAATCAGGACAGCACCCCGTCTGCACATCGCCACAATGAGATCATAACAACACATCATTTAGTGATGGCTTTTTAGGAAATTAGCAACAAGAATGTCCGGATTTTCTTGTTGATGCAGTCTGAAGGTGAAGTCCTTGATGTGATCCACTTAAATGGATTCATCCTATTTTCAAGCAATAGCTCCCACAATGCATTTGTGCACTGGTGATTTTTTTTTTGCCATATGTGGGGGTTTTGTTCCATCATTGTTGAATTAAATAAATTAATTGGACCAATGCTGAAACGGAAATTGAAATAGGATTACAATATGCGGAATTTTAATGGTTCAAATCATTTTCTCATGCAACACTATGGACATGCAAGTTGTGGAGAAATCTTCTTGTGATTCACTGTTTCCCACCTCTATTGAAGCTACTGCGAATGCAATGTTCTTTGACTTCAGACCAGCTATAACTAGCAGTCATGGATGCATAATAATGAGAATGATTAAAGGTATTTGTGCCAGAAACATGCATTATGTATATGTTGTTTTCCCCGTTACACATATATATAGCTACATATATACATACCATGTTATGTTGTTTTTGCTCATTGTATCCTCCTTCCAGAGACTAAAGGATGCCTAGAATAGCAATGCAACACGAACCACCAGAAGTACAGTTTAATATCAGCTCTGTAAACTGACAAACCTGTCTGGAAGGAGGACATGGTGTGAACCAGCACTGTAAGCAGTTACCTGTATGGATTCATATCAGCTTCTGAGACTGTCTGACAAGCCAGACTAAAAGGAACAGAGTGTGTGCACAAGCACGTCTGGTGAAAAAAGACTGACTGTCCTGAAACTGGGTGTATTCCCGAAGCAAGTGTAGGAACGACAGATATAAGAGGTGTCTTGCGTTTTTGGACTATAAGCGATACACGTTTACCAGACGGTGGTTACAGATGTTCAGGAGAGACACAATTAAGCAACACTATCATCTAAAAATATAGATGAGGAATGGTAGCCAAAATAAAGATCTACAGAAGTATTATATTTGGTCTTGTTTTTAAAACATTAACTGATTGACACCTTATGCCTACGTCCATTAGATGTGGTATTTCCAGGACCGTCATTCATAGGAACATCGGATTATTTGATTCTGGTCATAAACGTTTGTTGGTGTGAAGGAAAAGTTTCAATGCATGAGGCAAAAGTAGAACCAAAAAAAAAGTAGAATACCATTATTACATCTGACAGTGTTCCTAAAATCCTTCACATTTGGAATCCGTTTTCTTGGCTACTCCCTGTCATGTTGCTTAAAAAAGAACTTGTTTTCCTTTTTCTGTTGTCTGTCTTAGTTAGCAGTTACAAGCTACAAAAGCAGAGAAGATTAACTTACTGAGGAAAGGTGCACATTTATAAATACATGTGTCTTTTTTAACTGCTGAAGTTCAGTTGTGGTAGCCCTCGCTAACTCAAGAAACTGTTTGTCTGCTTGTTGCGTCTATAAGAAACCTTTAATATGATCAGATTGTACAGCGTTCATGTAAGATTGCTATTGCATTGATGCACACAATGAGACCTAGCAAGTATGTTTACCATGGTCACTATCCTGATCCTAGTTTAGCATGGCACCATTTACTACTTTGGACTAAACGCACAGCTGAGGAATGGGGATGTGTTTATTTTGCAGGTATTAATTCCTATGTTTCAAGGGTTGGGTGATCTAGTCTTCTACATTTGTCTGGTTCCAGTTCAATGTTGCCAAGGCATTGTGCTCCCTACCTCTATACCCGACGTAACGGAAACCTGAAAAGTTCCTCAGCTCTGTATTCACTTAATATGATATGGGCTATTGTTGGAATTTTCTGCTCCTCAGCACTGCCGTATGGCTCTCAGCATGACAGCACTACGCTTGAAGCTTATACTAGGCTTATACTTATGCATCCACAGGTATGTGAAAATCATAGCTTAGTGCATGATTACATAAATTTGGTCATCAGAGGGTGTATGCGAGGCCATGTAGGCTTCACGTTCTTCTGACCCAGGCTGTCAATATGCTAAATGCTCAGATGACGGTGAAACATCTTCTACAGTTGATGGTCAAACATCTATAGCTGATGGCCAAACATCTTCTACACCTGATGTTGAAACTCCACTGAAATGAATAGATGGAATACATTAAAAGTCCAACAGGACTACATCGGGATGGGGGGAGTTTAACCAAGTGTCTAAGGTTGTGAGGTTCGGGTTAGTGGTGGGGTTAGGTAACACAGGATGTTTGGAACTTTGGACACCAAAGACTTAGGACCCTAGGAACATAAGGTGACCTTTCACTCCATCAACTAGTAGAATATCAGTGTAGGATCTGCCATATTTGATGAGAACATACCACCTGTTGTCCTCTCCAGTTTAACCAATGAGCTACACTGAGTAGGTATTTTTTTTCTCCCCCTGAAAATTATCACTGAAAGATGTCCTACAGAGGCGGTTCTTGAAGTTGGAACATGCACAAAGGTTTGGCCCCACAAAGTGGAAAACAGCCAATAGATGTTCCTATCAAATACTGACGAGCATCAGACAAAAATCAGACAACTGAGCCGCAGTTACTGAGACATGCCAGTAAAAACCTAAAAAGTACCACAAAACAATGAAGAACACCACACTCAAATACATTTTCCAGTTTTTGTAAATACAACTGTTACACAAGAGCCTAATATGCATTCATTTAAAAGGAATGCTTATGCTGCTGAACTTGCTGAGAATCAACACATTTGCCTGGAACTCCTTGCAGCCATTAGCCATTTTGCAGCTCATTGTTTTGGATTGCTCACTGAGTTTTCACAGATCTCAATTGTAGCACCAGCTTACAAGCCCACACAATCTGACTGTACTCTGCCCGCCTAGAGCAAGTTGGTAGAAGTAGTAATTAAGTGAAGACAGTTGAACATCTACCAAGCTAGCAGGACAGATCCATCTTTTTATCTGGGGACTTTTTGGACCTACACAAGTAAATATTGGCCTTACTGTGACAAATAGTGGGAAAATGGATTCCAAGTGGATGTGCTTTTCGGTTCTTGCAGAATATATGAGTGACATTTGGGATGTTTGCTTGTGTAGCTATAAGAACTTGACAAGTTGGCCTATCAAGGCTTGCTACTGAAACTTTCTGTTGGAATCCAGCAATCAAAAATAGTTTGATACAGCTTTAAAATCATCACTAAGACACAGAGGGAGAATTTCACTTCTTCCCTACTATCTAGGCATAATTTCACACAACACCACAGTACGTGTAAAAGCTTCCACTGCCACAAACAGAATAGATTTCTAAACAGGACTTACAAATAAATCAAACAAATCCATAAACCAATACTTTCACGTGGCACAAAATTATAGCCCTATCTGTCAGGATTTGATTTGTGTATCCATTTTTATTCCACGCATTAGTATCTGCCTTTGAATTTTTTATCAGAGGAGTTGACGGACACAGAATATCAATGAAATCAGATGTTTTTAAGGCTTTATTTGCTGTTTCTGTGCTTGTACTGTAATATTAAAATTCTGTCTGAATTTTTTTTTGGATGCAACATAATGAAAATGGCCTGTTTGATCTAATATGTAATACGATAGACATATGCAGGGAAAAAAAGTTTTTCTTTTTGATATTTCTTCTGTGTTTTCTGTGGATGCACTGATTTTTCTCTCTCATTTGTGCAACCCACAGTGCTCACTCTGAACTGATCTTCAGCTTTAGGGACTCTAAGCAGAGAACCACCTTCAGCTGAGAAAGGCTCACAGTCTGTTGGCATGCCTGGAGGCCCACATACCTGAGGTGATTTGGGATTTGTTGCGAGAGACTTTTCTGTAGTGGCAGCATATGGGAGGGGAAGAAGTATCACTGAGCTAATGGCCCATTCATTTCTGTTGACAGGATGCTGGTGACTCTGGATTTTGACCATATGCTGAGCTTTTGTGTGCTTGTCTGGGGGCCACACTTCAAGGAAAAACGTTTAAATCCTCGATGGGGAAAGGGCGGAAACTTATTTGTTGAAAAGGTGCAATTTGTTTAGCAGTTCACCGACTCTCCTGAGAAAACTCAGCTGCTGAAAAAGGTAAGATTGGCTGTCTGCACTCTGAATGAAAGGGGGAGCAGGTTACTTCAGGTAGCTTCAAATTCAGGTCAAATCATCTGAAATTCAGTCAGACACAATAAAGACACCACTATTCAAAGCTTTTGAAGTATACTATATTACAGTGTATATTTTTTTGTGATAAGCTACAGTTTATTCAACAGTAGTGTGTTGTCTCCGGCCATTGACTCCCCCTAAGTCTTATCTAATCCAAAAATGAGCAGAGATGGAGTGTCTGAAGTAGGGCTGGACCCGAATATCCCGAATATCCGAATATTCGTTCGCTACGGCGGTATCCGGATATTAATTTTGGTATCCGAATATTCACCGCCGCCCAAAATTTGGACCCCGGAGACCAGACGAACGGATCCCACATTGGCTTGTGGCAGAGACGGCCCTAACGACAAGACGTTACGGGGCGGAAGGAATATTTGGATATTCGTCTTGAATAGGGCCCGAATATTCGGGGGCCAAAAACAACTATTCGAGCCAGCCCTAGTCTGAAGACATTGAGGGTTAATTCAACTTAAACGAGAAAGTCGTGTAAAAATTCACCTCCTGTGTAGCTGTCATGAACAGGGAAATTAGCTATAGAGGCCCAAATTATTTTGTGCCACGTTCCAAACAAGTCTATTTATGCTGTAAAGTTGTACATTTTAACATGAGGGTCGAAGGGAGTGGAGTCACTGTTGAAGCTACCCTGAAGTTTTTGGCACATCTGTCTTGGCTTCACTTGCAAGCCCCACCACAAGAAAGAAACATACCAGGAAGACAAAGCTTAAATGAAACTAACTTAATGGACAAAGTGGATATCTAGTTCACATCATTCTTTCAGCAGAGGTAGTATATTATTGTATACTATAACTGACATACCCTCCTGAGACCCAGCCCATTTATTTCCGTCCTCTGTACCGGACATTTGTTTTTGTTCTATGTCTTTCACTCATTTGAGCTACCCTACTAAATTCTGATGTGTTCAATTGAAAACATTCCAGCCTTTCCAATGATTGTGGGAAAAATGGGAGCTTTGTTTTTTAATGCTGAGACAAAATGGAGACTGCAGCAAAACTCGCCTGCCAGGAAAAGAGAAAGGTTAAATCAAATATTGTTAAGATATCATTGTTTTACTTCAGGTAATCATATGTTTTCTTGTTAATGAACATGTCAGGAATTATAAATTGGGGTCAGAGTTCAGTTAAACTTTTGGTCAAGAAAAATAATAGCCCCTTTATGAATGTTAGCTGAAATGGACATGAGAGCGATTTAATATATTTTCTGTGTAAAGTAATTAATGTGAGAAACAAATAGTTGCTTATAACTATGTTTCATTCAACCTCTTAAATTTTGCACTAATATAGTTTCTTAAAGTTTCATTAGAAAATGAATCGGCATGTTTTCTAGTCAGCCTATTTGGATTTTGAGGTGTCGCTGCATTTTTTTTTTTTTTTTGGAGGCGGTGGGGGGGTACCACTACAGTGGGCAAGCTGTAAAATCTGAAAGATTTTTTTTTTTTATAAATTCTAAAATGTGAGTTGTTTTAGCTCCAAAAAGCTGGGGGAAAAAAAAACAAAAAAAAAGTTACATTTTCAAAGATTCTTATTTCCTTGCTTCTCAGGAGGATACACGGCCTGTGTTTGTGCTCCTTTTCAGTTTCTAGATTAGAAGATGTAAGAAAAAAAAGGCAAAAGCTTTGTACACTTGGCTGGGGAGGAAACACAGATGTATCAATAAAAACTAAATGAAAATAGATTCAGTGAATAAATCGTCTGACTTAAATATCCGCTCAAGCTGCCACTCTTCTGAAGAAACCAAAAATGGCAGCAGATGAAAACACTAGCTCCGTGTGTACTCGGCACGTTCTTTAGATAAATACATAAAACAAACTTGAATTACATATTTTTATCATGTTTTTCACTTGGGTTTTTTTCACATTTTTGAGAGTTTATTGGTGCTTTTGTAATTCAACATCTCATTACATCCTCTTTTTTTTTTTTTTTTGCAGTGGTTTCAAAGCATCACCAACTGTTTCTCAAAGATACGCCCCCACCTCTAATATTAACATAATATCAGTGGAAGGAAAGGTGCATTAATTCACAGTTTCTTTTGTTGGTATTCTGAAAATTCAATTAGAATTCATGTTGCATTTGGATGGAAACCGAGATGCTCATAAGATGCAAACAACCTGATCTCATTATGCAGTCTTGTTTACTGTTGGTTTGTATGTCAGTAAATTTAGTTAAACAAACAGAAGGAGCCAGCAACAGCAAGTGAAAACTGATAGCAAACAGTATGTTAGGTCTTTTAGAATATATTAGGATTAATGTATTTTTTATTCAGGTAAATGGGATGATGTATGATTAGCAAATGAAAGGAGCTGAAAAATAAGTGAATTAAAATCCAGCATAAGGTTTATTTCGTCCGGTGTTTTTGTTACGCGAGTGTTAAAGCCGCAGTGATCCTCGTGACTGTATCAGTTTGGTTCCAGCATTAGAAATGAATGCCTTGGAGGACTGTGAGTAGGAGACGAGGAATCTGTCCGATGGCAGCAGTCAGATGTGCCGTACAGAGCACAACTGAACAAAACTGCAGCTGAATTATTAATGTACATTTGTAAGCTTGGATAGACAGCATGTCTTGCTGTGATCCTACCAAATGTATGTCAGCTCTGATGCCTTTAACATGCACTTACCGTTCTGAGCGTACGCCGTCCACGCTAACCGAGGCTTGGTGTTCACGGCAGAGCGCTGATGAAGGTGGTCAGGTTGAGGCCGAGCTGTCAAACACAGAAACACTTTAGCAGGCTGCATCTGTCATGGTTGTGTCAGAGCAGTCAATGCACAGCAGGCGAGAGGGAAATAAGGGCGAGAAGCCATTTTACAGCACAATGTCCTGCTGTTTATACACCACTCAGAGCCTGTTCAACTGGAATGTGAGTCTGTATTTTGAAGAAGATATTGAGCTTCAAAGAATACAGCTCTGAGCATTTATTACAACCTTAGCTCCCACCAATGCCCGTAGTCACAGAGTTAAAAGAGGGAACAATAAATCAAAGGCTGCTGAGCCTTGATGTGCACCACACATCAGTTGTTCCGGTGTACCTTAGCTATAAATAAGCAGTTAAGTTGGTGCCTTTAGGATTTCCTAAAAGTAAAGACCAGCTCTATACCCTTACAGAGCTGCTGAGGGGGTCATGAATCATCATCATCCTTTAATGAGCAGTACCGGCGCTCCACCAGGAACAGTACTGGCTCCATTCCTATTCACACTGTATACATCTGACTTCAAATACAGCACTGAGTCCTGCCACGTTCAGAAATACTCTGATGACACTGCTATTGTGGTATGTGTCAGAAATGGACGTGAAGATGAATACAGGGATCTGATAAGTGCCTTCAGTGATTGGAGTCACAAAAACTGCCTGCTACTCAATGCCTCAGAGACAAAGGAAATGGTCATAGATGATCATAAATTTCTCACCAAACTGTTGCACTGATAAACAGCTTTGTGTCAATCCAACATAAAAAGTCACACAGCTGAAAATACAACCTAACAAATGCCAGATTTACTCCAGTGTGAGTAGTGTAGATTTTGGAGATTGCATAATCTTTTGAAAAAATCTATAAAAAGTGCACTTTTGCCACAAAGATGAGGGACCAGTCTTCTTGACAGTCTGGGAATGTATTTAGAGACAGATAACATCTTGTTGATTATTGTTTTTTTCATAGGATTTGTTGAGTCTGGCAAACAGATTATATTGCAAGTTGTGACCTTTATTATCTTTAAATAATGAAAAAAAAGAGTTCTTATCAGAAACATTTATACATTTTGCTTTGCGCATGTTTACGACATCATCTCTTCAGACTTTCTACAAATGAATATTTGTTTTTACATCCAATCTGAGCTCACTATTGCACCACATTCTTGCATTCATACATGCAGTGACCAGCCTCTGCGGTTCACTTGTTTTTGTCTATTCATTCTCTTTGTTTTGTAAAATCCAGCTTGTGATATTTTATTCTCGCTCCACTGATGCGCTGTTAAAATCTAAAGCCTTGTTATGTTTTTATTCCCCTTACACTGGATTCACATGAAACTTTAATGATCTCTGTATAGAAACTGGGTCATTGCAGCAACTCTGACTATAATATGGAATAAGGCAGGGTACGGAGAACAGCTCAATTTGAACACAGAAAAATTACACAGATAAATAATGTACAGCGAAAAGTGCACATTATGTAACATCCACATACTGTAGATAAGGAATAATTCAGAGATTTCCAAGTGATGCAGCATGATAGAAGATGTGTCGAATAATTTTGTGGCTGATTTTACACTGTGTTGTGTTTGCAATTTTTCTCTTTCCTTGTCCAATGTTTAGCAAAGTAACTATCAAGTAGTAACTATCAACAATGGTGCAAAGATCAGGGCGATGATCTAATAGTTTTCTGCAAATTCTGCCATTCTAAATTCTCCCTCCAACATGCACATCTTCTCCACCTCTGCCACTCTCAGATCTGCATCTGCTGTCAGCCCTCCCACATGCTCTGCTGTGCTCTCTATCTATCCTTCTGTTTTTGTTGTTTGTTACTTCTCTTCTTTTTTTTTACTGGGTTCATCTCTTTCCCTTGAGGTACTGACACCTGCAGGCCCTTGGCTTGTTCAGATGGACTCTGCTATGTCTCCAGGGAAAAGAAAGAGAGGAGCCTCTCTCCTGCAGGTAGAAGAATAATGACAGGGTGGACAGGTTGTGCCCTGTGGCCTGATTGTAGCGTCCAGAACTACAGCAGACAGTGGATTTTTCACAAGTTCAGCTCACAGCCAATTCATGTGCACATGCACTTGTCACCCATGACATTGTATGTGCAAATATAGTTCATCATCTCATGGCAATGCAATAGGCTGATTTCCACAAAGCATGAGGTGGCGTGTACAGCATGAACAGGCTTTTTTATTTTCATTGTGGTGTAGGAACAGGTTTGACTGTGATGTTATTTCAGTGTGAAAAAAACTATGTGACTACAGTTCTATGAGCATGAAGGAAAAAGAACAATGGAGATTAGTTATGTTAACCTATAAGGTATAAAGCAGAAAAGGTGGCACAAAAGGGATTCTTGTCCTCTCCGAGTTCAGCCAATCACCATTTGTCTACTTTATCCAGTCAGTGTTTTTCATGGCCACTCAGAATTTTCTACTTTGGTAGTGCTTTTTCTTCCCTGAAAGAGGTTCTAACGAGGTATTCAGAACATGTATGGGTCATCCTGGAATGATCTGCAAATTCCTGCAGTGAAAATTAGCCCACTGTTCTGCTGGGAAACCTTAGGTCCTTTCATCATACCAAACACACCCTTCATGGCAACAGCACACCCCAGTGCCAGTGGTGTACCCCAAGAGGACAATGTGGTCTACCACCAATGCAACAATTTGACACAAGAAAGAGCCCAAGATTCAGAATCGGCCTCAAAACTCCCCAGAACCCAATAAAATCTGCCGTCTAGATCACATAACAGACTGATCCCAGTGCCAGACGCCACAGGACATCTCCACAGGTTATGTGTCCTTGGTAGCACAAGGAGGACCTTCACAACAATAGACAGGCACTTTTAATGTTGCTGAAGAACAGTAATGAAGGACAGACTAGAGGAGAAACACCTAGATTCTACAGTCTCACTAAGATTTATAAAAAAAAAAAAAATTTTATACCTTCTGAAAGGTCATTTTTGGAGGTGATGATAGCTTGTGATGCTCCTTCACCTTCTGTTGGCTGTTCATTTCTCTTGATGGGACAGAGCTATACCTGTTTCCTAGCAACCGAGTGAATATACAACAAAGTTTCTACTAGCTAAGACATGTTAAAGCCTCATTTGATAAAAAAATGACTTTTTGTCTTATTAATATTTCCATTTGATGTTTTTTTTATATATGCTAGAAGACACATCATGAGTGAAACGAGCAGCCAAGACCATGACTGAGCCTTTCTACTTGAAACTGCAGCCAGACTCTCTCAAAAACATATAATCGGTGTCTAGTTCAAATATATATGGCTGGATTATTCCAATAGTACAACATGACATTATATAGCAGAGACTAGTTTTATAGAGTTGGAGCAAAATTGTGGGTGAGCTGGTGTGCTCGAGTGGCCGAGGAGTGGATGGATAAGGTGGAGACATCATAGTTGTGCACAATATAAGGGAGTCAGTGGAGTAGAGTTGCAACTATATGTTTTCAAGTCAGAAAGATTTTTTTTTAAATGAAAATATTCTCTAAAAATCTAATCTTTATACACAGTGATGTGTTTTTAGCGGTTTAATCAATGAGTGCAAGGGGACTTTGAATATTAATGATGCGACGTGAGTAAGCTTGTTTTGAAGACAGCTGTTACTGAGAACTTATGAGGGTCTCCATTTGTTGCAACCCAGTCCACTGATGGGCTGGTGAAGCAATGCACAAGCTTGGAGCTTATTTTCTGTCATTTGCATTACTGTGCAACATCTCAGCGGAACAGGGAAGAATTCATAAAGCTGAGACAGGAGCTTTAAAAGTTTTGAAACTGGCAGAGGAAAAATATACATATTTAAAGTATTCCTCTCAAGTGTTGAGAGAACAGAGAATAGCACGGCCTGCTGCAAAATATTAATTAAAACTGTCTTTCCAGCAGAGATAATGTTACATAGCGCTCTCTCATTCTCACGCAGGGCTCAGACTGGGCTTCATGTGGGCTGTCATTTCTATAGGATCTCCAGTCGCTGCTGTTGTACTCTAGTAATGGAAACATACTGACATTGCTACTCCAGTTAGTCCCCACTGGCTGCAGGCCTCATTAAAGCTGTGGAGGGCTCAGTGGCCTGTCACACCACTTCTCTCTGCCCATTTATCTGGGGATGACCATTGTTGTATTGTTATGTGTGTGTGTATAAGTGTGCCGGTGTGTAAAAAAAAAGACAGAATGTGTGTTAGGGTATCAGTAGGTCACTGTGTTAGAAATGTTCCCTGTCTGTCTTTCTTTACCTCTTTCTTTTCACCACCGGCGTTCTGTCTGTCTTTACCTTCCTGTGAGAAGCATCCTCACATCTTCACATCGAACACATCTGATGCCGTATGAATATTTTAATAGAATATGGGAAAAATATTGACAGTAAAGGTTGGCACATGGATCACGTATCATTTGCTCAGTCTCTTCTTATCCACATACACACAAGCTGGCAAATTATGCAGTGGATAAATAAACAGTTGGCTCTTTTTTACTTTTGCACGTTTCCTTTGCAGCCTGTCAAAAAGTCCTTGCACTTTTGGCATTTTTCATCCTATTAGAATTCCCTGCAGACATAATTCAAGGACGCTGTTGTTCTCCAGGTGGATCATTTCAGCTGTCAGGCCACATTTCCGCAGGAAACACTGCAAACAACACGTGAGGAGAGCGACAGAGAGAATAGTTTCCATTTTAGTCAGGAAAATAAAAGAGGGTTGTGTCACTGTGCGAAATTAGTAAATCCAGAGTGCATAAAGGATTTACAGTGTCTGAGATGGCATGCACCTGTACACGTGTGTAGACTCTTGAATCTCTCAAACTCTTCAGATTTTTACCGATCTAGACTAGTCTCAAACTCTTCTAGCCTTCAGCACCCCAGTGGAATCATCTTTCCTTTTTTACTTGAAACTCATTTTGTTCTCTTTTTTCTGATGAAGCCTGTAATTCTCCTTCTTAACTCTGGCGTTCTCCTTGACCTCAAGCACACTCCTACTCTTTATCTATTTACCATTAAAGCTGCAGTAGGCAGAAATCTCACAAAGGGGGGAGAAAGTCAGAATCTCCTCTCCTAAGCTTTTTTTTTTTTAACACAGATCCGTACTGGCATATGCACACATTTCATACATGCGCGAACACTAACCGAGCCACGTTCCTCGATGCATGAGTTGGGATGCTAGTCACTAATTTCAATCGTGATTGGGATGGCGGTTACATAGCAGCAATTCTGCGAGGATTACTGTTCTGTTTTCTTTGCAAGCTTGTAAAGCCCTTCAACATGACAGCGGCTCCCATTATTATCAACAAGCTCAAATCCAAATTAAGGCTGACACAATCATAAAATTTTCCTCGACTCTAAAGCGCGTCAATGATATTAAAATGCATTCTATGATGTTTCCTGTCAGACTCTCATTTAGCAACTCTGTCTCCTAAAATGATGTTTCTATGCAACCAAAGATCATCCTCTTCAGCATTTGGAAACATAATTTTGTTTGGAAATGCATTTTCTTACCTATGATGTTGTAGGAAAGACTTTCAGACTGAATGAGCCACAAAAATCTGCAGATGGAGGCAGAAGTCAGTGACCAGACTCAAAGCCAGGAGACTAAGGTTTTTTTTTATTATTATTATTCCTGCACTTACATGTATGCATTCAATTTTCTAATGACATGGTATTGCTAAGGACATATCACAGTATGGTTGTTACTTTCAGAATGATTATTACTCGTTAGAGGCTTGATGAAACACAAACTACTGGGTTAGTTTTAGGAAAATGTCATGACTTGGGTTAAAATATGATCTTTTCGCGACATATTTCTAGGTTTTTCTCCATTTTCTGGGTTACTATGGTGATCAGTCCAACCCTATCTAGTATACTCTTGGATGTCTGAAAACAAGCATTAGCCAAGTAAAATAAAGCAACAGCTAAGATGTGTTGATCTGAAACATATTTGTGATTTTGTCACAAACAAATGTAATCCACCAGAGAGTATGCTTTCCTTAATTTAACATAGTTTTTTTGTTTGACTGGATTGCTCTCTTAGTCTGTCCCCCCCCCCTTTTTTTTTTTATTTTGCTCCTTTGCACTTTTGGCATTTGCTGCTAATACAGGAATAGCAGCTTTTCCTGCAGGATTTTCCATTATTGATCCAGGGTTTCCACTGTCTGAAGGCACCTCCACACACATCTGCATTCATAGAACTGCAAAGAGAAACCTGCTGAGTCTGAACAGACCTCTGGTTGGCCAAAGTCACAGGCAGGATTTTCTACACTCTGAAATCGTAGCCAAGACGAGGTGCAGAAGTCTGGTTTCCTCTCAGATCACTTGAAATACCACATCATAACGGTGTTGGAAGACATATTGGAAATGAATCCTTTTCCTTCATACCTCTGAGTGGATGAGCTGGTGAATGTGCTTGACAGACAAGACTTGGGCACCAAAACACAATGTAAAATAATTAGCCATTACCAGTGTTTTCATAATTGCAGTGCAACACTTGACAGTGTTAAACAATATCATATTATGAAAGGAGTGACTTGTAGTAATGAACCTACACAGAAATATATCTGAATTGCCCCTTTTGGCTTTATGAAGCTTTATAGGCTGCATATACCTGCAGCTTCTTACTTTCAGCTCCAGCTGTTTTCCGTGTAAAAGCTCAGAAATCTACAGCACTCTATCTGCTCAGCACCAAACCACAGACACATTTAATAGATATTTCCCTCCAGTGCTGGTCGAGATCAAAAACAGAGCTAAAAGACAGCGAATATTACATTTGCCAGGTGGCAAGTAATAAATGAATGATAATGTGGGTCTGTAGCTGCTGGATGATAAGCAAGTGATTTGCCATTTCAGCTTGAAAGATGATAATATCACAATGATCTTCAAAACTTGTGTAAAAAAAAAAGAGGAAAAGAGTCAGTAAATGCAGGTTTAGATGGATTGATCTTGACATTTGGTCACTGATTGAATTTTGTTGAAAGAAAGGGCAGAGTGCAGACTTTAAAGAGCAGGTATGTTGGGCTGTACAAAAACAAGACAAAGCAATCTATTTTCAGTTAGGGTAGTCAAACAGAAAGACTCCCTCTGGTGAAAATCTTTTTTTCAAATCTTGTTAACATATCCATATGGCATTTTCATTTTTTCAATTGCGAGAAGCATAAGCAAAACAAGCAGTCAACACTATTGTTGAGCACTGACACCTTGAAACTGCAGCTTGCAGTCTCAAAAACATGGATTCGGGCTTATGCGGCTTCATAAGTTAAAAAAAAAGAAAACAAACAAGCAATCCTGTAAGCTTATGGGGCGAAACTGTATCATAAGTTTTCTACAGAATTGGATTCCAATTCAAACGTGTGTGGCTGAATTGCTCCAGTATTGCAATTTGTCATTATGTAGTGTAGAGTAGTTTAACAGTGTTCAAGCAGAGCTGGACAGTTGGTGTCCTCAAGCTGCAGCAAAAGTCAGAAAGGTGAATGGAGAAAGAGTTGGGGACCTCATAGAGCCATGCGCTGGAGAGGATGCAGCATGTAAGCTATTTATCTATACACCGCTTAAACCTCATAGGGTTGCGGAGGGGCTGGAGGCTATCCCAACTGATTCAGGGCGAAGGCAGGACACACCCTAGACAGGTCACCAGTCTATCACAGGGCTACATATAGAAACAAACAAGCACTCTCACATTAACAGCTACAGACAATTTAGAATCACCAATTAACCTCAGCATGTGTTTCGACTGTAGGAGGAAGCTGGAGAACCAGGGGAAAACCCACACATGCACAAGGATAACATGCAAACTCTGTGCAGAAAGATCCCTTACCTGGACGTGAACTTAGCTGCAAGACAAAAGTGCTAACCACTGTGCCACTGTGCAGTCCAAGAATGGATTATTTCCATGTTAAAAATCTAAATATGCCACTTTTGTCACAGAATAGAGTTCTAGGGGGGTTAGCTGTAAAGATGTTCAGTCCTTTGAGTCAAGCAATAAGAGCACCTCTCATGGCGCTTTTGCAGTTTGAGCTTTTTTTTAAAGTGAAGTTTTTCACACTTTTCACCTTGACTTTCACTCCTTCTGTTGAAAATGTGTAGCTTCCATGACCAAGCTGAGACTTCATCATTACCTTGACAAAAGGACACTTGACAAAGTTCCCTCGGCACCACTGTGGACATTACGCACCTTTTCACAGGCTCAGTAGTTCTCACCACGACTAACAGACTGACTATTATGTCTACAATAGGTGGATTTGCCCTTTAATTACTTCACTTTGAATTTTTTGGACAACAGTTATTTCTGTGCGTATTTCTCATTTACTGAGAAAGATGACCCCGTACGCCTTCACAGCCGTATTATTTATATGTTAATGATTTCCCTAGTAATGATAGAAGAGCAAAACAACACAGGAAAAAAAAGCCCATTTGAAAATGTTCCTCTCTCCTCCTCCTGAGTTATTCCTGTACCACTGAACAACACCCACAGCCGCCTTATAATCTCATTTGAAATGTTCCATTTATTTCTTAAGAGGAAATATGTTTAGATTCTGGTGCTGTTGCCTCCGGATAAATGTGAAGCAAATGACTGTCACATCCAATGTTTCATGTTCTTTTAGGAAAACTTTTCTGTTGGTGTTTGGTGCTTCAAGTGCAGAAAACAGAAAATAAATAAGGTGACTCTGGGAGGGAAGTCGTGCATAAAGCTGCCATAAACACGCAGCAAACGGCACATGGAGAACTTTTGGAGAAGTCAGTGTATTTAATGGGTCTTGTTTATTACCTATCAGTCATGTAGTTAGGTGGTAAAAATCCCAAAGCAAAAAGATGAAGAAGGAAAGTTCATTCTGAGGTGAGACAGCAGCAAGACAGGGAGAAAATAATGGCATGATGAGACACAAAAAGCGACTTTACATGCAGACAATTACAGTGAATAGTGAATTAGAATACCCCTAAAGATTTGAGGGTGGTGAGGTGGGCAGTTGTCTGAGGTGTAGGGTCCACAAACAGCCTCTAAAAGGTCAAATGACAGCTGCAAAGTTGGACTGTACAGCTGAAGACATTATAAAACGATTGCAGATAAAAGAATACATAGCGGTCATGTTAGATAAGATCAGACAATTCAGCAAATGGCTGAAAACGAGTCATTAACTCGGAAATCATAAATCCGGCTTTTATCAAATCAGACAAAGTGAGTGCCTATGGGATGTCTGATTGTGTGTTTGTAAATGTGTGTGTGTAATTAGAACAATGCAATTATCAAAGATGGAGCAGCAAAATTAGTTTTTTTGGTAATGAAGCATACTTCTGATCATCATTGTTAAAGGGCGTATGTTTACATTAATTTGAGTTCTCTAGTGCTGGATGGTTACATACATGTCAGCGCATTCAGATGTCATCCAGTGGAAAAATCCACAGAAAATCTACAAGATCTGCAAATGGCAGCAAAATGTATCGGATGTTAATGCTTTATTTTAAAAAAAATCAAAGAAATGCAATGTTTGACTGCATCATTCTGCACTGACAAAAAATGAGGAATATACACATATTGCAAGGTCTGTGTGTGACACATCAAAGTGGCAGGTGTGTATGATGCAAAGGAACATTTGAAATCAAAACCGCACCAGAGGAAAATACATCAGAGGGAGAATCAGTCACAGATGACGATGGGTGCCCTGACAAATGCACTAAAGGCTGACGTTACGCTTTGCAACTTCATAGCAGAACACAAAATGCCGTCGGCTGTAAAAAACAAAAAAAACACCTGACTGAAATCTTACCACACACGTTGATTTTTTTTTATTAAATGTGATTTTATTTTTACATCTATAAGTCATTTAAATAGGAGGGGAAGTCTCAGGCATTGCATGCAAGTTGCAAGTGTATGTGGATGACTTGATGAACTATTGGACTTGGAAGACCACAGTTT
Source organism: Acanthochromis polyacanthus (assembly GCF_021347895.1). Lineage (NCBI taxonomy): Eukaryota > Metazoa > Chordata > Actinopteri > Pomacentridae > Acanthochromis > Acanthochromis polyacanthus. The sequence continues at coordinate 15,329,700 of NC_067130.1, forward strand.
AGTGCTTTTTGCAGCCCGTGCACGTAGGAGAACAGACATCACACTGAGCAACTTCCTGGTCAGATTTTGTTGTCTACTTTTAAGTACCTTAGATAATTCAGCATGCTTTACTGCATAGAGCACCTGGGGCTGGTTTTAGGTGTTTCTATTTTCCTTCACATGTCAAGATGCCTCCTCCTTATTTTGGCTCCAAAACCTGCACCTTATATAATTTCTGTGTCACTCAATTCTCACTCTTGTGGTTTGGCTGTGACTCATCAGTTTGATGATGATGGTGCACAAAAGGAAGGGAGGAGTAGACTTCTTTAATGCTGAATGTTTTGATCGCAGTGATTCCAACTCTCGGTTGTTACACCTTGATACGGAGCATGTTGTCCTGATTGAAACAAATCCCCCTTTCCTAAATGTGGAATTGAATTTGGCTTCACTGTGGGTAGATACAACCTGGTTCTGGGTATTAATGAGGTCTATTTTTGCTCCTTTCGAAGCAAAGCGTGGCTATTTCCCCTCGCACGTCGTCTTTCTAGTTTGGGAGTGATGCCTTCGGACACCATGAATTAGTAATGGCACATCCACAAACTGCAGAGTAAAAACTGCACACGAAAAAGGAGGCATGTCTGTTTGGTTCCACCCTTTGCTCAACAAAAATAACATTTTGCTTCTGAAAAAAGACCAGTGTGCAGGATTTATTGGGATCTATTACCAGGAATACAACTACGGTTCGTTGCATTTTTGTGAGCTTTGAATGGGCACTTTCTCTAGAGAGGACCTTTTAAGCTGAAGTGGCCGCCATCGTAGGCTCTCCTACTTGCTTTGGAAGAGAGGGGCATGGGAACGATTCTCACTCAGTTGCAGCCTGCAACCTGTAACATCAGTGCTGGATGCCACTAAATCCTGTACACTGGACCTTTTTGTACCACATCCTGCTATTGCTTTTGGCAAAAACTTGCAATTCAATTTGGCCCACAGAACAATGCAGCTCCACTAGCTACCACACAGGTAGTAAAAACCCATTCCTTTAAGGGCTACATGTGAAGAAAAGAAGTGTGTGCAGCTACACGAAGTGCATTATTTTGGTACTTTTACATTACTAAAGTGTTCCCTTTAGGACCCTACTATTTTAAGACAGTCTCCCCTATATTTTAAGTATTCAAAGTACACTTTTTCAACATGAATTCAGTTACTAGTTGCTCTGTGTATTTTGGATTTAAATACAAAGTAAAGCACACCTTTATTATACTATTTTAAGGCTGTGCAATTTTATGGCTGTACAAAACCAAATATTAATCACGATCCTGATTTTGGCTTTCCACAATTAAATGAGCATGATTGACTGTGAAATTGACATTTAAAATGTACAAACTGCTTCTAGAAAACTCTGCACATAGAAAACAGCACATGTTGATGAAATCAACTGGCTTCAACTTGATTAGATTTGACATTAGAGCACCCTAATTCATTCCTTTCAAAGCGATTTTTGGCGATACGTTTGTCTGAGTTGCTCTGCTGCAGAAACTGAGTGGAGACTAGAGGCTTCTCTGTGCACAGTTGACTAGCTGTTGTCTACAATAGCTTGCATTTGAGGCATCTTTAAATTGTATTGTCTATCAATGCAGATGTTTAGCAGGTGAGGTATTTTCATTTTATTTACATTTTGCCTCTAGAAAGTCCACTGGATTCAGGTGAAGGTTATTTTGAATCTTTTATGATGCAACGATTTGTACATTACCAGGAAGGGAGAACAACATGGCAGTGAAAACAGCACTCTGTTTATTTAAATGTAAAAGTGAAATAAAAAATATTTTGTTCTGAAAAATTAAGGAATTATGACACAACAACTGTGATTTACCCCCTTCTGACAGTGAGAGTAATAATACTGTAGGTTGATCACACATTTTAAGACTAATCTTTTCTCTGTAAACCGAGTTTCTTTTTATCTGGAGCATCAGAAACCTTTGCTAATCTTTGAAGTGTCTTTCAATTACTCCTACTTCTAGCTGCTGTAGCCTGCTCCAGCTCCACCTCTTCCCTCAGTGGCAAACACATCACTAACGGTGCACCAGCGCTGGAACGATGCCAGAGAATACCAGATTTAAAACCCTATGAGATATAGCCAGACTCATCTGGAGCTGATTGGTTTAATCAGCATTGTGTAAGCTCATTTAACAAGGGCTTGATTGTAAGAGATGTTCATTTGTATGTAAAGGTCATATTGCTTTACATACATATTAATTAGGGCTTTCACTTTTAGTTAAGTATATTTACACTGTGGCAACTTTTACTGACATAAATGATTTGAACACTTGAATTATTTTTTTTTAATTTTAAAAGCATGTTTTATATAGTTCTGTGTTCTATATAGTGACAATGGAGTCTATGGCATCATGTCAAGCTGAAAACAATTTTGCAAAATATTTTGAAGTGAACACTAGTCTTGGGCTTGTCACCCATAATATGGGAATTAGTTAAAAAAAAAAAAAAAAAAGGGTTCAACCAGTTTCATGTTTTCCATGAAAACTCCCACTTTCAGTCATGTGCTAACATAATTGCAACATAAGGCACACCTGTGCACTAATCATGGTGTCTAATCAGCATCTTGATATGGCACACCTGTGAGGTGGGATGGATTATCTCAGCAAAGGAGAAGTGCTCACTATCACAGATTTAGACAGATTTGTGAACAATATTTGAGAGAAATGGTGATATTTTGTATGTGGAAAAAGTTTTCGATCTTGGAGTTCATCTCATAAAAAATGGGAGCAAAAACAAAAGTGTTGCGTTTATATTTTTGTTGAGTGTACACAGTAAAGATGTCATGTTACTAGAAAGTTGGAATATATGTGCCATCACATTTTCAGGTTTTTGTGATCGACTTGCTGTCCAAGTATTGGTTCATGCAACATCGCCACATCTGCATACACAGCCTTTTTGAATGCAAGGGCACATTAAAAAGTTTCACTGAATCTGTGGGTGGTTCTACTCTGAGTTACTTAAAGTTACCACGGGGCTTTATACGCAAAAATTTCTCAAAGTTGAAGTCTGAGCCTGTCTATCCTTGTGTAGCCTAATACCACAAAGCCAACAGAAGAAGAAAAAAAAGCCTCTTATTGAACTAATAGCGAAAGGAACATTTTAGAGTATAAAGAAAAGAACAATAAAACAGATGACATAGCCGAGCATTATGTGGACATTGCTCTCCTCAGACCTCATACAATAATGCCTCTGGATATCACAGCTGCCTATTAGTTTTAATAAGCACCTTCCTATCCGCGGTGAGCCATTAGCAGCTTGAAAATAATAACAGCAGGGCCTAAAGAGTCCATCGGCAACCTGAGCCAAAGAGAGACACAGAGATGGAGGAGTGGAAAATTTCATTTCGAGCAGACATGCGGCGGGAGTGAAAAGCTGTATGCACAAGTAAAAGAACACCCCACCCCGAAGCATGAACGAAAAACTAATTTTAGAAAGACACTGAGCAGCCCTGACAAATGCCAGAAGATAATGGTTTGGCAACAATGGATTGAAAAGACGATTATTACACCAGGTTGTGAATAGAGAACAAGGCAGATATCCTTTGGAAGTGAGGAATATCTCTTAAGTTCCCTCCTAACTGTCTCAGATTGAATGCATTGGGCAGTGACACGCCCTGAAGCAGCCATGGTTCTGAATCTAGTTAACCTCAACAGAGACCTCCTGTCAGAGAAGCAACTGTGGTCGAGATAGCCATGGCGCTGCAGCTACTGTGCCGAGTATTCCAACAATCAACCTGACACCTCCTGGCTGTGTGACCCCTCAGCTGTGAAGGGCTCTTACTGCTGGCTGATCGGCCTTTTCCATATATATCTTTCTGCCTCAAGGGAAATGACTTTGCCTACGAGTCCCAGCATGTCTCATTGCCTAATCATACATACATTTTTCATGAGAAAATCTATACACAGATAAAAACCCGAAGGCCTCATGATCCATTGTGCTTCTGTGATAGTTATAAAATGCCTCAAGACTCAGCTGTCGCGTTGACTGTGATAAATTTCCCGATGGAAATGAGTGGCTGAAAATAAGACAGCTATAGTTGGGACAAATGCATCATTATGTGATAGAACTTCTGCGTTTTTGGCTCCTTTCTTTTCCATTGGAGATGATGAAGTGTGTTTTTTTCTTCCTGTGGCTGCTTCACAATGAAATAACTCCATGTTTAGGTTTTTCAGCTTTATGTGAGATTGTGAAATGTTCTATGGATAGTCAGTAATTTTCTAGAGCTGTGAAATGGCGTAAAGAAAGAGAACAAACTGTGAAGCTGTTATCGCAATGTGATGTCTTGAAATTGCACATAAATAGCACATTACTTCTGGCACATTTTGTGTGTCATTTCTACACTTTTTTGCACTTTTCAGGTGTCATTTTAAGCGTTTTAAATAACACAGGCGATAGCTAAGGTTGTTATAAGGGGAAAGGGGTCGTTTGTTGCAACTACATGACGTGTAATAAAACGCAGAATCCACCAAGTGAATTTTCATAATGCCAGGCTGGTTATCTTTTTTTTTTTTTTTTTTTTTTAACCAGGCTGGTTATCAACAGGCAGCTTTTCACTGTAGGAACTCAGGGCAGGCGCGAGGTGACACAAACATTTACAGGAATGGTCTCATAATCAGCCCTCTGAGCCTTTTGTTTTCACGCTTTCTACCGCGATATTAATTCCAAGCGTGCCAGAAGCAACTCCAGTTCTATGAACATGCGGAAGTTAAAACATCTGAGGGTTTACTCTGTTAGCTTATATGGTGAATTTTACATTGTGAATGGTGTCATTAGAGAGGACTGGATTACTACTTCATGATTGCATTGAGAGGGGAAAGAAAAAGCACTTGTTGTCTTCTCCGAGTTCAACCCTATGAACCTCAAGCTGTCGCTGGCTGTTTTTTGCTCCCGTCTCATTTTTACTCACTTTGACCTCATTTCTGACCACCACATAAAGTCCTGCAGCTCTGTGGAAACAGCACAACCATGGCTAGAAATAGAGAGAACTCAGAAATGTCTTTCGTGTAGTACAGCATAGCACTAATGCCATAAATCAGAAAAAAGTAGAATTTCTTTTAATATATATATATTTCAAAAATGACAAAAAAATTGCTTTCAGCAAAATGTTCAGCATTTTTCCAAGCGCCCACTGGTGTTGCCGGTAATTCTGCATACTATGGATAGTTTGATTAACTTTTACACGTGTCTCATGTCAGCTCTGCTTTGTGTGAACACTACCACACTGCAGTTCAACCATCAAATTCTTGAATTTTTGTCCCATGGCAGAGCTCTAATGCTATAAATCATTCAAATGTGCTCGATTTTTAGAGACAGCATTACACAACAGTCATGGTGTGAGTGAGAGGAAAATGTTCTGCTTTTAGCATTATTTGTATGAAAAGAGGACTTTCAGCAATAGGAAACCAAGCCCAGATCACTCTATGCTATACTGTTACCTTTTTTCCCTTCTTTTCAATAAATGAAGAGATCAGTTGGTAATTAGTCGTTGCTTTAAATAAAAATAAAATAAAATGAACAATATGTGCAACATTACAGATGGTGTTACCATTAAGAAACAAGAAAACCACTCAGAGAGTGCGGTTCTCCACCAAGGCTGTTCAGTCGATGTAGGATTTCCGACAGATTAGTCCCGATAAGTCAGCAGCGGTGGATTCACAGTAGGATCGCAATCATGTGATTATCAGCGGGTAGCTGACGAAGCGTTCACTTGTTGACATAGTTACTGTGACGCCATCCCACGATCTCACAATGATACAGAAATCTTTAACAAATCTGCTGATCCAGACTGTAATCTAATCACTTGCTCCTTGTGTCATTTCTGACCTTCCCTGAAAATATCATCCAAATCCGTCAGTCTTTTTGGAGTAATGTTGCACACAGACAAACTGACAAATGTACGGCGATCGTCATATAACTCCATTCCTTGGTGGAGTAAAACAGCCTTGAAAGGTTAATCTTGCAGTTGGAACACACACAGTGGTTTGGGCGACCCTGAATGGCGGTGTCTCTGCAGTGGAAAAACAGCTAATGAGGAAAAATTGTGCTAGATCACATGCTGAAAAGTGTTTCTGCCCCTTTGTAAATGGGTAAACTATTTGAACTGCTTACAGCAATGGCAAAAGATTGATACATACCAAATGGAAAAGTTTGGCATTTTTCAAAATGCACGCAGCCACTCTGTTACTGAAAACATGCAACAGACTAGTTCAAATGTTTTACCTCTTTTTGTTCAATCTGTACTAAAACCTATATATAATCGACAAGTCTACATCCTGCAAAACAACGACTTGTCACTTAGGTGCTAGTTGGCACGTTTTATTGCCTTGGGACGAAGCCATCGCTGTTTCCATATTATGCACAGTGGTATCAGTCTTCTCACCTAGCTCTCACCAAGGAAGTGAGAAAAGCATATGTCTCAAAACGTGGCATGAACATTCTCTACATCTCTCTGTGATGTTTGTCCTCTCTCGCCGTCGTTTCCTCCTAGTTTACCAAAACTCTCCATGCGTTCCTTCTCCCTCTGTCCACGACTCTTTCTAATCTCCCTTTTTGCTCTTTGTCTCGCTTCACTCATCCCTCCCCCTTTTTTTTAAATTCTGGATGGGAGACTAAATTAGCGTGTAATTATAGTCGTTGGCTCTTGGCTGTGTTGCTCTAATGGATCAGAGCCTCTTCATATACCTCAGTAATAGTCTGACAGAATCCAAATGAGGGGGGCTCCTTCTCCCAAATGCTAACTTGATTCTCTGCACACACACACACGCACAAACCAGCATCCCAGGATGGAATTAGTGCAAATGAGATACACAAAAGATTACATGGCAGATAGCTGTGACATTTCCAGTGAGTGTCAGTGCGGTTGCGACGGCAGCTGTTGTTGTTGCTGCTGCATCCATTTCTGCTGTGATGCTCGCTCTGTACTGTAGATGCTCATGGCACTGCTTTCAATAATGAACTAGTTAGAGAAGCTCATGATGAATTTTTGTTGTCAGTGGAATGGCTTTCTTGTTGGGTCATTAGAAGTACAGTATATTTTCATAAATAACGCCAGTCATGCATACACACACACACACACACACACACACACACACACACACACACACACACACACACACACACACACACACACACACACACACACACACACACACACACACACACACACACACACACAGTGAAGCTCATTATCTCCTCGGAGTTGTCCCCGTTTTCATTCCTCCAGCAGCAGAGGAGAGGTTTGTGAAATCTCTCCTGGAGAAGCTCAGCACCACAGAGGCCGATCCTGACCCAGATTCATTTTCTCATTGTTTGGAGGTAAGGCTAAGATTTGGAGCTGCAGGTGCGCTGTAGGTAAAGAAAACATTTCCTCCCATTAAATATGCACCGACAGCCACATGTTCTCTCAGCTGGAGCAGAAGCATTACAGTTACATAAGTGATTTAAGAAGGTGGAACCCCTGCAAACTGTAATTTAATGTCGCTTTGTGTGGAAGCGGTGAGGATCAATGCTAACAGGGAGATAGGCGGTGGTGGTGGTGGGAGTGGGGGTTGGTGAAGGAAAAGGCAGACATGGGAGTAACATAAAAAGGGAACGGATGGATGTCTGGAGTCGCTACAGAGTGATGATCTTCGTTTAAGCAGCTTGAGTGAGTTGCTCAAGTGTAGAGGGAGGTTTGTCGAGATGCCACTTATCTCATACTCTAAGATGCTCTCACAAATATCCCACTGCCATCCCCAAGCAGCCAAATCCCAAGAGGCACTTTAGTGGTGCTGCAAAAAAATGAAAAAAATAAAAAAGAGGGGGAAAAAAAAAAGCTGAAGCAGTTGCTGTGTAATTGGCCTTCTCCTACAGCTTTTTACTATCAAAGAAAAAAAAATGTAAGGGAACAAGCAAGCGAGGCTGCAAGTATATTGGAGGTGACAAAAGAAAAGATTGAAAAAAAGGCATAAAGAGGCAGGAAAACTAGACGCACAGTAGCACAGACATAGAAATTACCCCCTATTTTATCAGTGCAACAAGGAAATTCTTACCTCAAGCAAAAACAAATAGTGTAAACTCAACACAGACTTCTCAGCATACACTCTAAAAATGCCGCATCCATGCAGTGACATGGAAAATTATAGTTTTAATTTACCATATGGCACTGTGTGTCTCCTAAGAGTTGTCCACAGTGGGTCTCTAAACCCTACACTATGTTACAGATGAAGTGTTAGTCTGGGCTGTTCCCAGCAGTATGGCAACTAGAGCAGCTTCTGATGGAATATTTAATGCAGGAGACTCTAAGAATGCAACATTTCTCACATCTCCTCGCTCTCTCTCTTGGTCTCTGCCCTTTTCTCTCTCTTCCCGCGCCGGTATGAAAAAGATCCGAAAAGATCTTTCAAAAGAAAACACATCTGCACGTGTTTTATCTGTCGTGTTTCACGAGCGTAACAAGCTACTGCGTGTGTTTTTCGGTTGATTTATGTGTAGCTGCATCATGTTGTAAAATGCGCACACATGCAGAGGTGTGTGGAAAGGAAAAAAAAAAGCACACACAACTGTGCACGGAGATGGAGTGGAAAAGATGGCTTTAAATGAAACAGGAGAGCCAGAGGAGAAGTGTTTTACAGGAGCACGAGCCAGGTCGCGATGAATTATGTACTGCTGAAATGATTCCAATTCCCATTGTTCTCGCCAAAGAGCCATGGCTCTCTGCAGTCGACAGACCCTCACGTCTCCATCAACGGATGAAAAATGCAGAGGCGATGAGGAAGCGAGGGAAGGATGGAGGAATTCAGAGGGCAGATGGATGGCAGTTAGAGAGAGAACGTAGGTATGTTCATGAGCTGGAGTGACATTTGTTAATATGTAAATTATATTTTTAATAAGCGCGTCTGTGCAGGGGGAACAGGAAGCGAGGACAGGTCAAATGAAGGGAGTAGAAGACAAGAGGAAGGGGAGGGCATGACAGGAGAAGAAAAGAAAGATGTGGACAAGGCTGAGAGGTTTTACTGGAAGCATGTTAGAGATGGGACTGTTGGGGAAAGAAAGATGGATGGTAAGAGAGGGGAACTCCATTAGATTATAGCAACCTGTTTCCTCGGGGACCACAATTTCTCCACCGAATACACCGGCTGCACCCCGTCTCTCTCCTTCAATCACACACATGCTGTACATCACAGAGGGGAAATGCACTTTGCAGGAATTTAGCTTGAATATTTCTTTTTGCAATCATTAATGCTGTAACGGGAAAGTGCAGTAAAAATCAACACCACATGGTGAACTTGCAGCCTGATCTCAACTCTGGCTGCTCCAAAATAACTGGTGTTTTTCCTTGCCAGTTTGCTTTGGCAAAAAGTGTTTTAGAGAAAACTGAATTGCTTGCCTGATTATGACTACTGGCAACAGCAGTCCAGGAAGTGCAGCATCCCCTCTGCAGAGAATTCACAGGGAGGAGATCAAGTTGCTTCAACCCTAAACAGACAGACTGGATTTTTATCGTCAACATGCGCTATAAACACCTCGAAAAGACTCAGAACACCCTCAGCATGGGAACATTTTCTAATCAGTTGGAGCTCCAGATATACAGGCCGTGCATTTACATCAATAGCCAGTCAGATGAAGCCCCAGCAGCGTTCCCAAAGCGAAGAAAATGTCAAGAGATGTTTTTGTCGAGTTTAGAGGAAGATAATTTAAAGGAATTAAACTTTAATTAATTTCTTATAATGTCTTATTTTAATTAGTATTTTGTTAGTAGTCTGGGTATTCATGTGTAGTTTGTTCAGTCAAATCATGTTCAAAATAATGTTTTTCATTTCTGTATTCAGTAGGCATAAACTATTCACACTCTGGTGTCTGTGATAGGAAAATCAGAACAGAAAGACATAAAAACTGTACAGTTAACATGCACATTTCAGTAATTATCACAAGCTATATTGTTAACACAATATTGAACAATGTTTTCGCACATCAGAGATGTTCCTCATATCCAGCAGGCCTGTTAAAAATGATATTTATACACTATTACTCATTTGCAACTGCAAACAAGTGAGAAAATGCATGAAGATATATGAGAAAAATACAATGCCACCTTACTTAATTATGTTTTATATCAACTCCATGGGGAATCTTTTAAATGAACCAAGCTGCAAAGGGTAGAACATACAGCATCTGGAAAATGCTCACTGACACTGTATTTGATTTGTTGTTTATGAAATATCCTCTCTTAAAATGCAATCAAGCATCTCTTTGAAGCAACTAAAGCATGGCTCAGGTTTGTCAGGTCAAAGCACTTGGTGAAGGACAGGGAGAGATTGCTGTCTTGGTTAAGAATTAAAGGTGATGTGAAACCAGAGACTATATATAAATGATTGACTTAAGAACCCTGATGTCAGTGGATTGTGGATGGCAGTTTTGAGTCTTTAAGTCTGGAATGTCACCATATTGGCCTTTTAAAATTGGACATAACAAGCGAGAGGAGGCTCTGAGAACATTATTTATGGGGATACGGTAGCAAACTGTCAATCATGGGGTAGGCACACCCTAAGACATACTCCGCTTTATCACCATTCTTAAAATCTGAATGTGATTATAATTTAAACAAGAACAGCACTCAGAGAGCATAGTACTCCGCCAAGGCTGCTCAGTTGTTGTATCATTTCTGATGGGTGTATTCTTGGAAAAAAAATCAGAAATCACAGCACTATAGAATGTGGGCATTTAATCAATCCATCAATCAATCAATCAATCAATCAATCAATCAATCAATCAATCAATCAATCAATCAAACCTTTATTGTCATTGCACACTTTCATATACAATACGGATGTACCCAAAAATAAAATGTGCTGAGCACAGGCGTGTGTTCTTGCATGTGTACGTTATGTACAGATACCAAATCTGTAAATATGTAGCAGGTAGCGGGCATTGATGGGACTCAGAAACACCACCACAATTTAATCAGTTATTTCTTGCATCATTTCTGATGAATAAGTCCCAATAAGCCACCAACAGTGGATTTGTGGTGAATTGCAATCATGTGATCATCACCAGGCCGCTGATGTAGTGTTCACTCACTGTCATAGTTACAGCAGTGCCGTGCCACTATCTCACAATGATACAGAAATCTTTAACAAATCCATGAATCCAGACTACAAGCTGCATCACTGACAAAATCTAATCAGGTAATCCTTGTGTCATTTCTGACCTTCCCTGAAAATTTCATCCAAATTCATTAGTCTGTTTTTGAGTAATGTTGCTAACAGACAGACAGACAGACAAACGTACACCAATCATCACATAACTCCGCCTTACTTGGCCGAATAAAAATGGATGCCAAGTCTTGAAACTGGCGATCAACATCATAAACTACTTAGGAAACTGTTTACTGAGGAAACAAGATCAACTGAGAAGTAGGCTCATTTTAAAATAGGCTTCCTTACATCTTACGTCTTCTGCAACAACAGGAGTTGACACCTGCTGGTTCTTCTGCAATGAATTCACTTTGCCTTACGTGGCGGCTGCATCCATCGTTTGCATAGAGTCTAACTACATGCAATACTCAGAATTCAAACCCATAACTTTGAGCAAACTTTGAGATGTCAAAACATCCCCATCTCCTGCTAATCGTGCCTCACAGTTGCCAGGAGAGACTATGCGTGGGTACTGGGATGGACCCAAAGACAGTGCCCACTCACTTGAATAGAAACTGCTCTGCCCCGCCTGCTCGTTCCTGCTCGGCCCATAGACTTGACATTGGGATGATGTTTCATGAATAAATGTTTCATGAATAACTTTTTAAGGCTGTGGGAAAGTTTTAAAAATATAAAAATTCTTCATGCGTCTTTGAGGGAAAATGCCTGCTGGGCTGCAGGTGATTTCAGCACTGAGTGGCGATGCTGTATCCAACTCAGCGCATCTACGGTCTCTTTCTGTTTAGTTCCCTGAGGTACCCCAAAAGAGACATTAATGAGACTTTGGATTTCAGTAATTTGCTCAACCGGCTTCAAAATTTTGACACAAATCTGCATTCATTTGCAAAAGCATCTGTGCTGTTCATGTTTTTTGTTTGTTTAGTTGTGCAAACTGAATTTCTGGCAGGTTTGATCCCTTAACAAGAAACTCATCCGTCTGTTTCTTCTAACAAACTTTTGATCAGCGACTCCCTTGGATGATTTTTTTGAATTTTTCATCGAGCACCACGGAAAGATGTTCGCTCACCAGGCCTTATCGGTGTATCATGCGGTGAAACACGAGACAGCGGGGAGCCGTCTCCCTCAATTCACTACTGAAGCACTTTTGTTTCCTCGTCACTGAGGCAGTCCCTCTTTGTGCAGGATACAGCTACATTATCATAGGGGAAGCTGTGCTTGTAAGTATGTATCAGCTGCACAAAACATGCGGTATCTTTCTTCTGGTGTGTCCATATGAGATTTGCAGATTTGCATAGTAATGTCTTGCTTTAAATTGGTTTCCACACTGTGCTGTATATATGCAATGAGTATTTCCTCCTCTGCAGGGATGTTTCATCCAGCTAAACAGAAATAGTATCCGTGCAGCGCTGTCATTTCCTGCCATTTGTCAACTCTCCTTTCACTGGCCACTTTTTAATTTGTAAGCCACCTGTGGTCCATGTTACTCCTGCCATTTTGAAGGAAGAAGGATTGTTGGGTGGTGTGGGTTGTTGTACATCCTTTTTTGAGCTTCTATGCACAGACTCTGACTCTGATAAAGCTTTATACTGTTTAGCAGGCTTACAAGCAAACTCAGGGAGCAATCACCCCCTAGATTTTTCTTGCTTTGGCTTGCTGGAGGCTTAATCATTTATTAGTGGGGCGATAAAATTTGTAAGGCTAGGTGAGGATGTGTGGCAAAGTCCATTTCAGATGCCCACGAGAAGCATTTCTGATGATTCAAACTTGCAGCACGCTAAAGGTAAAGGCTTTTTAAAAAATAACAGAAATATACAGCAACTGGACACTGCAGCAGGGAAAGAATCAAAATAATAGGCGGAAAACCAGGCTGACTACACATCTGACATATCAACGAGCATGTAGTACGTGGTAGAAAATGCCCACAACAAATTGCACCATAAACAAGAGAATATTTCAGTGAGGATTCATGCTGAAGTCCCAGCAAAGCATCCTTGCTAGTTGTGGTGCTTCTGTGGGGGCGAATTTTCAAGGCTGAGCGCTGAGGTCCTTCCTCTGTCGGTTAGCAGCCCTGCCAGGAGCGAGCAGCACCGAGATGCTGTAGAATATGTCTGCCCCCGCTGTTCTAACTCCCCCTCTTGATACCTGTCATTCTGACTTCAGTAGCTTCTGGTACATCTTAATGAAGTCTTTTGATGTGAACTGATTTGTTTCCTTCAAAAATGGAACAAACTGTGACTCTGGTATAATCACAGCTGATCCAGATCAACCCCAGAAAGGCTGTAATAGCAGCTAAGTAACAGAAACTGTTTCACTCATCGAATATCTGGTCTGCCTCTTGGCGAGGCGACCAGTGAGGTGGCTGTCGTAACTCTTGCTAGAGCTATAGCCCCATTCCCGGCCTACGCCATGAGAGATGTAAAGGCTAATTTTGTAAATTACTCTTGGATGGAATGAATAAACTTCACTAAATTCCTCCTGTAAATCTTTGGCACCCCTGACTTGGGGAGCACTTTACGGTTATGGCGAGATTGAGAAAGAACGCGGAGGGAGAGGATTCTTGCAGAGAGCTGGAAGCATGCTTTCAATATCTGTGATAAGTGCTCTCAGAACTGCCAAACTGCCAATGCACTCTGGTGCCATTTTTGGAAAAAGGTTGTGTGATCTCTCCTCTCACTCCTTCCCTCCCTCTATCGCTTCTCCTGTTCTCATCTCTCGCTCTCACAACAGCAAAGAAGCGCTCCATTTTTAGGACTTCGTGTGCGAGAATCAGCGTGGGAACACATCGAGTTAATGTGCAGCAGCCACACCAGTCAGTCGGCGCTAAATGAAATATTAATGCAGAGTTTTTCCCAACGCCTATTCCTCCTTCACAGCTTTGATCTTAGCTAACATCAAATCGAGTGATATTAGGCGTGACCCTGTATCATTCATAAAAAGGAGCAGATTTCATAACTGACCCTCCACAGTACCTGCTTATTATCTGAATCCTTTGCACCATGTGGTTTGGAAACCACCTTAAAATAAAGGTTAGTGCTTGAAACACCGGTGCAGAAGTCTAAAAGTAGTGCCTGTACTTCACATTTATGTTTTTTAAACTGGGAAAACTGGTGGTTGCAATTACTCAAAGCTATCCCGTTCCATTAACCGGCGACGCAGATACAGCAATATATTCGGTGTTTGGTGTGATGCATTTATTCCGCAAAGACTTTTTCACAGCTTTGTTTTCTTGGAGGTTCAGTCATAAATCATATGGTTATAAAGAGATGCGGTGCAGTGATTTTAAAACAGCCCCGCTAAAAGAATATTTGTGAGCTGAGAACATCTCTTTAGGGCAATTCACAGCAGATCTGAAAATACCACCTCCCAGAATTTTTTGCTCTGCACGAACATAGGAAATGCATTACCTTGAGGCGCTGCTGTGTGGAGTGCTGTATTCATCTGGCACACAACCACTCTATAACCCCGGCATGTTGTGCTATCCGCAGCACAAACCTTTGGATGAATTCACAATAGATTCAGGTTGACAGTGACGGCCTCGGAAACCAAATAAAAAGCTGTATTTTTGAGGACATTAGATATGAATTTGCGAAAAGACTCTATACAGAGCAAAAAAAAGAAGAAGAAGAGAGGGAACACTGAGAGATAGATGATACAATTATTGGCTGAAGTTCTAGTTTTGCTGCTAAATTATTAAGGGATTTTGTCAAATGTTTGTTTACAGCAATATGTGGTGATAGTGCTGGCTGAGGAGACAGAATTTTAGTTAAAGAAATAAGTATGGAGATTTATCTCCAGAGGCTGAATATGTACTTTTGTAACAGCACATAGTTCTTGGCTAAACTATCACTTTTTTTAAACACTTATTTATATCTATACTGAGAAAATGCTCCGGTTGATACCGTAGTTTTTTCCACCTGTGAGAGTAGGAGAATAGTGGAGAATAGAGAATAACCGGTGGTCAGAGCATCACAGGGAAGGACCAGAGAAAAGGTGGATATTAGCCCAAGACTGAGGTGTCCTGGTTACCTGAAGATACCGATTGAGACTTGAGAGGCTGTAGTCAGATGAGGAGATCTGAAGGTGAGCTGTGATAAAAGGTTGGGCAATTATGGCAAGCCGGTTTAACATTTAATAGCGAGACTGGGCATGTATTTCAGATATTCATAATTCAGTTCTTCTGAGTCAAAAAGGACATTTTATATATCTACAGTGTCACTCTGGTCAGAATGATGTCGTACGTATCTTAAAGTGGAATTCTTGCCTGGTTAAAATGTAATTACAGATATCTTGAATTAGAGTTTTCACAAAGCAAAATAGTGTTACAGATAATTACATCAGAAACTATGGGAAGTGAAATGCGGAGGCGACTGGATTTTCAAGCATACTGTAGCCTTTGCTTCATATTGCACTTGTTTTAGAGCAGCCTGAGGTCAAAGTTGGATAAAATTTTGACCACAAGTCTCAAATAGATACAACTCTCCTTCTCCACAAACCTCTTGCTGACACGCTCTTATCAATCATATCCACAACAGCATCTGCACTTACTTCTGTTGCTTTGGTGGACCTAAATCCAATGAGCAGCATCACACAACAATTCAAACTAGTCATAATGACATTTGGGATATCTGCAGATATTATCTGAACCAGTCAAAATAGAATGACAGATATTTCTAGCTCTCATTCTGACTGGTCAGACTGACAGTGGAAATATCTTGAATACGAATTCTGACAGTATGATTATGACTAGTCAAACAGAGGTTGTTGATATCTGTAAATTTAATTGTGGATAATCAAACTCAGCTATTAAATGTTTAGCAGAACATGCAGAAGTATTAGATGACTTCAAATGTGTTCCCCATTCATCATCACTGACCACCACATATTGCTGTTCAAAAAATGTAAAGCATGAGTCATGAGTAAAATCTTATTTTATTTACAAAGTTGTACGTCACTATATTTTTCCCAAGCACACTGACAACACACCCATGACCAATGATTGTTTTTGGCTTCTTCCTCACAGAATAGAGTCAATCCAGAATCAGTAGTATCATCACCTCCTTACAGATTTTCACAAAACTGATGCATTCAAGTGAACTGGACATTAGCCCAGGTGACATGTGAAAAAAAAAAAATCCTAAAAGAGTGAAGCTGCCACTAGTACAGTTGGGATCCCTGGGTGTTTTTCGGAAATGGTGCAAAAACACCTTGTGTATTTTACACCACATCTTCTAAACCATACATAGTAACATAGGAAAGGTGATGTCTGCCCATACATGTTGATGGTCACAGATTACACTGTATCCAATATAATGTACTGTTTAGGTGAGAAGTTAGTGTTGTACACAGAGATATTGTGAGAAAGAAATCAGAGTATCTGTGCCTGGGCCAGCCTTCATAATTCCATTTACAGTTTGCTGCATGCATGTGTGTGCTTTAAAAGCTTCAGTGGCTGTAAAGGGCAAAGCAATATTCAATATGACCTTGAACCAGTGCAGTGTTTTTCAAAACATGTCTATTCAGAAGTATTGCTGCTTAAAACGACCAACCGCTCATCCAAACCACGGCACAGCTGACACTGGCTGTACAGGGTTATGACACAGTTGACAATGAAACTCACATTTTCGGACACCTCATTAACCAGCATGCTTGGGAGACGACGTTGACCTAACCCTATCTCTACATGGCTCTGAGGATATAGACGTGCGACGAATAATAATGGTTGTTGCTAGAGGTACGGACCCGTACCCGTAGCCTGTGGACTACGGATACGGCACTTTCCATTTGCCAATCAGATACGTGAGATCTGGTCACGTGACTCCCGGTAGACGCTAGCTGTACGGACCCGTAGCATCGGTACTACAGGTACGGACCCTAAACCTGACCCTAACACTAACCCTAACCTTAACCTTTGCTTACCTTTCAACAGTTTGCAGTGGTTAGCAGCTTCTTGACTCGCGAGACTCGCGTACGGGTCCGTATCTGTCTGGCAAATGGAAAGTGCCGTACCCGTAGCCTGTGGGCTACGGATACGGGCCCGTATCCGTAGACACTACCAATAATAATGCTTTAAACAGATTCATGGAACTGTGGGTTTTCAGATTAGATTACATCAAGACAAGTAATTGTCAATTATTCTAAAGATTCTGGAGATTTTTTCATGCTTTAATGAAAAACTGAACATATGAGCTGAAAATAGGCACAAATCAACTGTCCATCCATCCTCTATACACCGCTTTATCCTCATTAGGGTCGCGGGGGGTGCTGGAGCCCATCCCAGCTGACTCGGGCGAAGGCAGGGGACACCCAGGACAGGTCGCCAGTCTGTCACAAATCAACTGGAATATATCATATGGATGTAAGGTGTTGTGCTACCTTTCTAGATCTGCAGCTCCTAACTGTAAGGGAGACTCCTGGTTTTACACTAAGTGTCTTCACTGCATCCAGGCTTGTGGCTGCTAACTGGCCTTTACTGTCCCACTGATGAGGAAAGACAGATAAACGCTGTCATAAAGCTGCAAGAACTGAGTCTTTATTTCTTTCTTGGGGCCAGCAAGCATGGCACACAACATTTGGGTAACTGCTGGACTGAAAGCTGAGTCTTTCGACACATTTTATGGCCTATGAGAACTGAATCACGGCATGCACTTCACACTTGCTGCGGCTACATGCTCATAACTTAGCTCTCACACACGCATAGCAGCTGTCAGTTCCTATTAGCACACGCTTCGAATTGCACTTTAAAGGTTAATTATTCACTAAGTTAAATTCTGAAGGAGGCAGACTATTAAATCAGCTGAATAAAATGACAAAAATTACCCCATGTCATCCATTGCCTCCAAAAAAAACACACAACCTCACTGGAAAAAATGCCCCTCTCAAAACAAGAAAAAGAAAAACTTATTTCAAGGAACTTTTACCTTGAAATAAGTGAATAAATCTGCCAATAGAAGAAGTGAAAAATGGCTTGGTAAGATTTCTTGAAATAAGATATGATATTTTGAATATTGAGATCTTAAAATTAGCTTTTGTCAAGCTTAGGTGTCTTAAAATAAGCCAGATATGCTAAAAAAAAAGCATTTTTTTCACTCAAAAATAGATTTTCGCTTTCATGTAACCTCCTAATTTGAGATGCATTAACCCTCCTGCTGTCTTTATTTATGGGCACCAAAAAAATAGTGTTTCCTTGTCTGAAAAAAAATCAGAGAAGGTTTTGCAAATTTTCAGAAATTTGCAAAACCTTCTGGAAGAAAATTCCAATAATTCCGGAAAAAAATCCCTCAAAATTGGAAAGAAAATTCTTGTAAATATTTTCAAAAAATGAGCAAAAATCTTCCAAAAAATTCTAAAAGTATCTAAAGTGATTCCATATATATCAGTAAAACTTCTAATATTTTCTTTAAGAACATTCACATAAAAATCAACCAAAATCCAGCGAATTTCGCGGGATTTTGGTTGATTTTTTTTGTGTGAATGTTTTTAAGAAACATTTTTAACATTTCCCTTTTCCCACCAAAAAATGTTCAGAGATTTCCCAAAAATGTTGAAGTTTCACTGTGAAAATATGTTTTTTCCTCATTTTCAGACTTTAAAATGGGTCAATTTGACCCTCAGGACGACACGAGGGTTAAACTTATTTTCAGTTTTCTTGTAAAATTCAACTCAAAACAAGATAATTTCAAGATTGTTTGACTTAAGATATTTAAGATGTATCATCTTAAAACAAGTCCCTCTATCTTGCTGAAATGTCACTTGCTAGGAAAGTTTATCTTAAATCAAGTGGGATGAGACATTTTGACTAAAGTCAGATGAATAGACTAGGTAAGATGTTGGGTTTCTGCAGTGCTCCATGACCAGTAGTTGATATATACATCCAATCGCCCAACTCTAATGTGGTGTGACGCATAATCTGAGTAGCGGAACTAGAGCATTGGCTTCACGGTAAACTAAAATGCCTTGCTAAATGAAGCAGATTCTCTGCTTACACCCACAAAATTACAGAGTGTAAAGGTTTAACCAAAACCTTTTGGAAATCAGAGTCAATGGTTCCATTTAACTGATACACCACCGCGAATACGACTCAAAATCAGTATGGCTGTCAGCTGATGGGATAATTACAGACATCAGGCCCCACGTGTTGGGAGTAGATCGCCTAATCTACAGACATCAGATCTGCCATTATCTTGTTTTCCCAGCATCAAAATTACAAACTGCGCCACTGATTTGCGTTAATGTCAACCGGTAGCAGCTGTGTCCCCTTCCCCGTCGGTTGTGTTGGACCAGCTGTGTAAGGAGTAATATTCATACACAGAAAACAAACCGACATCTCAGGGTAGGCCGCATGAGTTATGAGTTTTAATGAAGGCACACAACAACAGGTGCTGCAGCTGCATTACCGGCTCTTTTTTCTCCAGCTCCATAGAGCTTTTCCTTCAAAAGTCCAGTTGTGAGACACTACGGAGCATCGCAGGAAGGTTACTAGGATTCAAATAGGATTTAAAAGACATAGAAATAGTATATCCCCATTCCTCGTCCCGACCTGGGATCTTTCTGCATGGAGTTTGCATGTTCTCCTTGTGTGCAGTTTCACCAGGTTCTCCGGCTTCCACCCACAGTCCAAAAACATCAACCCATCAAGTATCGATACACCACTTAATCCTCATTAGGGTCACAGGGAGCTGGAGCCTATCCCCACGGACTTAGGGCGAAGGCAGGGGACATCACAGGGCTACATATACAGACAAGCAATTTACAAAATTTACGAATAATTTAGAGTTACCAGTCAAGCTGAGCAAGAACCCAGTGAAGAGACCTTAAGTCAGCTGGGATAGGCTCCCGCTGCCCTGCCACCCTTATGAGGATTAGGTGGTGTATAGATACCGGATGGATGCAAGTCTGCTGCTCTTACATACTGTGTGTGTACCCGGTACTACAGTTCATACTTGGAGATTGGTTTGATTGATGTGTTCTGCTACTGTCCAATGACAAATCACTCTGAAATGACATTAATGATGTTAGGCCCATGTGTTCCGTTGTGTTGTTGTTTTGCTTGAATTTGAATAGAGAGCATAGCAGTGCAGTGTTGATATATTTCAAACCAGCTCCTGGGGGTTGTGAGTATCTGGCACCATTCCTTTGGAGGAAAAGTTTGGGAACCGCTGGTCTAATAAATGAATTTCTATATGTATTAAAGTGCTCAAAGCCAATAAACAAAGACGCCATGGACATTCAATCACAACAACACTCATTTTTATGTGAACCTTCTACCTGCAGAGATACGATTGCCAATCATGGGCCTGTTTTCTTAATTTGTTTTCTCAGTCATTATTGAGTTATTATTATTATTAAATGTAAATGGGAATGCACCGCTTCTTATTAGGAACTGACATTGGAGGCGGTGGCGCATCTTGTTTGTGTAAGAATAACAAAGTAGCTGTAACAAATATGCTAAATAGGAAAAAACAGTCGCACCGAGTTCTCTCTCCCCCCCTTTCCCCGTTCTTTGTGTTTCTGTTGCTTCGCTCTTGCTTTCCGTATGTCTGATTAGAAGGTGACAGGTTTCTGCTTCTCCTCATCCCACATGCCCCCAACTATGTTTCTAAATTGGCAACCTCAGCTCCACCATGTTAACAATGTCTCCCATCAGTGAAAAGACCCTGCAAAGCCTGCAGCAGATAAGAATTCACTGACAAAGCTGATGCATCCTCCCACATTTTCTCATTGTGCACTTGATCACTCCAAGATATGAAGTTTATTCATCCAAATTCACAATTTAAGTATGGTTTTATTGGTGCTGAATGTTCTCTAGCTGCACTAGCATCTGTACATGTTATGCAAACCTGTAACACGCCCATACATTAGTTGCATAAAGTTGCAAAGTCTCTTGAATGCCTGCATTTCTTGCCACATCGGAGCAGATGCTGCTAGTTTCTTGCTTTGTGTACAAACTTTAGCCCACATACAGTATGTCTACAAATCTATAGACACCCTTTGTGTTACTAGAGAACAATGTTTTGCCATAAAAATGACACTATATGCCTTCAGTAATACACTGCACTTACAGCTTTGTCGAAACGTTGACCAGCGCTTGCCAGCTGCATGCTTGTTTCCTGAACCCAAAATGTGTCAGTAGAGATAAATCAGAGCCTGCTGTTACTAATCAGAGCGACCGTGCTCTCTATATAGGAGCCCTTTTAGACTCGCTCTGGTCTAAATAAGACACTAAATGACAAATACATATATTTTGACATGTCACAGGAGAAAAAACAAGGGTGTAAATGATCCAATTAATGATTGCTGGATTCTATGTACCCACTTTAATCTCCTGGTGTTGTGTCTCCATGCATACATTTCAGAATTTCTGCTGAAGAAAAGGAAACTTACCACATATTTATTTAACTTGTTGATTGCTTCACAGAAAGTTTGCATTTTAGCACACTGATAACTTAATATTACATTTCTATCCCATTATCAACCCTGTGTTTCAAGTGTCTTTGCACAGTGATTGCAGTGCGTTCCCACCCAACACAGATGTGGGTGTTGAAATGTACTAATGATGCCTGATGATGGGTGCATACAATCAAACTCAGACAGAGGCGGATTTAAATAAAAACTCACAGGAATAATCAAGTGAGTGCAGTATTTTCCAAAAACCTACAATCCCCTTCTTCTGCTATAGATATGTTGAAATGATCCCACACATTGTGAGGCTAAAAGCCAAATGAGCTCATCCATATGTACAGTTAATCAGTCAATATATTGGTGTCTTCACTATTTTGGGCTAGAATTAATTCAGTGGTAAAAACCAGCAGACATTCCCATCATCCTCAGCTGTGTGTTGTATATTTGGTGATGATTGGCAATTTATTGTGTATTTACAAGCTAAACTAAAAATAACGAACATCCTGAACATTAGCAGTGAGATTATGAGCATTTTAGCATGCTGGCAAAGTAGACCATGGTTACTCAACGTGCTATGCCCGGGAGCCACTCTTGGAAAATGAAACAAGGTCAAGGGTTTGTTAACCCTCAAGCAGTTACTGTGTGCTTCTTGCTCTTGTCACATTTTTATTCTCTGTGGGCTTGTTTTTCATAGCAATATAATAACAGTCCTTGACCTCTATGACAACAGCACGGCCATGGCCGGAAGTAGAGAGAGCTCTCAAAGGATTTAACACCGTTAAAATGCCAGTTTTTTAAATAAATAAAAAAAAACAATAATGAATTTCTTTTTATTTGAATTTATCTTACAAAAATGGAATAAAACTGGAGTCAACATGTACAACATTATTTGAAGCAACCACGTGTTACCAATACTTGAAAAAAGGTAGCTGTACTACAGAAATTGTAGGCCTACTTACATGTTTTCTGTTCTGTTCTGTGCTTGTCTTCTAACACAGCCTGCAGTTCAACACAGTCTAGTGAAAAAAAATGGTCCTTAAATTATTGTCACATGACTGTTGGTCCCAGCTAAGCAGCTAAGTTACCAGTGGCTTGTTTTTTGCAGACTCTCATGCAAATGGTTTGTTTTTAGCACGGAATGATTTTTGATAAAATAATGAAATGACTGTAAGCCGAGATTTGGTCGGGTTTTCAGGTGGAACTGCACATCACAGATGAGTAGTTCAAGGACCACTCAGAAGGTGAAAATCTCACGGTTTTTCCTGTTTTTAGAGTTTGTAGCTATGATGAATTGTGATCTTCTGTTGATTGAAAAAAGAAAGATAACACACCCTTCAAACCTGCCTGGGTTCTAATAAAAGAAGTTAATATTTATTACATAAAATGAATAAACATTAAAAGGCCGATCATTCATATTTCTTTAAAATGATTGACTGAAATGAGTAACAGCTAAAGTACATCACTGAACATTTATAATATAGGTAGTGTCTACAGATACGGACCCGTACCCGTAGCCTGTGGGCTACGGATACGACACTTTCCATTTGCCAGACAGATACGGACCCGTACGCGAGTCTCGCGAGTCAAGAAGCTGCTAACCACTGCAAACTGTTGAAAGGTAAGCAAAGGTTAAGGTTAGGGTTAGTGTTAGAGTCAGGTTTAGGGTCCGTACCTGTAGTACCGCTAGCGTCTACCGGGAGTCACGTGACCAGATCTCGCGTATCTGATTGGCAAATGGAAAGTGCCGTATCCGTAGTCCACAGGCTACGGGTACGGGTCCGTACCTCTAGCAACAACCTATAATATAAGGAAACTAAAAAAAAAAGTCAGTGTGAATCAGCTTATTTTCATTGTGAATCAGGTAATGGTCGGCAGGCCAGCTGGCACTCCTTTGTGTGCTGGTCTTGGCTCGTGGACCAAGTTGAGTATCACTGCTGCAGACTGGTAGTCTTGTCAAGAATTGTTTCCCGCTTTGGCAATAAAATGAAGTTTATTTAAAGCAGCAGCACTGAAAAGTCTATACTTGTTGAAAAAAGTGTTAAGACGGTGATTACATAACACTGAATTACAGCGAAGTTTTCCTTTGTTTATGCAAACAGAAACATTTACTGTCATTTTTGTAAATTTTACTAAATTCTCCCTTTCCCATCACAACAATGATAATTAATTATAAATGCTACTTAAATATACAGGGGCTAATTGAGGTTTATATTTACATTTTGCAGGCTGACGAGCTTCCTGTACTTACATTTTACGTTAATTATAACTGGAGAAGACCCAACTGTGCACACACCATTCTGATATTAGTGAAGCAGAAAACAAATAACACCCTACATGTACTTGTTGGCACAGGTGGAGGGAGCATTTTCTTTTCTTTCTTTTCGTTTCTCATTTGCTTTTGACTTTCTCACCAACACTATCACACATTTCCCTCCCTTCTCTCTCGCTCTCCGTCTAGATCTGTCTCACTCTCATTCTCTTCTGGTCGCTCTCTCTCTCTCTCTCTCTCTCTCTCTCTCTCTCATGTTTATTTCATTGAGCCCTGCAGCATCTCAGAATAAATAAATTATACATTTCATTATGCACTCATTTCAAAGCTCCTTTCAGGAAAGGGACTAAGCTCATTTGTCCCTGAGCTTCTGTTTATCCTAAATGACTGCATCAGACATGATCATGAGCATCTGGGAGCCCCGACTGTCCATGCTCATTTGTCATGTAGCGGACCTAATTCCCATAAAGTTCACATTCCTCTTTCTAATACCACAGTCTGGCGCTGATCCTTGCATTAGATTCGGCAAAATCGACAGCGAAAATAACTGGAAGCACACACAGAAGGAACGCTCACATAAATTACATCAGATTTTTGTTAGTCAAGCTGATGTTCGTACCTGAAGCATCCTTTATTTTTTAGGCATTAGGGTGAGATTGTTTCATAAGTGTTATCTGATGCCCTCCTGCTCTTTCAAGTCCTCAACCTGGGAGAAAATCCAATTTTGCGTTTGTTCTTCAGTTCCTTCTATATATATTGGCTTTAACAGCAGCCTACACTGACCCTGCTGGGTCACGCTCCTCTCGTAATCGTGCTCTTGTGTTTGTGTATGCTGCTGTGCCATGTTGGTGGACCATGTGTGGTGGTGTATTGCTGCTGACCGACTGACGTTAGCAGTGTCGTGTTCTTGGCCCTTCTCCTGCAGACGAGCCGCTCATGCTGAGGGTCAGTTTGACCCGTGGTGCTGGTGGTAATGTTAGGGCCAGAGAAGTGCCCCCAAAAAAGAGTTTATTCTCTTCGCACATGGACACGCACAAATTGACAGATTTATCTGTATGCACATGCCTTCGACTGTAGAAGATACACAATCCATACTTGCCCATATGGTACACTAAATCATGTAGATTCACACACGCACATGCATGTATGCGTTCATGTAGACACACAACGCCAATAGAATGCTTGGACACACTCTCTACCCATATGGACCCTTACGGCCATCTGTCCCACTGTGTACGTGCCAGGCGCTGCTCATTGAATCTCCTCTCCCTCTTTCTGTGTTGGACCATAGTTCTGCCCCACTGCAGTAGGCCTCAGCATTTTAGCCCTTTATACATGAACTATGGTAACCCATCGCAAGCTATACTCCTACCAGCAGCATCCAAGAAGAGCAACTCCCAAATGCTGTTCAGTTTGCATTATGTTGAATGGAAACAGCAAATATGGAATCCTCTCGTACTTAAGACCGAGCAACGTGGCTGAAAGCAGCACTGAAATATAATATATTTGGTGAAAATGTATTTGAAACATAATATTACTGAGGTTTAGTCAATTAAAAAAATAAACACTCTGATTGCAAAGTTGAATTTGATGAAACACAATATGATAAACACAAAACAACTTCAAACAAAGCACATTAGCAATATTCTAAACTGTCTGCATCCCAAAACCTGCTGACAGGGTTGAAAGGCACATTATATCCTGAAAAAGATCACCAAAATGACACCATTTGTAGAGAGAGAAACTATAAAAACTGAAAAAATTGTCGAAGGCGTTCAACTTGCTGGTAGTTCTTGGAAAAATTATATGTGATGTGCAATTCCGTCAGGAAAATTAATTAAAATTAGGCATAAAAAAAATCTTATTTCAATAAAATCATGTGTCTCATTTTAAAAAAGGTCAAAGATAAATGGGTTTGTTGAACCATATTCTATGAAAAACAAATCATTTTTCCATTTTCTTCACAATTCAGAAGTCATTAGTGACTCAGCTACGACCAACAGTCCCATGACAACATCTTTTGGCTGACCTCAGGCTGTGTTTGCACGGAGCAAATAGAAGACAAGTATGGAAACAAATTTACAAAGTAGCACAGACCTAAAAAAAATCTCATAAACCAGTCATAAAATGCACTATTTGCTCCTGTGCTGGCATTTTTTTTCCAAACAGGACAGTGTTTACGCATTTAAGGAAATTCTATACAGCCTTTAAAAACATTAAACTATATGTGAAATGAAACTACGTACTTTAGTAAATCTAATGCATTGTTATTTCTACTAATGCATCAGACAGAGTGATGTATTATTTGTTTTGGTATTGTCCTGGGATTTGTTAACAGAAAAAAAAAACAGAATACAGCACTGGCCTTTCTAATTTTCTTCTAAATCTTCTCATCTTTTAAACTATGAGCCAGGCATACGCACAATACTGTAGATGCTTAAACATATCAATGTTTTTCTTGTAAATATTTTAGGCTAAGCAACACTCCTTGCTTCCTCTAATTGTAATATGTAGGCAAAGGTGTGGAAAAAAACAAGGAGTGAAAAATTGCATTTCTTCTCATATTTATGGTACACGTAATAGTTTCAGCTTGCAAATGTTACTACATCTCCGACACCAGTGGAAACAAATGACCTAGTTTAATTAAGACATGCTGTAGCGTCGTGTTTGTGATTATGTACCTGGTCTCATTCCGGGTGCTGCACCAGTGGTATCGCAGGAAGAGTATGACTCATAGACTGTGGAGCAGGAGCCCCCAGGGGAGCCAGTCTGTTAGGAAGGCTGTTCCAAGGAGCTGATAGGCTCACCTTAAAGGTGTGATGCTATCCTCAGACATGTCACCTCATCCCAAAAAAAGTAACCTTTCCACCGGCTGGGTGTGCCTTTCCAGATAGAAAACAAGTGAGAAAACCCAGGGTTATTTCTGAGTTATTTGTTCTCTGGCTCCCCTTTGATCACACGTCTCTTTCTTGTGTAAATTACAAACAGACTGATGTCCTCATGGAATAGAACAACAGTGGCTGCAGTGATGGGAGGATGGTGAGAGGAAGGGAAAGTTTTAAGGTTACCATGACCTCATGGGCCATATATATTGTATTTTGACATGATACTGAATAAATACAAAGGTGTTGAATAGTTTTCAGGAATAAATGAATAACCTATTTTTGAAAATGGGCTGCACAGTGGCTTGGTGGTGAGCACTTTCAAATTGCAGCTGGAAGATCACATCCTGGCCTGAGCCTGGGATCTTTCTGCATAGAGTTTGCATGATCTCCTTGTGCATATGTGGGTTTTCTCCAGCTACTCCGGCTTCCTCCCACAGTCCAAAAACATGCTGAGGCTAACTGGTAACTCTAATTTGTCCATAGGCATGAATGCGAATGTGATTGTTTGTCTGTATATGTAGCCCCGTGACAGACTATCGACATACCTCATAGCTCCCTCACTTTCAACTTGGTTGCCCCTTTTATGTTTTTATGTTTTTATGTTTTTACATGTTTTTTTATGTTTTTTATATGTGATAATGTTTTTATGTGTTTTTGTAGGTGTTTTGTATGAGCTGCCGGATACAACAATTTCCCTATAGGGATAAATAAAGTATCTATCTATCCATCTATCCATCTATCCATCCATCCATCCATCCATCCATCCATCCATCCATACATACATACATACATACATACATACATACATACATACATACATACATACGTACATACATACCCCGGGTGTCACCTACCTTCGTCCTTAAGTCAGCTGGGATAGGCTCCAACCCTCCTGCGATCCTAATGAGGATTAAGCAGTGTATAGATAATGGATGAATGTTTGAAGTCAACATGAGACGGTCACATCAAGACCAAAAACCCCCCAGATACATACAGTGCACAAGGCCTCTGTTCTATTCTGTATCTGCTTATCTGCAGATCCATTATGAGCTGATAGTGACAAATCTTTATATTTAACATCTTAACATCTGCATCCAAAATATCAGCTAACTAAACAATAAAAAGGCATATTACATTAGACGCCAGGGACAAATAAACACAAGGTATTTCTGCAAACCGAATTCAAATATTATCCATGAGCAATGGCCAAATAATGTGACCAGTGAACCTTCTTTGCAGTGCCTTCCAGGTTCATGTAGGAACTTCTACCTTCAGTAAAGTGTGTGAGGCCTTTGCATCTCTTTTTGACAATCCTGTCACAGCTGAGACTGTAGAGTGCTCATTCTCAGCTCTGAAATTTTGAAAATTATTTGAGGAGCACAGTGGGACAAGAGAAGAGAGTCTGAGTGGACTAATGTTAAGCTTTGAGGATAGCTGAGCAAAGAACTTTAGCCTTCAGCAGATTGTGGTGAAGTTCATGGAGCACAAGGCTCCCAGCAGGTCACACAGGGAGGTGAGCCAATCACAAACTCAGCTTTGTGCACTGGTTGCACTGGTAAGCCAAACTCTTTACCAGCACTTAAAACATTTCAAGCATTATCTTTTTTTGTCACTTCCCAGAGACAGTGGTAATCTCTTAACACACTGCATAAATGACTGTAAGCAGAAATACAGATGCAGATAGCATGTTTTGCACACTTAATTTGTTCTTTTTCCTGAGGGTGATCAGAAATTAGTATAGTTCCTATTTTCCATATTATTGGCAGAGTTGAGTTTTATTATAACTTCTGACTCCTCATTACTTGAATCTGCTGCTGCTTGAAGTTTCTTGAAGACATTCTGCTGTTTTACATTTCAGGTTGTACCGCTAATGCTCCAACAGCAGCAAACAAATCCTTTCAGACATGCTGCGGCTGCACTCTTTGCAATGCATTAGCCGATTTATCACATCTCAGTGTTTCCCGCTGTTCAAGAATTGATGTGTGGTGGAGGGTGGTGCAGCATGTTGTGCAAGTAGAGAACATGCAGTTAAAGATGAAGAAGTGACAATTTCCTGATGCCTCCTAAATGCCTCACAGACATTCATAGATACTATAGGCGATTGAGCACAGAGAAGCCTCTAGTCCCCACTCAGTTACTGCAGCACTGACAATTTAGGCAGATCTATGGAAAAAACGACACTTAAAAAAAAGAGTGAAATGTGTGATTTTAGCTATCTGGGCAGTTGTCCCAAAGACACACAGACAGATCTGTTAAATGTCAGACACACTGCTGTGAAATGAAAATGTTTAGTCACATTCTGTAGATTCTTGGTTGCATTCGCTGCCAAAATGATCAAACCATGGAGCCTTAAAACTCATAAACGGATGATTCACCTGCCAAGAGATAGCACCAATAAGGACTGTGCTGCAAAAATTGTGTCTTTTTGTGGACTCCGGCTGCTGTGGACTTGTCGTGTTTATACATCTAACTGTTGTCTGACTTGATGATGATTTATAGCGGCGTCTTTCTTTTATGTAGCTTAATAATGCTTGTTGCATTCACCATGTTGTCCAAAGGCTTTTTAATTTGTTGCCCTTTTCCCTGGTTAATTCTCCTAAAGCTACACCCCAAAAAGAAAAGCATTTGTTTATTTGCCATTGATCATCTGCTGTATGCATGCCTGCCTATAGTAGTGATTTATGGCTGATGTGAACATTTGCACTCAGGCACAGTGTGATGTTGTTGTGAGAGTGAATATTATAGATATTATAACATAAACTTGAATTGTGAATGAACAAGATGTAAAACCAACAGCAAAACATGAAGGAAATATTCAAATGACACAATATTTTGCCTTACAGACTTGCACAGGATCAACTACATATTTGACAAAGACAAGCTTCCTGAAATACTACTCTTGTGCCTTAAAGTTGTGAGGCAGAAGATTCCACTCCCAGCATGCCACTGACCTCAAAAATGCATCAAAGATAAACCAGAACTGTTTGAAGTCCAAGAAACAGCAATCAGTTCTGCCTTGGAGGCTTTCCCTCTACAGTCACCAGACACACTCTCGTTCTCATACATTGTGGTGTGCCATTCAGAACATACTTCAAAGATTATTGAATGAGAATCTGAGAATGTGGCAGAAATTCATAAAGACCGATGCCATCGAGTTTCTACAACCTTCCCACAGATGAATGCACAGAGAGAGCTCCTCTGTTACAGCTGAAAGCCCCACACTAATGATCGTATCCTCGCTCATCAACAAGATACTTGATACTTGAACCCCTTTCACTTGAGGCAGCATCTGCCAAGACGACTCAACCCACTGTTTTCCACTACAGTACTGTGGACATGAAAGGGCTCATCCTCATCTTAACTAAATTACACTTGGCAGTCCCAACAAGGCACCAGGAGGTTACAGCCCATTGAACCTAGCAGAATCCAAAGAGCCAGACAGAATTCCAAAACTGTGATGTCAACACGTTCAGTAACATGATTTTAGCTTGCGACTTTGAGCAGCTCTGTAAAGCCGTGGATGAGACAAAGCTGATCAATTTGTGGGCAGCTAAGCACCTCTTCAGTGAGTAAAATCAATGTGCAATAGATGAGCTGCTCTACGTTCTGTATCTTACAACTTATAGTACATCTGTGATGAACTGATCTCAGATCATTGAGCATGACTTTGCTCATGTTAGCTATCCATAAAATCTCCTGCTGTCCCTACTGAGGCCTTGTCCACAGTAATATGGATATTTTACAAAACATTTTCTTCAATGTTTGGGCCTCTCATCCATCTGCACATATATTTTAGGTCTCTCAGACAGCATTGGGAAGATTTTCAAGCACTCTGGTATAGAGTAGGGATGTCCTGATCCCAGATCACAGCAATTATTAACCAGAACGTTTTAGGACCAACTCAAACCCACTGAATGCACATATTGTATTAACAATCAAAGTTACTATTGAGCATACATCACTAAGAGGTAAATGCATTATCCTAGCTGATCCAGCTTTACTCAAGACTGTGTGCATTGTCTGGAGGTCAATAAGCATCAGAGAAGACTTTGTCACGGTGCTCCTTTCCGAGTTAAACCCCCACAATGCTCTCTGTTTACGAATACATAACTGTTCTTAAAATTTTGGCATTACTGAAAAGAGCTGACAGAACACTAAGAGTGCTCATCCCATAGACACTGTGTGTGATGTGAGTCCAGTCAGGAGGAAGGTATGAAGTCACAAACATGATGTTTATTGGGTAAGCATATATATGAAAAATATTTAAAGTTGCAAACATTCTGTGTCTCAGCAGTTACTCTGCAGACTAACTTAGGTGTTTTTATTTGTTAAAAAAAAGATTTTAATGCTTAATCTATTTCCTGAACAACTTTTTTTGGTGTAGTGGTACTTTGTGCCTGAAACAATAAAAACAACAATAGTGGAAATACACTGATTCATTTATGTTTGGTTACCGCTAGTGGGTACAGGTTTACAATTTAACGTGGTGTTGCTATACCATTTCAACAGCATACTGAATCTTCTGCTGTGCCAGATATTACTTGGTCCACAGCAATGTGCAGTTTAAAGTTTGCAGGAATGATGAAATGATGTATCACTGATATCAACAGTCTCAGCATGGTTGTTTTTGTGTTCTTGTGTATACAGAAATAGTTTTTAAAATCAGGGTCATGTGGACAGCGGAGAAATTTATCCATCCATCCATTCTCTATACACCGCTTAATCTTTACTAGGGTCACATGGGGGCTGGAGTCTATCCCAGCTGACTTACGGTGAAGGCAGGGGACACTCTGGACGATCACCAGTCTATCACAGGGCTACAAATAGACAAAAATCACTCGCTTTCACACTTATGGACAATTCACAGTTACCAATTAACCTTAGCATGTTTTTGGACTGTGGGAGGAAGCTGGAGTACCCAAAGAAAACACACAGGTCGGGACACAAACCAGGCATCTTCTGCAAGTCAACAGTACTAACAACTGATCCACTGTGCAGCCCTGGAAGATATCTATTTAGAAAAATATCAATATTAATGTGTACAAGCCCTAGTCATGCAAATCCAAGATTACTTTGATGCAATGTATGAATCTAAAGCTCCAAATCCGAGCTTTGCAAAAGCCTCAAAGTCCTAAGTGCACAGTGGGCTCTGCAGAGTCTAATGATTCAATTCAAGAGAAGAGATTCTTTGGTCACAGAGGTGACCCAGAGCATCCATTTATCAGTCAGAGTTTGTCTGTGTTGCAGAGCTGCCCTGCAGAGGCAGAAAAACCTGCAAAAAGGACAGCCGTGTTTGCACTGCTTCACGAGTCAGATTTTTATTTTAAACTGTGTCATAAAGTTAAACATACACAGAAAAAAGATATCAAAACCTACCGAGAGTTTGCTAAATGCCTGTCAGAGCCAGAGAAAAGCAAGCTGCAGACACTGTATGTTCTATCTTTCAATGCTTCCTTTGCATTTGTGTGTCAAATAAAGGCAAAAACAGCAACAAAATCCGACAGCGGAATTGTTTTGCAACTTTTCTTCCTCTGGCGTAGAGCAGAGAGCACATACTGTCACATCACGACAGAGACTGGAGGTTAGGTAGGCACAGTCTTTTCTGACCAGCAGGGACTAGAGGACTGGTGGGGATAAAGTGAACATTTGAAGAACTGTTCCGCAGCACGTAAGCCCAGGCAATGCGGGAATAACTTCTAAAATATCCCAGAGCGTCCGCGAGCGGTCCAGCCAAAGCTTGGACTTAAATCTGTGATCTCGGTGAAGATCACAGTTTCCTGAGGTGTCTCATCCAATCTGTGAGAGGAAAATGGGACACAATGCCCTAAATCAGGTGGGCAAAGTTGATAGAGGAGAAGGAGAAGCTGCTCATTTTCTGCTGCGGGTGCAACTATAAAATACTGAATTAAAAAAAAAACAACAACGTTATAACTATGTTGGTTTAGATGTGCCATGCATTATCCTGGCTTTTTGTGCCTGTCACTGCTTTCAGTCAGTTATAGAGACGCCGTGGCGGCTAAAGGTGCAAGCCAAACATGATCTGAATTCAGAGAGGAGTGACGGATCAGCAAATCCCAAACCCACTTACCGACTTGAACCAGGCACGTGTCCTATATAGTCGTGTTCAGACAAGATGCTGTGCTTTGATACCTGTCACAGCTCTGCATATCATAGAAAGCAGGGTAGTGTGTAGGGAGAAAAACGTGAGGATGAAAAGAAAAGAGGGGGAGGATCGAATATCTATCAGCACTATCTATTTCATCTTCAAACAATTTACACTTAATCAGAATCTAACTGGAAAATTAGTACGGACGAAGACTGTGGCTTATGGTCTGGCAAATAGTTGTATAACATTCTTTAGAACTTTGTCTGGACAGAGAGAATAGCCTGTCAAGGGCGTATTTGGGATGAGGGGTATGTCCAACTCATTTTTCTTACTTTCTTGGTGAAGGTTGTAGAGGCCATGTGTCGAAAAAACACCACTGAAGAAAAGCCTTGCAGCTCCTCTGCAGTTTTTTTTATTTACAGATACAGCTAGAACTGATTATCAGACAAAGACAATGCTGTGAAAGACAGCGAAAGATTATTTATCGAGTTTAATGACCTAGTGCTCACATTTCAAAAGGTAGTTAGAATTTTTGCGAAACATTTTTATGATAGCGATTATTTTAAAGCATCGAGAAAAACATTTGGGCAGTGAAATTTAATGCGGGATTGTATGTGGAACTAACACTATTACAGAAAGCCTGACAACCGAATGAATCATGAAATATCTGCTTCATTATATAAATATGGAGAAATTAAGAAAAATAACATCTATATTGCATCCAATCAGTCGCTCTTTGTGTTCGTGCAGTGATTCTACAGGGGATAAAAGGTATTTTAAGCTTGTGCCTTTTTTATAGCTTATATAAAATTTTGCAAAGGGTAATAAACTATGAAAGACATTTTGTGGTAACAACATGCACGCAAGCACAAGATGTCTCTGATGGTGTCGATGCTACTTCTATTCTTCCCTCCAGCAACAGCCACGCAGGATGAATTTTTCATAAGCACCGACTAAAGAGCAAGACAGATAAAGCTGTAAATAAATATATAACCAAGAAAATATGTATAAATCCCCTTTTACCGTAGGCCATGTAACATATAAGCGGCTACGGAAACACTAGCTTTGATGTAGAAAAAACTTACCAAAGTAATTTGTTGAATATAAACGGACAGTTGGGGTGGATTTTGTCAGGTCACAACCTTGTGCTCATGTGCCAGTGCTGTGAAGCCAGATCTGCTTAGTCTTTGAAAACTGGCTGTTAAGGAAGTTTGGATCCTTGTGCTTTAATGATGTCAAAGCTCAGGCGTTCGCTAATCCATAGAGGAGTGTGTAATTGCATAATATTGATTGCATCAGACACCCAAATTAAACCACTAATTTGTCTGTCTCAACAAGCCTTTTTTGGTCCTCCTATATTTATTTTTATGGCACATTTTTTAGCCTTTTGGTCGGACAGGGAAAAGCAGCCATTAAACACTTTGGATATCCACCTCTGAAGGGTTTACTCATAAATTCTTGTCTTTAGATTTAATCATGCCCATTAAGCAAAGGCACATTTGAACCAAGGTGTTGGCATCTGGTTGATCCCAATCTGTTTAATGAAATTTCACATCCTCTTGCTCTTAATGGGGGCTCATTTACACCAAGCAAGGTGCTTATCAGAATGACACAGACATCGAAGCCTCGGGGTACGTTCGAGCTGAAAACACACTGCAATGCGTCATAAAAATGTGCGTCCCCAACACCAATAGGATGCAATACGCCACGGCGTGTCAAACGGAAATAGTACAAATGTTTTCA
The DNA here is from genome assembly GCF_021347895.1 of Acanthochromis polyacanthus. Lineage (NCBI taxonomy): Eukaryota > Metazoa > Chordata > Actinopteri > Pomacentridae > Acanthochromis > Acanthochromis polyacanthus. The sequence goes on from NC_067130.1 coordinate 15,364,269, forward strand.
ACGACTTTCAGACATTTGCTTAAAATCATGTGTGGACAACCACCTCTTTGTGAACCTTCTCACCCAAAGAGCCAATCTCTAAGCTACAGTATTTTTAGGTTTTGACACAACGATCTATCGACATATCGATCTTTTGTCCCACCTCTACTCACTGTGTAATAATTTAAAAAGTTATGGAACATTACCATTAGACACCATAAATTCAATTACATTTCAATTTTATTTTATTTATTTATTCACATCATACAGTATGTCATCTCATAGCGCTTCACATAGTGAGGTAAAGATCTTACGAATTTTAAACGGTGAAACCCAAGAAATCCAAAGTATTTTCCGGATTCCTTTTGCGCAAGCCCTCGGTCACAGTGCAAAGGAACAAAAAAAGGAAACAGACATCAAACATCATTTTGACTGTCACACAAGGACGGCATGAATTTTTAAACTAACTGACAAAATAGTTTAAACCCTGTCACACAAGTTGTATAACATGTATCCTGAATACCAGCCTTTGCAATTTGTATTGTTTTAAATTGTGGCTTCCATTTGAAATTGATTAGTAGTTCAGTCCCAGCAGCAGGTAGCCGCCACCAATGTGGGGTTTGTGCATAGAAAATTATGGGAAGGGCTGTTTCGATGCACAGTATTTGGCAGTGGTGGATTTTGGCCTTTAGACCTCCAGCCAAGAGAGAATAGTATCATGAAATCTTTGTTTTTTTTTGTAAATCAATAGTGTGTGTAAACATCAGAACTGTCTAGCAGAAGACACTTTGACTGTACAGTGCATTGAAGTGCTCCAGTAAGCCATAACAGTGAGACATCTGGTGTGACCCTGGAACCTGTAAATATTACATGAACACAGCAAATAATGTTATTACACCTGTGGTTCTCTTGCCATGACATTTTAGGAGTATTTCTGCAGACTGACCTAGCTGGAGCCCGCTCTATGGACAGGTCTCTTTTTTTTTCTCCTTTTGGTTTGGTTTGCCCTCAAGCCGCTCTGCCATTACAACTGTTAAGGATCGAATGAAAGCGCAAATCAAAGAAGAGCTCTTGAAAGCTCTAGCTCACATGCTCGGCATACTGTTAGCGATACAGAACAGAGAAGAATCTAAACACAGACACCTGAATGGACTATATTACACCAGACTGCACAGGATTATGGTGCTGAACTTTACCAGAGAGCACCAGGATAAAGGTGACATCTGATACCGACTAACAGAAACACATAAGAGTTACCACTAATGCGTACTTTGATGCACTGTACTATGTACTCACTGCATCCTGAAACCCTGCTGAGATACAATGTGTGCAATGGACTTGTTACTAGTATTGATTGTTATCAAACCTGGCATGATACTGACTTTTCCTCTTTATTGTGTTGTTGTATTTTCTTGTTCATCCCACAGGCGTTCTTGAGATATTTTTGCTTTGTATCTCCAATGACTGAGACTGAGGCTAGTTTTTTTTAAAAAGCAAAAAACAAATTAAACATACTTGAGTTCAGTTGAACAGATGTTGTAAAAAAACAAAACAAAACAAAACAAACAACCGCATTTCACCGAACAGAGGTTCCTGGCATCAGCATCTAGCAGAAGCCTTAAAGTAGCTGTGCCTTTTCTGTTTATTGAGCTGTCCACAGTATGCTTCCTGTGTTCAGAGTAGGGGCAGTAAGCGTTTGTAGTAGGCTTCAAAACTGCTTCTAAGGGCTGGGATTCAGGTTCTGTCCCAACAGACATCCTTTACAGTGCTGAGCGGGATGGTGGTTGACTTGTTGGCTTATCTGGCCTCTGTCCTCCCTCCTGGCGTGTCTGAGCTCCTGCTGAGAGCAAGAGAGCTGTGAAGTGACTTCTAATATTCCAACCAGTCCCACAGATCAGCAAGTGTAGAAATAGGAACTCACAGAAGGAGGTTAAAATGGCAAAACCTCATACCATGGGTGAACCTCTCTAACAAGCTGGTGCCATCGGACATATCCAAGCTTTGTTCTTTATTTCCAATATGTACCAACATGCTGATGAGGGACTAAACTCTCAGATGTTTGGATCATCAGCTGCTCTCTGAAGTGACAGTTGGTGGAGCGAGCTTTGATGCTGGAGTGAAGCTGATGGAATAGTCCAGGGGTTCAGAAAGTGTATAATAGATTGACCGATTCATCAGATGATGGTGTCAGTGTCACATCTGGACATGAAAATAAATGATTTGCTTTGACAAATATAGAAATCTAGTAGAGTCCGTCCACTTCGAACACTTTGGTAAAGGCTATGGACCATGAAGTATGGTCACCAGGCAACCGTAAACTGCTTCCCGAATGTATTACTCCTAACCTTAACCACGACTGTTTGCTCACTAGCAAAACTTAAAGTGGCAACACACAAGATATTTGCTTCAAGTTATCACTATGAAGTAAACTGCGCGATGTGAAGGCAATAGAGTAATGACTCTCTCGACATTTAGACTGATCATCTATGAGCCTCACTCTCATTATGCAAATCATGTGCCATCGGGTCCGAAATCTCTTCTTAAAATTAAGACTTGATTTGTGGGAAACTCTACCTGGGTTGAAAAGTTTCTATTGGTGCTTTCAAAACTAAACTGCTTCCTCCAAGACCACCTGGAGGGACCATGTTGTGGATCAAACTGTCCACCTCACTAAGTGCACAACCCAAACAGTTTCCAGAGCTGCAGCCACCAATTTGCCAATATAGTTAGCGTTGCTGATTTGTTGTTGCCTCTGGAGCATTCGTACATGTGTGCACTTTTTATCCTATGGCCAATGCCAGACATTACTCTGCTATTCTCTCGTGAACTGGTGGATCGATTAAGCACTTTGGCATGACATCGATTTGGAAGAAAATAGCAGTGAGAGTCAGCAAGAAGCAGCTTCTTCCAATTGCAGGTGACCCTTAAGACTCTGCAATTTGAAAAGTTGTTTTCCAGGGTAATCCTCAGCCATGAGAATGCTCTCGAATCAGGATGACCTAGGTTAGGAGTACAGGCACGAAACATGATCTCTTGGTTGAAAAAGTTGGACTGGATGATCTGAGACTGAACTGACATGTCGACATTAAAGTCCCTCTATGAACATTGAGTAAACTGGAAAAAAAATGTTCTTGATGTATCAAAGTTTTATGTTTTTCTCCCACAAAAGCAATCCTTTCTTTACCTGTAACTCTACGCTGTTGCTGCCCCAAGAATGTGTAGAGCTCTGATATGGTAAGTCCTACCCTTCAATTCGAAAAGATTTTTCATAGGTTTGACGCACATGAAGACCTGAAGGTCAAACAAGAGAACTTTGAAAGAATTTTTCAGGTTGTCTTTGGTACATTGCACTTTCAAAGTGGAAATCCTCAGCCATGATCCTGACAATTTATTTTGCTCTTAATATGTCTTGTAGCAGATTAAAAAACACATTTGGTCATTTTAACATAAAAAAATGGTTTGAGGGGGTCTTCAAAGGTTTAGCAGATGCGCTCATTCAAATATGTTCGTTAAAAAGTGTCTTTATTATGTTGATTAACTGATGAATATACAGTGTACTGTAAGTGCATTTTTATTGGAGAGCGTGATTAAAAGGATAACCTTGTTTTAACCTTGGATTGTAGCATGGAGTTTATCAGGCCTGGGAAGACACCTTTTAATCTAAGCCTTGAACATTATTTTGAGTCGTAATTACAGGAAAACACACATGTTTACAATGTGCAGACATTCTATTAAGTATATGCATAAATTAAAGAGGATAATTGGTGTAATACGTTTATAGTAGCAGATAATTTCAGAGAACTTAATCAATCACAAATTAACCATGAATTATGCAAAAGGCTGCTTGATTAACTGTGACAAGCCGTGTGAGTGCATCCGCCGCGATGCAGAATTCTTTTTAATAATGCATGTTCACTGTTGCACCTTCTTGAAAAATTGAACTTGGATTTCAGACTCGTGTCTAATTGTGGTTCTCTCTCTTGCTAAGTGAGATTTGCCATTGATTTGTGCCCGCAGAGAGCTGGATTCACAAACACAATCACAGCATTCAATTTGTAGAGGCAACAAGTACCGAAAGAGACAAATATTTGCCATCTAAGGCGTTGAAACGTAGATGGTATTTGTCTTCTTCTCCCCTGTTACTTGAATTGAGGTGTGCTGGACTGCTGGGGTGATTTCCAATTACATGAAGCTCTGTGGTGTGGGATTGCTTTCACATTACGCAGCAGGTCCTGCTGTCATAAATAGCGGAACTTCATACAGGATGGATAAGCAGTGCTCCCTATACTCCTGCTTATGATTCAGGATCATAAATTGTTAGCTCTTCACAATCTCTTCACAAAACAAGCCAGCACCTCTTCACATTACAGTCATTACAGTTAAAAAAAAAAGGATATTAAAAATGACATTTATTATGGACAGTCTTGGCCAGTGTTAATAATAGTACAGGAAAATAAATTGAAATCAAGTAATTATGTCATAGTTACAAACACTAGTAACTAGAAATGTACAGTATAATCTACAGAACAGCATTTATCTAATTTTGTGATACTACAATATAACAATCTGTAGGATAATGCAGGGTTTAAGCCTTTGACTAAGTCTGATCTATGGTTAAAAACTGAACTTTTTTTGTTTGAGCAGCACAGAGCACAATCACACTGGTCAGCAAGATGGACTCTGAGCGTGTACTAGCATCTGTGTACAGATCTAATGATAAATTTGCAAAAAACGGATGAAGAACTTGACACTGAGGCTTCGTCATCACTGACCTTTAAAGCTAATGCGCCGCAGCATTCTGGTTTTCCCGTGACAAGGGTGAAAAGGAAACTGACACATGCAGAACAATCTGCAAACACTGCAGAACGACAGCAACAACACAAAAGATACACCAAACGTGGCACATTGCCACTCTGAAATGCTCCGATCGCTACCTGCAGTGATGAAAAAAAGCTTCAGCTCAGCCAGAGGATTCTGAAAGAAGAGTGTGTGAAGTGTTTTGTTGGCACTATCCAGGTGACACAATAATATATTATTTAATTTTCCTGTTTTTAAATGTTTTATAAAGGGATGCCACTGTCTACTAAACTGTTTTGCTTGCAATCATTCAGTGCCAAAGACAGTTCCTAGTTTGTTTTTCTTCTTCTCATATACTTAGATAACGGCTAGTCATGTTTGTCTTTCATTTAATAAAAGAAGGAAAGAAAACCCCTTCAAGTTAAAAAGCTAAAAGGGAAAACAAATTAGATACAAACAGCAGGCATTCTGCACACACCAGTTTTTAAATAATAAGTAAATAGTACACTTTTCAGGTGATCTTTAGATTTGCTGTTTTGCTAGTATCTTGATAAATATCATGAATCTTTTGGAATTGTTACATCAGCACCAGTAACCCATCATTACTTTAACAGCTCAGTGCTTGATTTGTTTGTGTGTGTGCTCTCAGAGGTCAGATTGCTGCAGGATGTGTCAGTTTGGCACTGAGGCAGGATGTGTGAGGACATGAGCTTCAAATATCAGAAAACCATTACAAGAATCAGAGATTTAGCTTCATTGAAGATCCTCCCATGGAAATTAATTTTCCCAGAAGACCAAACCCTTAAATCCCACAGGGCCGCTTTGTCAGGGCTCTTGTCGTCACATATGGATGCACTGTGTTTCCCCTTTTGGATCATATTTCAACGCTAGGTAGTCTGATAGACCTTTGAAATTCCCTAAACATCAGAAACAGATACCATGAGACTGCAGATGGATTCTCTCTGCTGATTTTGTCGCTGTCCCTATTCAGACAACAAGAAGTTGATCGTGTAACATGTACTTTATCTTGTGAAAGTAGGCATTTAAATCCTTTTTTAATTATTATTTTTTTTCTAAATCAAATAGTTTTTAACCTAAATTTAACAAACAGCATTAGTGGTAGGAGAAAATGAAACTTAAGCCATACAATAAAGTAAAACAATCTGACACAGGACACGAACCTCGATCTCTTAGGTCTCTCTGCCTCCTGTGACTTACACGACCAACCAGCCAACCTCCTCTGCTGCTCGTTTAAACTGGAGAAACTCCGATGCATCTGCTGGTATCTAAAACTGACGTGAGTGGCACCATCACCAAAGGACACCTTGCGCGTATCTCTGAGATGCCAGCGGCTTTGACAAAATGGCAGTTTTTGACAGGCTGGCAACGAGAACAGGTTGTATGAGCTCGCTTGAGTGCTGTGTGACAAATCTGAGTTTGCTTTAAGCAATGCGGGTGACGACTGACTGACACTGGGGCTTATGGTAGCTGCGGCGAGGCCCTTCAGTCATACAAATGAAATCCTGCACTGTAAAAGTAACGATAACATTCCGGCAGCTCTTGTGCCAAAAATACTATAAAATAAAGGGAAATAAAACATGTCAAATCTGAATAATTAATTTAATGCAGTAATTTCCCATAACTGAAATACATTTATCAGTCTTAATCTTTCAAGAGATCACGTGCATGCTTTTTATGGCTCATTAATGCTTGATGAAGCATGCGTTGTGTGTGCAAAAACAACAAAATTACATTTATTTCACGTTTTTGTTGTTTAAACTCCTGTAATTATACAAGAACTCTCTCATTTAAAAACAAATCTATGTAAAATGACAGAACCAGTGCTACTTTTTTGGTTAAAAAAGTAAAAATATAATTACAGTATCAACCTTGACTTTAGCTATTTCACCGATGTTTAAAAAAGGACCTTATTGTGAAGCTACGATGCCTGCGTAGATGTGTTTGAAGTCTTTTTATTTAAGAAAAAAATGTTTCTTTTAAAAAACAATATATATATTATCAATGGATGCAGGTTTTAATGTCATTTTTTTTACATGAAATCTTTAAATTCACATTGTATTTTTATAATTGTATAGATAATATCTCTGTGTTTTTAAAAAAATAACTGAAAAAAAAACCCAAAACAAACATTTTTATTCAAGTGTGTGTCTTCTTAGTTGAAGGCAAAACTGTTTCTGAGCCCTTGTTGTTTAATTTGCAGACGTACGTATGTGCCTACACAGCATTACAGAATACATAAAGCACACCACAGCAAATGAGTAATTGATTACATTGCTTATGCAATGTTCACAGCATTGGTTATGTCGAAAATCCAACCAAACAGCAGAGCAAATCAGGAAGGTGTGCCAATAATGAGAGTTTGATTGATGGTCACAGTGGCTCAGTTACTAGTCGGTGCTGATATTCCTTTGGAGTTGGTTACCATCACATCTTGGTTCATTTCCACCACCTGAGTGTGTATCATGTGTTACAGAAATGTCAGAGTCAAAGCCCCAAAGGAGTTGGTTCAGCAGCTAATCCGACTCACTTCAAGACAAACACACTCAGTCTCTTACCCTCTATTTGCTCTTTTTCTTTTCTTCTCTGACTGTCTCCTTCACAGTGACTCATCCTTCTACAGACACATTTTTACACACCTCAAGCACTCACAGTTAACAGTGGAGGTGTCAGATTCCACTTTATTTTCCGCACTGAAGTTGCATCTTTTTCAAGTGGGAGACTTGGCCTTGGTGTAAGATCCCACTATTGTGAAGGCACAGAAAAAGGAGGATACACATTATGAAAACACATTTCCTGAAAACACACACCCATTGTCACTTAATGATGAAAATGAGAACATATGACACGCTTAGAGTAAGAAGGCAGTCATTTATTTATAGCGCTCATAGTATATTTCTTATTTATGTAGTTTCAGGATGTGACTGTACTTTCAAAGAGCCTTTGTTTGAAGCAGTTCTTCCCATCTCTGGCAGTCAAGACAGCAACACAGGCAGTTTGCTCATTAGCGCCTTTATCAAAGACAGAAACCAAGAGTGCTGGTGACATGTTACCAATAAGATAAGCAAATGTTTGAAAGAATGTGTTTAATTGACCAAAAACAGAAGGCAAATATGGTGGATTCCCAGCAATGGTTGCAAAAAATTGCAAAGGGATCCTAAGAAGATTGAAGAGCTGAAGGATTCGGCTGACTTCGGCAGTTTGTGAGCTAAAAACAAAGTTCTTTTCAGGGCTGAAGGTCCATTATTGACCTTAGAAGTAGCAGTTTGACAATAAAATGATCACTTCAAGGTCAACTCGGTGGAGACGTCTGTTTGATTTCCTCAGCAGATGGAGTTGGCTCAGTCGTCATGGGGATGGTTGAGTCAGTGTTACGCGACAACTGATTTCTTCGATCTTTCCCGGGCCGTTCACCAACTCCTGGTGCCTTGTGTAACTCAGTGCAACTTCACGAAGCAGGAAATTGTGTAACTGGCAAAGTGTGAAAGAATGGCTCGGCTTCTCTCCCAAGCTCTTCTTTGATTTGCACACAGCGGTTTATCAATAAATGAATGTCTTCAGGCACAGCTGTCCAAAGCTGTTCACTGTTGTCACCATTTGTATGATTCTTTGTGCCATCTGCGACAAGTGTTTGTGACATTTCATTCAACCTGGTTTGTTTTAGGCATTCTGAATTCCTGAGACTGTCAGACTTTATAGGAAGCTTATTGCTCTTCATTAGCTCCTTGAACTTTTCCCTGTGTCTGTTCAGTTTGATTTCATGAAGTTCATCTGTTGTGCCGGTAACACTTTGCAGTTCTTTGCTCAGTTCACACCGCTGAAATGAAACAAAAACAAAGATGGATCTGAAACTATCATTTTTCAGTTTTTACTGAAATGGATAGTTGTGTCTCTGGTTAATCTGTAATCGGGCACATTTGGGTTGTTGCTTCAGAGTTTGATTTCTGAGCTTGGATTGAAAACATTTGAATTTTTATTATCTGTGTGGTTGTGTTTGGACTGTACCATTAGTGCATACAGGAGTCTAAAGCGAGTTACAGAACCACAATATGTATTACATATCTGACCGATAAGAAATAATTTATTGTGTTCAACATCTGTTTGGCATTGATTAAATCCTATAAACAATATATTATCTCTAACATTATTATAACAATATTGTCTTTGCTTTCATTTATTCAATTATTCATCTATTTATTTGCCAACAGGCTTGTCTTTATTCAAGGATTTGTATCATGACACACACACACCCTCCTGGGTGAGTCGCAGAGGCTACAGGGAGATTCACATCTAAGAAATGTTTGAAGGCAGTTACTGTGTGTTTAATCTGAACTACAACAACAATAACAATACATTGGCCTAAAGCTCAACTCTGTGAGTTATGTTCACATACATCTTCAAACCCTCCAAAAATAGGGAAGGGGATAAATTATTACATGGTGGTTGAGCTACTTTGTCCATGGCTGCCTGTAGACACCCCTGGGCAAAAATGGTACAGTCCAATCGTACATAAAACACAAACATTCAAGATGAGACTATTGAATCTTTAAAAAAAAAAGTTCCAAAATCAAGCTCTGACAAATAGAAATAATTAACAACTAAACAGAGATACAATTATCCTCTGATGAAGAAATTAAAAGGAATGTATAATGGAAGCTTTTATTAGATTCATTTTGATGGTGCACATTGAACAAAGACCTGAAAATCATTATATCGACCTTTTATCCTGCATTGTTTGCAAAAAGATGCTTTGATTGCTTTCTGTGCTTTCAAATTATATCAAATGCAGGAAATAAGCTAAATGAAAGCACCCCTGAACAAAAAACAAATGCGTCAGGGACCTGAAACTTATTTAATTTTATTTCATTTTATTTATTTAGTTGACAGGGACAGTGTACATTAATGAACATTTCTGTCAATGCACCAGAATTAGCCAAAAGGCTATTTTTCATCCGTAGTCCTTGGACAGATGTAAAATAGTCATCCTAAAAACAAACAAAACATGTCAGATACACATCTTAAAGACATCTGTTTCCATTGATACTTCTTTACTATCAAACACTAACTCAAGGTGGTGAAATCATCAGAACACATTATGTGAACATCAACACAGATAATAAATAACAATGAAATGATACCACCTCCCCTTTCTGCTCCCGCTGTGAAAAGACAACATAGTAATCATCTCCAGACTTCCTAGAAGCAGTTACTAATGAGGAAATGTGTGATAGCTACCGGTGTGTGTAGTTACGCTCCAGATATTTTAGAACATCGTAGGTGTGTATGATGACAATAATTAGAGATGTTTTCTTACAATCTCTGTCCTCAGCTCCTCTAAACAGACGGGCATGAACATACACTACTGTTCAAAAGTTTGGGGTCATTTATAAATTTCTTTATTTTTGAAAGAAGAGCATTTTTTCAGTGAAGATAACATTAAATTAATCAGAAACACAGTCTAGACATTTTTAATGTGGTAAATGACTATTCTGGCTGGAAATGGCTGGCTTTTAATGGAATATCTCCATAGGAGTACAGAGGAACATTTCCAGCAGCCATCACTCCTGTGTTCTAATGCTACATTGTGTTAGCTAATGGTGTTGAAAGGCTAATTGATGATTAGGAAACCCTTTTGCAATTATGTTAGCACTTGAATAAAAGTGTGAGTTTTCATGGAACACATGAAATTGGCTGGGTGACCCCAAACTTGTGAATGGTAGTGCATGCATGTGTTCCAAAGCACAAATAAGTACCAAGTCAACATTCAAACCTCACTCATCTGAGTGAAAGTCTTGTGTTTGATCCAATGAACAACATATAAATGTAATATAATTAATTTCAGTCCCAAAAGTTGCAATTAACTGAACACAAAATCCATCCTCCTTTCTTTCCTCACAAAAAATTCAATCGCTGTGTTGCGCAGGCAATTCATGTTTCAGTTCCAACAATGAGTCTTTTTTTATTTAGCTGAAAGTAATGGATAAACTCTTTTCTAGGGCAGGGTTGCTAGCTTCAGTGTTGACACAATGCCCACCTTTTCTTGTAAAGTCCGCCTTCATAAGGGCTTTCTAAGCATATCTGCGACCAAATCAGCATCTTCTCCTCCGTCAGCCATTGTGGGTTAAAAAAAAAACAGCCATTAACCCTTTGGGGACTGCAATTTTAAAGGTTCGCCAGTACATACATTTGTATTTTTTGTTCATTCTGATGTCATTTCTTGGAATATCTTCAAATACCTAATATCCCTAGAATCCTTACAACTTAATCTAAAATGGTATACATATAAATAAACCAAAAACATTAGGTAAAGGTGTTCAAATTGTGTTATAAATAAGAAAATACATAAATCGGAAATGTTTTTTTTAATTATAATTACTAAATATGCACACAAAACCCATTGATCGAAATGATTTCCACATGTAGAAAAATAAATAAGAAATTTCTGAACACACCAGTAGTGATTTAAACAAAATACCTATTTTAGTTTTTGAGATATGAACATTTTTGTGTAAAAACTGCAGAGGCGTTTTTTTTAGTTTGATCACTACTGCAGAACTTAGGCAACACTGAACATACAAAATTGAACAAAATATTTTTTCAACAATATTGTGTCAACTATATTGGTTCATTCATTCAACATTCATCATTTATTCAACTATATTATATACTCACACACAATCTCTCACTAAATCACACGACTTTCTCTCACCTAATCAAACTACTCTCCCTAAATCACACACTCTACAGTACCCAACTCTCCCTATCACAATTCTAATCAATCAGTCTGTCTATCCATCTATCCATCTATCCATCTATCTATCTATCTAGCTAGCTATCTAGCTAGCTATCTATCTAGAGCTCTCTCACTATACCTCCTGCTCTTTCCAACCTACTCGCCACAAAGGTATTTTGGCGCCACACAGTGGTGGCGCGGAACAATTCCCGGAGTAATCACTCGAGTTTTTTTTTTTTAACACGTTGTAATGACGCAAATCATGTCACTTGAAAGACGGAAGTCTGTGCTTTTAGCAGCAAAAAGAATGAGCATTCTAGCTAATGTGGTTTTTGAGTTATATCAGTTTAAGCAGACCTATGTAGACAGCGCGGGGGGGCGGGGCCGCCCGCGGCCGCCGGCGGGATGTCCGTCCCTTGAGGGTTAATACTTTTACAATAAAGTTCTTGCTTGTGCAGGTCACTACACATTTGGAATTGCTCACATGGCTACGGTCTCTAACCACCCAATCAGAGGACGTGAAAATGCTGATGTTATCATAGGGTCTGCCGGACGCCTTGAGGTCACCAACTCCAAATCTGATTGGTTAAGGCAACAGTTTCATTGCGATGTATTTTAAGCTACAGGTGCCTGCACTTTTGATTCTGAAGACCTCAGGGCAGATTTGTCTGACCCTAGAAACACAGGATGGCTAAAATATAAATAAAAAACTATGGAAGCACTACAGCCCAGAGAGGCATTATGAAATGAAAAGAATAGGCTATTGGAAATAACATGAAAAGATTCTTAAGAAAATATTAAAATCATTGATTCTGAGAGTTTCGGCTAGCAGAGACCCTGACAGCCCACCACTGCTACTAATCATGGATTGGTTAAAGTCTCCAGTCATGGACAAGATTCTCTAAAGCCTGTAAACAGAGCCAACAGAAGCTGCAGAAAACCGATTTCCTTAGAGACCACTTAAACAACATAACGTTAGTTAGGATGGAAGTTTGGCCCACTGTTGCCAAAAAACCCTGCTTACACCAGCTTTAAAAGGAGAACCTTGCTGGCAGTTCAGAGGCAAGCGGACCATCTGGACTATGGGGACTTTCACAGCAAGCTGGAAAACTTGTTACCTGGCAGTGAACCCAGCAACATAGAAGTAAGAAGATGAAACGCTCCAGGCTGTTTGATTTTTATTTTAGTAGATAAATCAAAATGAAATGAAATGAAATCCAACTAGGAAGAATCCCCACAGACCTCTCAGGACAGGTGGTCTCCATCATTAAGTTCTGGTCCACGGCAGAATTACATATTAGGTCAAAGATATGTGTGTGTCTCCACATCGGCTACCTGCAGCATCAATCTGCCACTTTCCCAGTTTCACTCGCATTCTATTAAATGCGCTCCGAGGTACACAAGGAGATAAATGAAGTGTGGCAGTGCTCAATAAATGTTTACTGCACGGCAGGTCACATTGAGCAGTGAACAGTCCAATACTGTACCCTTTGTCACAGAACACAGATGTATGAGTGACCTCACATAGCCTGGATTTAATACAAGACTACAGAGGCCTGGTCTGTCTGCTTGTTGGCGTATTTCTGTCTCTGATCTTCTACTTCACCACACTGACAGCGGCTGAAATTGAATGGTGTGTTGAGGGTTATGAGAAGACACATGTGTCTATGTGTGTGTGTCTCCTGTGGGCAGCTTATTGGGTATTATCAAGAGTAGTACATGAGTGAATCTGTATCTTTGTCTGGCTTCGACTGGTCTCTGCACCTAAAGCCACCCTCAGACGACCTTCAGCATATCTCTCTACGTCAACAGCTTCTCTGGCGCGATGACAGAGTCTCGCATGAATCCACAGAACTATACCTCTGGGAAAAACACAAAGGGAAAGAGAGAAAGAGGGGAAAGGATATGAGGGAGGGGAAAAAGAAGATGGAGAGGAATGAAGACAATAGGGAGATGGAACAGGTGAGGAGAAAATATGGAAAGGGTAGGTAGTTCAGCACAGTGCAATATTCTACAAAATATCTTAATGAGACCATATTTTGTTTTAATGGTCACAGTTTGACATTTTGAGGAATGACAATAGCAATACTACAGTCATCCACACAGTAAAAAAAAAAGTAATATTCTGCAGCTGGGGTGAAAAAAAAAAAGTAAAACCACAGAAAATAACTGTTGCATAAAAGCAACTTTCTATGATCAAAATATATTTTGTAGTCTGATTTTTACACAAGGTCACAAGGTCATGTATTTTTTTTAACTTAACTAGCTATCTATCTATCTAAACTATATTGCCAAAAGTATTCACTCACTCGTCCAAATAATCAGAATCAGGTGTTCCAATCACTTCCATGGCCACAGGTGTATGAAATCAGGCACTTTGGCATGCAGACTGCTTTTACCAACATTTGTGAAAGAATGGGTCGCTCTCAGGAGTTCAGTGAATTCCAGCGTGGAACTGTGATAGGATGCCACCTGTGCAACAAATCCAGTCGTGACATTTCCTCGCTCCTAAATATTCCACACTCAACTGTCAGCTGTTTTATAAGAAAGTGGTAGTGTGTGGGAATGACAGCAACTCAGCCATGAAGTGGTTGGCCACGTAAACTGACGGAGCGGGGTCAGCAGATGCCGAGGCGCATAGTGCCAAGAGGTGGCCAAATTTCTGCAGTCAATCGCTACAGACCTTCAAACTTCATGTGGCCTTCAGATTAGCTGAAGAACAGTGAACAGAGACCTTCCTGGAATGGATTTCCACTCAAAAGGTGGACCGACATCATATTGAACCCTATGGATTAGGAATGGGATGTCACTTACATTCATATGCGAGTCAAGGCAGGTGAGCGAATACTTTTGGCAATATAGTCTATCTGTCTGTCTGTCTGTCTGTCTGTGATACAAAGTATTTTTTTTGACAGGTACCCAATGCTTATGGATATTACATATCGATGAAAACATAAACCATGCAATATTTTATCCAAGGCTTACTTAGCAGACATTTTTCCGTCAATTGCCACAAATTAGCTATATTTTGTATTATTTTTAATTAAAATATATCTAAATTTACAAATATGTTTACAGTATTTTACAGGAGCTTGAATTTAACAGTTTGTTATGTAAGTTTGTAATTTGTAAAATTATGATAAATTTGCAAATACATTTTAACAGTCTTTCTGTGTCAAAAAAATGTCGGTTTTGAAATTTTATGGATATTTTAAAATGTTTTAATGTTATTTAATATCAACCATGAAAATTCACAGTGTAATTTCATTGATATTTTTATGTATTTCACTAATATTTCACTGATTTTGTTTTCTTATTTATTTATTTATTAAATTGCAGTGCATGCTAAATGTATGCCATCACATTAAACATATGCTAGATCTAAAAAGCTTGAGCCAATGAACCATTAACCTAGCTTAGCATAAAGAATGGAAAAAGAGGTAAACAGTTAGCTTGTTTCTGTCCAAACCTAGACAGAAATCTGGAACCTCTAAAGCTCCAGAGTTAACTTTATATCTCTTAGGGCAGAACTAGGTTAGCAGTTTACACCTGTTTGATATTTACAGACATACGAGTTGTATTAATCTTCTCGTCTTACTCTTATTCAGAAATTCAAATAAAAGTATTTCCCACACTGTTGAAGTACTCCGTTTTTGTGACACTCATGTGAAGTATTTATGACTAAGCCCACAGCAAGCTACAAGAAAAAATAAACCTCAATCATCACTGAATTTTTAAATTAGAAAAAACATTTTCTAATTCTGAAACATTGCAGGCTTTAACATTTTCAAATAATTGGTTCCAACAGGCTTGTTTTGATTTTCAACCACAAGTGTCTGCACATTGAGTTATTGTAAGCCATCATGGAACACACAGACAAAAAAATCATTGACATTTGCAAATGGTTGTCAAGGTCAAACGAATTTTCCTTTGCAGATCTACAGCACTATAAACTTGCTCTTTGTGAAAGTGAGATGATAAAATGATTGAGTCATAACCATTCTGCTCATAGCCTCAAGCTGGCTTTTCTGCATATCTCCATTTGGATCACCATCGACCAGTCAGTCACTCTCCAGCTCCTCATTGATTCTCTGATGGAGGTCTACGAGACAGGCTATCATCTTGCTCGGCCTCTAATGAAATGGGGTCAGATGAGTGATGACAACCACATAAAAGAAAGGGGTGTGTGACTTTCTTTAATACCACAATCTCTGCTGACAATCAGCCTGTCATGAGACACTGACATGTGCGTGCATGAATGTGCTTGTGTGAATGCGTATTACCGGGATTATTCATTATTTGACAAATCTGCTCAGAACTAAAACGTGTTCACTGTCATGAAAGTCACTTTATGGCAGAGGACATGTTCAGAATGTAGATAATTCAATGTTTGGTGCAACTTTGGTCTTATTTTGCTGCTTTGGCCACTCGGTCTATCATGTTGATAGCTGAAGTGCGATAACGACACCATAGAGAAAGCTAATGGCAAGAAACACAAGCAGTGAGACAGCTATATAGGTTTTAAACAACCCACCAGGCAAAGCGAAGTTATTTGGAAGAAGACATAAAGGCAAACACTTATCCAAAGTGTGTGTAAACACCATCATAGTTTCAGACTGACTTCCTTTGGCACACTGCATGTACTGATAGCTGTTTGAACACAGTGGTCTTGTGCAAATTGGACATTTTATCTGTGATTAAAGTGTTCTGGCTAAACCTTTTACAACCTAGAGTGTCTGACTGGGTGAAACAAGAGTCATATGTACCAGCGATAGACACTTCATCAACACAATAGTTTCACCTAAACGCATTAGATGCCATTAAAGCACATATCTCATATATAAGCACTTATCATATGCCTTGATAATGGAGCCCTCTTTACCCTCAATTGCTTTCCCAGTGGCGTCTGTGCAGGTCTCTCAGACATGATAGTCCACGGCCAGATGGGCCTCTCTTTACCCTTGTCCTCACCAACAGACCTCTCCAGGTGGAGACTCTGGCGGTCTGGTGATTCGCAGTGTTGGCCTGCCACTTGGAACATTGCTTGCATTCTTTATTTAAATTTATATCAAGGTCGGATCACTTATTTATGCATAACTATTTTTATTTATGTGTAAAATGTATTTATTTTTCAGCTACATGTATCTTGCCCTTTGTGTCGCTGCCCGTTGTGTGCAGCCCTATAATAATGCTGCACGCTGTCATCAACCAGCCAGTAGATTTTCAAACAAGGAGTACCCTCAAATCTTTTAGAAGGAAAAAAAGCAAGGTATCTTTTTGCAAATCTACTTTAAGCAAATCCAAGAAGAGAAAAGTTCAGATACTGAATCTCAGATGGCTAAGATGTAGAGAGTACTACTACTACTACTACTACTACTACTACTACTACTAGTATGTCTGTATTGCAGCAAAGGTTACTTTTATGTCAGTTTAGGGTCTCAGTCAAGACCACAGCAGGAAACAAAATGTAAAATGCTCCCAAAAGATCCCCCAGGGTTTTGTTAACATGTTCATATGATTTTTTTAATATGCAAAAGACATCTGATTAACAAAAATGGTGGTAAACACCAGTGACACCTTGAAACTACAGTGTATAGTCTCAAAAACACACATTCATACACAGCAAGGCTAAGGAATCAATCCATCCTTGCAGGGACTTAACTTCTAAGTATGTAACTCTGATACACAGAGATATGTTTTTAGGTCTTAGTCAATGTCCGGATGAGGATTTAAAGTAATTTAAAGATGTCAGTGGAAAAATAATCCATCCAATTATCCAAAAGCCAGAATGTGAGTTTTTTGGTGAAGTAATCAGACATTATGAGCCACCTCAAATGAAAACTCTAGCAGAAATTTATCCCAATTCTGAAATGGGTTGGAGCTGGATAGTTCTGGGGTTTAAAACAATTTCTGTTTTTAGAAGTGATTTTGTGATAGTTTATGGGTAGCCAACCAAAACAGTACTGTTGTAACTAAACTGTTAAGTTGCACAGGTTGACAGTTTTGGAAGTTACCAAACACCACAGTCTGGAGGTGAGCAGGGCCAGCTCATTTGCACAGCCCTAATAAACCAAGACGGATCGTGATTGGATCCTTGGTCTACCCAGTGCTGAATATTTTATGTGTTGCCTAATCAAAACAAAAGTGAATCAATTTAGGCAGGTGCAAAGTGATTAATCAAGCTACAAACAAAAAACATCTACATTTACACCTTTACTCGCTCAGCTAATACATGACTTCAGAGTTAGATACTGATCCAGGCATCTTAGCAATTGTAGCCATGAGCTAATATTATTACACCATAACTTGTGCATTTCCCCACAAGGCAATAGATGGCTGAACACACTTCTCTGCCTTGAGCTAATGAGGTCCCACCAGAGTCAGTGTGATCAACATTAAGACATAAAGCAGCTGCATTACAATGCTCTCTGAGGAGGTGTAACCTCTCTTCTCTGTCTCTGCTGTCTTCTTCTGCTCACTTCAATTCTCCACTGAAACCCACTCATGTCCTCCTTTTTTGCTAGCTCTTTGCCAGTAGCCCTTGTTTAGCTCTTCTTGTCGCTGTTGCACTCCGTCTCTGTCATGGGATCCATTTGATGTAGTTAGGCACAATGAGATTCCACTACATCTGGGTCAATTCTCCGTCTGAAGATTAATTTTCCATGAACCTATTTCTAGAGCTCGCCAACACGCTCGCACATGTACAGACTCACAAGCTGCGCACACATCTATTCATCATGTAACCAGTCGTGTCATCCCCCCATCAAGGACGCACATACACACACACACACAAAGAGGGCATCTTTATTTTGCTGTTTTACCGTGCAGGCAAGGAAAGAAGTGAAAGGCATCATGGTTATGATCCTCCAGGAGCAGAATAATCTGCTGAGAAGGGGGAAGCGGACGATTTGGATGTGTAGATAATTAAATCCTGGCCTGTGAGAGGACTAATGATGAGATTTTCTCAAAGCTGCTCGACCTTATCGTCTTCATCTGAGCCATGAATACAGCCCTGACTGCGAATCATGCTGGCACTTTTATTCATCACTCAGCAGTTCACTCGCAGAGAGGAACTCTTTTGAGACCAGGGAAAGTCTAGATATAACCCAGTATGAACCCGGTGCTCTGTCCAAAGCCAAAGATAAAGACGGACCAGTTAGAACCGCCACACTCCAGTCAGACTCCAGGTTTAATTATGGGAACATATGGCTTGCAGACACTTCTGACAGATTCCTTAAGATAGTAATGGGATGGGAGGATGGATGTTGCAAAAGCTGGTTCCCATCATCTGCATGTAGTTTGCATTCAGGACGAGTAAATGTAGGAATCTGCATTTTCATTAAGTGTGTGGCGATTGTGCGTTTTGTATTTTCTTTTTTCTCTTTGGTAGAGTCGAGAGGTTGCATTTGCTCTCCTCTCTCTACTCATTTGTTCCACATACGAATGAGATACAGGATTTGCTCCTCTACGCAGGATTTACATCTAATGAGAGGAATTGTCATTTTCAGTTGTTGCCCTTTCTTTGCTTTGACTGAAAAAAGGGCACTTTTATGTTCAAGGTTTTTCAGCTATTGCTAAGCAGCTTATATTATTTAAATGAATGGTTTAAGGATTATGTAACCTAAAGTAAAGTAAAAAAAACACAACATTCTTTGAAATCAGCTTTATTAATACATTGAAGCAAACACGATGTGTGCGACACAGGCTGACATTTCTTTTAGAACAAGATCTAAAGCCTCACAGATAGACTGGTCCAAATATGTTGTCTTTTTGTGGTTCACTGGAAGATTAGGTTTCTTTTTGCGTTGTTTCCACCATCGGGAATGCCCTGCTGATATTTCCTCACATTTTTAGATTGCGCACAGTTCGGTAACGTGATAGTGTGGGTTATTTTTATCTAGTGCCTTGGCGCTATTGATCTTAGCTTTGCAAGGGTAGAGACATGGCAAAGCGGTTATCTCGGGCTCACTGATCAATACCGCAGAATTACATGATTCTTGTGGAAATCGTCTTGTCTTCTGCTTCCTTTACTTTTCCAACAATAAGTGTATGTATGTCTCGCACCGAGGGACATTTTTACACTCAAGACATGACTGCTTTACAGTCTACCTCCCTGCTATGGCTCTGCGAGGGTGCTCAACACATGGAGCTTTGAGCTAAAAACTGATATCAAGATGCAGACATGCTCACTATGATAGTGGTAACACGGTGCTGCTTTGCAGCTGTAGTGTTTAGCATGTTTAGCATTTTAATGAGTGTGTTGGGATGTCAATATTTGCAAATTACCACTAAACTTAAAAAGTTCAGCTGATGAATCGTGAAAAACATTTTTCTCATGGAACATCTAGTAGATGTTAATATACATTTCACTGGATAAATGAAAACTTTGAACTGCTGGCGCTGCTTATTGAAAATCATCAAAGTGATCGAGATCATAGACACTGATTCTGTGGGTGCTCGAGAGCTCACACACCCACTTCAAATGGCGAGCCCCCGCTGGGAAATTATACTGTGTGGAGTGAATTTTTATCTTTGTGTCTACTCTGGAAACAATTCCTTTGTCCAACAGGTGTCCCTCAGTTCTTCTAAAACATCATCTTTAATTGGCAGATGAGGCTATGAACTTATTGGCACATGGTCAAATAGTGACCAATCAAAAGTGGATCCTTGGCTTTTACTTCGTCAAAGCTGTTGCGAGGGTAACTAACTTTAGACGCAAGTCATCATCGTCCAATTTAAACATTCTGTATAATACTGTGTTATGTATGAATGGATTTATTGTGATAACTTCTTCAGCATTTTCTAATTTGCAGTGATGTGGTAGTTGGTGAGATGAGGGTCATCTGACTGGCATTAGGCCTACGTTGATGTGTTGGTCTTTTGCAAGTTTATGGTGTTATATAATCATCAAGCACCCTCTTGAAAAAAGTATAAGTAGCACATATGATCAGGATTAATCCTCTAGGGACCAATTATATTTGTGCCAGAGTTTCTGTCAAGCAGTTCAAAGAGCTGTCAAGATACTTTATTCCACATTACAGATGCCAGTTTCAATGTGGAACAAGTCAGGGGATGACCAGAGCCATTATGATTCATCCTCTGGAGACTCTGTACAATGATTAATACATTAAAACCACATACCTAAAGTTTGTAGTTACCAGCTGTGGCTCTTTGGGATGTGGACATGGAACCTCTGGGGTGTCTTGTGCTGTCTGCTGCCTGCACTGGCATGTTGGATCCTTTGCGGTGCATTCCATGGATGATGGTTCAGATCTATGGAGTTTTGATGTCGCGTCGACATCTTGAGGACTTTGTACTTCAAGCTGTACTTGTTTGTGTGTGTTTAAACCAAGCACAAATCTTTTGGGTGGAACTAAGACAAGGAGGCTCTGCAAAATAGTTAGAAGGATAAACTTATTTTGGTCAAACTGTTTTGTGTGCATGAATGAAAATGTTATCACAATGGCATTTTTTTTTTGCAAAAGAAAACACACACAAAAAAAGCAATAAAAAATGACTGTGAACTTTGCGATAAGATTTTGCCATTTATAGAGATAGACATAATTGGTGCCCTACAGGTGAAGCCCGTTCTATGACTCACTGGACTCTTTAAAACCACAAATGCAAGTAGGAAGTGTTTCCTGCAGGAATTTAGGGAACCAGTATCACAGAAGCCTAAGTCAAGTGGAACGAATCAGTACATTGGTCAAGTCAGTGTCAATGGCACATGTTGCTTCCAGATGAAAATCAACTTCTGCAAGACTGAGTCTGCAAAGTCGTCTCCAAGGTTGTTTTCTGCTGTTGTGGTGAAATCAGAATCGACAGACAGATACAGCAAACACAAGGTCATCATTAATGGCTGATGGAAGTTTTTTCTATGTATTACCAATGGCCAATAATGTTCATGTCAGAGGTGTATTTAGGTGGCTGTCACAATTTAACCTATATGTAGAGATTTGAGGTGGAGCTACCCTTGTACACCTCACTGTGCAGTTTCAACATATAGGCTAGCTACTTGGAGGTAGTTGTAGGGAGGAAGAATCCGGCATGAAATGAGCAGCTAATGGCAGGGTTATGCTCACAGTCTACACAACATTCATGTTTAGACGAGTGGTTTGTGTCAGTAAAACAGTCCCATCAGTGCAAGAAGTCAAGGAGTCCAAGCAGAACATTGCATGTTAACAAGATAACCAATGTTCACTTCACTTGTCAGTGGTTTTAATGCTGTGGCTTATTGGTGGATGTCTGTACAGAATCCTTTTGATATTTCAATCTGCACCAAAATGGGGGGCCAAACAACACACTGACTAAAAAATGCATGGATTTCAGTAAAAAAACATTATCAATTTTTAACTATTTTCAACAGCTGACCCCAGATGATGTTTTTGTCAATAAATCAAAATACACAGGGCATGATGCGACAAAATGACTAAACACTCAGTAACTGAGCAACTGAGTAGAGTCAAAATATAGTCGTTCAACAGAGACATTAACTTAGAAATATGAAGTTCATTAACCTTAAACCTGCAACAGCTGGGTTTTGAAAAATGAATGAGTCCAACACTAATGTGTGGAAAACATCCAGGTAATACAGTCCAGCCATTACACCGCTCCATCTGTCATGCTCATATGTCAGATAAATAACTTCACCTTGTCAATGACTTTTGAAATAATATTCAGGGTAAAGTTAAAAGGGCATAAAACACTTCGAAAAAGTATCAATATTATTTGCTGGTTGCATTAATATGAATATATTGGTCGCAGGTAATTAACAAAAACAAATCTCTGTCAGCGGCACGGCACTGGTTGAGTTGTGTGTGGTGAAAAGCCCATTTGAAAAATGGCCCTTCTCATGAAACAAAGGGTCAGTCTGAAAAATAGTGTGGTGTAAACTCCACAATGGAACAAAAAAAAGGATCACATTTAAAACTCTCTGCTCTTGTCTGCATGACTACCTATAATTTAAGCCATTTATTGGTGCTCCGCTCTCTGCTGTGAAAGATGAGTCCTCTGCTGCCTGGTGAAATAAGCACATAGGGTGCAGCGTTTAACCTGGCGACAATCGGTCTTTCAGATATAACTGTGAGAGAGATGGTGCCGTAGTTAATAGCAATAATTCCTCTCGACAGAAAATAATCACCTTCTATACAACTTAAAAGGCATAATGTGTCCCATTTGTGGTGTCATGGAGGAGTCTACTAATGCAAGGTGGGAATATGATTCATAGTTGGAGTGAGACTTTGTCCAGTGACTGCAGCACAGCCACAAAATGAAATGGCATTTATTTTTGTCATATAACTTTTTAGAAGAGCATTGACACTGGGGTGAGGGGTGGGGGTTCTATCTGGAAATAGCTGAAGATTAAGAATAAGGCTTTAATTAATTATTACTGTCGCTACTGATTAATCTGCAGATCTTTTTAATTAATTGTTTCATCTGTAAAATGTCACTAAACACCATACACATACCTCAGCTGACATCGTTAGACGATACCTCTTCGTTCATATGCTCAGTTTAGAAACAGTGTACAAACTACATGGGAGCCTGGCTCCTCGTAAGAAGACATGGACTCCTGAGAATGCGGTTTGTGAAATTTAGGTGACCTCTGCGATACTGACAATCATGAATCATGCACAATGCTAGGTTATTATTAGTCCAGCATTGCCAGACCTACATTGACATTGCTAGAAAATGATCTGACTGCATCCATTTTTATTCTGTTATATGGGTCTAAAGGCTCTGACTTGTTTATTTTTATTTTTTTTAAACCAATTACGGTTGTCTTGGGTGGTGCTAAGCCCAGGATGCAGCAATAGTGCCCTGCATAGTGGTGTCAGTGAAACTGGTTTTAGTGGAACACTTACACTCAGTCACTTGATCACCACCATTAAAATAGCTAATTTACTGAAAGAACCAAGCAGGTCTCTGCTTAGAGGTTTCCTGTAGTGAAGGGGATTATGAAAAATGAGCACAAAGATAGACAAAGAGGAGAAGAATGTCGTACAAATTCATTTCTCTGTTTTGTGGCCAGCATACAGACATGTCAAAGACAAAACAAGGTAACTTACAACAAGGTAGCGAAGGTTAGACTGACCAAAAATCGAAGTCAAATGACTCCAGAGGTATCTCCTGCGCTGACGGGAATAATAATGAATAAGATCAACACTACGTACTTTTATAAATGATGTATTTTACGTATCAGACAAATGAAAAGGGAGAACCTTGAAAGCCATTGTTGCATAGTTGGCACACTGTTCTGCCCTAAATTACAAAAAAAAAAGCCTGCAAATCCTACACTTTGTCTTTCAGTTAACAGGCAGACCAGGAGACATTGCCTGGAAGCTTCTTCCTCACAACTCTATTACTACTCAGTTGTATGTCTTTGTTTCTATATGCAGAAAACAAATTAAGATGTAATGTTTTAAATAGTACAGTTTAAGAGGTTTTACTTGGTGGATTTTAACAATTTTTCTGCCTAAGTAGCTTGTTCCCTATTAAGTACTGATACAACTTGGTTTCATATTGAGTTTAAAGACACAGCAGTTTGATCCATTTTATCAACTAACTTTAGACAAATTGGACTGATTCTTTAATACATGGAGCCCTGCTGTTGAAAAAACTTCATCTATTAGACTTTACAATAAGCTTGATTTCATGAATTTCCAGAGATATATTATTTAAATTAATGCAATTTGTTTCTGAAAACAATCAAACGGCAATTATGCGCAACAAATCAGATTCAAACATTGTTGATGAGGACAAATTTATGTGAGAACAGAAGAAAATTAATAAAAATTGTACAACCTCTGCTGATATAATTCACACAAGCAATGAAGAAAGTGCACTGATTTGCTGAAACAAGTAAATTACAGGAAAACACTCCGTGGGTTTCAATTAAAGACTGGCTACAGCCCAACTCATACCACCAGTAATATCATATTTATCTTCAAAATGGCAAATTGTAACCTCAAAATCATTTCTTAACCTGGTGTGACCTCCTGGCTCGTTGTCAGCAAACTGTATAAATAATGGGATCAATAGATGAAGTTGCTTGCCAGCTAAATGGGCAGGTTGACATGAGGTTGAGACAGAGCAAGGTTTGTGATTTCATAACACAGATCCCTCTCCGAAATAACCTTCACAGAGGGTGAGGCTACACTATTACACTAATTACTGCCCAGACGCTGTCAGTCGGGATATTCATTATGTCTTCTGCAGAGATGGGGATGTGAGAGGGAGACAAGAGATAAACAGAGGTATTAAGGTGGTTGCAGCATGGGTAATGAGAAACCTCACAACTCAATATTTGTAGCCCTCTCATGAAGGAAAGCAAATCAAAAGGACTGATGAATGTCTAATAAGTGCTGGCCATCTATTGCAGCTGAAGTGTAGGAAAGGATCGGGCTGGGACATCCATCAATGACTCTATTAGCATGGAAAGGGTGAACGCGCTACTGTGATATTGGATATTAATACTGTAACTTTATCTGAAAGGTCTTGTCCTAGGCATGTATATTTCTCCTTAATCTGCCTCATTAAAATGAAATGAGAATTAATTTGGAGCAGGGCGGGGAGTGAGATAATACAGAGAGAGCGAGGTCGGTAAAATTAGACGGCGGACATTGTGTGGGAGATGAGGCAGGATTGGTTAAACAACAAAGGGACACAGTGTCTGCCAGAAATGACAAAAGGGAGAGAAGTGACAGAGAAAGTCAAAAAGATCAAATGGATGCAGAGAGAAGTGAGTGCAAAGGAGAAGGAAAGAAAAAGAAAAGATTAGAGACGGGCTGGCTGCATGATTTGTTCCCGCTGTACTTGATTGATCCGTTCCAATAACCAGTTGTCTGAGTGCAGCCAGCCATGTTTTTAACCACTGTACAGTGTTTTTACCGCTGTCTATGCAAACCCTTAAGGCCTCGAAATGTCCAGTCAAGACTGTTGGCTGCCTCTGCCTACATATGGACAGCATATTGAACAGATTTCCATGTAGTCGGTTGAACTAACTTTTTGCTACCTTGTGTATACTGTTGTCATTGTGGAACCTCAAATCAATCTTAAGGGTCTGTAAGAGTCACTGAAGCACATACTGTATATCAGCATATGACATCAAGGCAGAAACATTCTAAACAGACAGTGGTGAGACAAAACCCAACTGGTCTGAATGGATTGATAGAGAACTGCTTTCAAGTCTAGGGTTAGCTAATTGGAAAAATACAGCAGCTATCTGTGACTGGTTGAACCAGTTGGTGGTTGTTTTTTAGGGGGGAAAGTTTTTGTAATTTTATTCTGCAAATTTAATGGTCTGTCTTCTTGGGAATTTACCACTGTAAATTGCCAAATTAACCCATTATATACAATTCAAAGCTGTACTAGGAAATGACAGATGTCAAGGTCCACATGCGTGACAAATAAGCTACCAACAAGTAGCCACTGTGACGTCCATGTCGGTTAAGCTACTGTCATTAGCAAGTTAGCGCAAGGTGTGTACAAAGGCCCAAATTTCAATAATAATTGTTCAATAGTACACAGGTACCATGGTCTCTGCCACAGCCAAGAAAAAGACCCCCTTTCATAAACAGTGTTATTAGGGCATCTCTGCATCTCCTCATTACTGGATATCTGGTCCAGAAAGAAAAGCCAAGTTAGCAGCTAAGAGCCATGGAAGAGTAAAGACACTTGGCCGAAAACCAGAGGTCTTTTTGCCATGGTTTATCTGCAGAGGGAACATGGCACCTTACGTGCTCGTGATAGCTATTTAACAGCCCAGTGTAAAGAAAATCAATAGACTCATTTGTCAAAATTAACTTAAATGCACCAGTTTTGTGTGCAGGGGTGTTCATGATGCTAAGCACTGTTGAACTCTGGATTTTTTCCATTCTGCAGAGTAAAGCCAACAACAATCCTCCCTCCAGAGTGTACATAGACTGGTCAGACAGGTCTACTATCAATGCCAATGAAGGAAGATTTTACCGAGTTTTAGATAGCAAAGAAATAGAAAATTAACATGTGGCGTTCTATCGGGATATTTTGGCAGGCTATCACAAATAATTCAGATACTTCTTGGATACTTCCAAGAGTATATCAGTAATCGACAGCTGGTGGCTTGATGGTGGTCAGCTGGATCGCCAAACCCAGTTCAAGTCCCAATCAATGTTCTGTGATAATCACGTTCAAAACCATGCGGTGAGATGGATAACAACAGTAAGCAGGTTAAGATTTGTGGTGAGGTGTTGTTCATTCCTAAACCAGTGAAGAATACATGGCATTAAATGACTTTCACAGTCATAACACTTGAAATGACATAACGCTTGCCTGTTTTTCCCTGAGCTCTCCAAAGAGGCAAGCATACACATTGTCCAGTGTATTACAAGCCTTTTACTGTATGTCCATTTAAATAAAGTAGGTGTTTGAGGTGGAGTCCTGCTCCTGAATATCACCTAAATCATCTCCATTTTAACGTGTCTCCTGGGTCTGTGTCCATTCCAGCAAACATGCGGGCATGTGCACATCACACAAAAGATTTAGTGCTACCATCTATCACTTCAGTACTTCCCCCCTTTGAGTATTATACTTTTGTGTGTGATTCATTTTTCCCCTAAATGCTGTTTACCATTCTACTTTTCTGGAACAGATCAAAACACAGTTTGACTTTCATGTATTGTAATTGACCTTACACCGACTCGCACTCTGTAATAAGTGTTTGGATTGGGGCTTTGTTCTTTTCTTGCCAGCTATTGTAAACACATTACTGGAGAGTTTGCCCAGGAGCCAGCTCTGCAGAAACATTACTTTGCTATTTTGAAGAAGCAAATGGAGATGAGAGTGCTGTACATTGTGTCAGTCAGTGAAAATATGCTGTAGATACGGCATCGTTTTCATAAAATGTAATGAGTCATCACAATTTATAACATGGGTTCTGTTTTTGGACCCGTTTGAAGAAGAAAGCAGTTTTTGTAATGTTACATACAGTATATTGTGGTTGCCCTATTGCTTTTTCATGTCTGTAGGGGCTCTTTGCAGTATTAAAAGGCAAAAACACTCAGTTTCAATAAGCAATTAAAGCCAGCTCATTCATCAACTGCATAAACAAGCAGGTATTTCAGATTGGAGATTTATCATAATTACAATAAAGCAATGTGGCTACTGAAAGCTGATAGCTCATCGGTTCCCAGCAGCACATATTAGGCCTTTAAAGAACCAATAAGGTTTGCTGAGAGCGTTGGTGTAGGGACGGCTGATTGGTGCCAGTGCAGAGCTCAGACTTGATATATTGAATGAGTGATTTTCTGCAGACCTACATGTCAAGAGGCTGGGCCTTTTGGGGAGGAACAAGAAAACAGCTGATGCACAAGATCTGTTCTTCTCTGAAAATGAGAACATTCAGTCATTCAGAGCCGAAGTTTCACATGTTCCACTTTTGATTCCCTACTCCCAGCAGTACATTCCTGATGCTTTTCCTATGGAACCCAACAAAAATGAGATCCATCAGAGTTACAGCCTGTTGAGGTTCTGCTGTGAATTGGTTTTGTCGGATCAGCTTTTTCTCGCCGACCAATAACAATAAAGGGAACTACAATCACACACACGCTCATCTCTTGAGTCCGGGATTTACAGTATGTTGATCACGTTCCTTGCTTATATCATTCAGCAGCACCTCTTGACATTAAAATCTACTGCAGATTTATGGATAATAGCCCTTCTTAACCTCCTGACCCCTCCAACATGCAATCCTGCAGCAGGAGAGCGTGCAGACTGGGGAGGCGAAAGCCAGATCAGAGAGGGAGGAGGGTGCAGTGCTGAGGAGATACAGCTGGATCATTGCATTGCCCACAGTGCTCTCGGCATCGATCACAGAACAGCCATAATAACCTTTCGAAAGCGTGCTCCTGGCAAGGGAGAATGAGGGGAAAAAAACACCTGGCCGAGTCTGTCAATAGGCATCTAAATTATATTGTAGCAGCAAATGAAAAGGCGTATTCTTTGGCTTGTTTTACTGGTTTGGAGTTATACAGATTTTGCTGTGAGAAGAAATAAACCTCTTATGTGTGCAGGTGAGGTAGCTATCTACAAAACAAGTTAACCTCCTGAACCCCAAAGGTTGTAGGTGGCATGGACAAGCTAGTTATTTTTAAGAAAAAAAAAAAAAAGACCATTTATCAAAGTCAGAAACTGTGAAAAGAATGGAAGTAACGTCAGGTTTTCAACTTGTGAATAGTAATTTGAGAAACAAAACAGAAATCTTAGTTAAAAATTGTGTTTTTTTTTAATTGAAATTGTGGTTTTCTACATGCCCCCTTTTAGAAACCGCTTCTCACCAGAATTTGTAACCAAAAAAAAGCACTCCTCGGTGTAATTAAGAATAATTCGACTGCAGCCAACATTTAGAAGACTAAAATTCTGATTTTTTTTTTTTTAAGCTGAACTACAGGCTTTGTTTACACAGACCAAAGGGAGGAAACCAAAAGAGATTGAGAGGAAAAATAAAACTTACTTGATGAAGTAAAACAAATACAGCGTGGCTCCAAAATATGTACAGTGGAGCAAGTTGTTGTAGGATATGTTCAGCATGGTGAAACATCTGTCTAGATTTGATGTGCACAGCAGTTTGATTAAAAAAACAAAAACAAAACCCTTATCTGTAGAGGTTGTAAAAATGTAAGCAGTAAAATATCTTCACCATTATTCCCCAATATTGATAATACCTGGGGGCACCTGGAAAAATGTTGTACATATTGACTGACATATTGATTCCAGGCAATTTAAAAGATGAGTTTTTGTTCAAGTTCAAGGCATTACAACTCGGTTACTCTGCAACGTGTACATTTTTGAATTCTCTCTACTTCTAGCTATAGGTGTTTTGTTTCCACAGACGGCTATCGCTTTGTATTGTAGTGGAAAAAATGAGCCCACAAAGAGGAAAAATATGTGAGAAAATGGCAGATTCTGCTTAGGGCTTGAAGGGATTAAGAAAGTAACTAACAAACAGGAAAACAAATTAGGCAAAATTTTCTACTGACATCGAGATAAATTAAAATCTATACGACACCAGAGCACATGACAGGAAATTGTAACAACGATATGCATAAAATGACAGGGGCAATAGATTTAAATATAGCTCCAGTGCACCGGCTGATTTATAAGTTTATTATGAAAGGCTACATTTCACATTCGTCTTCTTTGCTTTGATATGCATGAACTGTTGCTCGCCTCATCTTGAGCTTTCAATCAGGGCTCGCTGCTCCGGTATGTGGATGTTTACAGATGGTGTCAGAGAGAAAAAAAACGAGAGCAGGAGAATCAGAGAGAGGTAGAGGGAGAGAGATAATGAGAGAGATGTAAAACACAAAGATGATGTTAGAGGAACAAAGAGGATTTGAACCAAACAGAAATACATCAAAGTGGTGCATCAGAACAACACAAAACCAAAAGACGGAAGCAATGAAGTAGTTTGTGGCTTGATGCAGCACAAAACTTGGAAAGTTTCAAAACTTGATTGAACTAAAAAACCCTAAAGGAACTAATTTAATTTCTCCTGTAGTTGTGGCGCTGTTGATTTCAAGAGCAAAGCGAAAAAAAGCAAGGAAAGCAAAGAAATCGCAGTATGCAAACAGAGCGTGAAGCACTGGCAGAAATTGATCAAATGTGTTTGGATAGATTCCAAAAGGAACCATTATTTTCCATTTAGAGGAAACTAATGGTCAACTGCTCATTTACTAATGGACCCTGCCAACACACAAACAGAGAGGAGGGTGGGGGAACACATTTTCATTTGTTCCAGTGCATTTCCACCGGCCAACCAACCCTGTTTGAAGACACACAAGAGCCATTTGGCAGGTCTCGGCTCCCGCTAGAAGAAAAATACCCCAGGATGTTCCATGAGCATTTTTTAATTCTGGTCCGAAAGGGTAGCTTCTCCAAAAGTGTCCACGGGTGGATATAAATATCGCAGTGTGGGAAAAAAAAGCAGCTTGAGCATAAATTGTTACGCTTCCCATCTAAAGCTCGCACCATGCACACGAGAAATAAGGAAAGCGAGAGAAATAAGACAGCAAATTGCATTACTGGGAATAAATTTCACTTAGGCCAGCAGATCCCTCTTTCTATGACTCTCTCTCTCTTTCATGCAGTGTCAAAACAGCCAATTTTCCAATCAAAGCAGTTTGCCGTGTGATTAAATATGAAATGCGATTAGACGCTGCTGGGAAAATGATGTGTTTGTGAATGCACGCCTACGCATTCACTCAGCATTTGCATGTGTGCTTTAAGTACATATGCACTGCCCTCGTTGGGATGCTGATCTGGAAGAAACTGATTTTCGCTTTGTACGGTTGTGTGTGTGGAAAGACGAGGTCAGGACCATGTCTCAGTGCAGCAGCACCTACTTTTTGTTTTATTGCTGATAAATCCAGAGGCTCCTTGAAAAGTGCATCAAATCCGAATGTTTCTTAGGACAGCGGTGATAAGTAGCAGGTGAATTAGTGTCAACAAATGGAGTGCGTGGCCCAGTGTGGATCACCAGTGCCGCTTGTAGTTAAAACTAATTAATTTCTCATAATTACAGAGAAAATTGCATTACTTTACTAATTACTCATAAGCAGAAGAACATTTCTAGTTACTTAGCATGCTTTAGCTGTCTCAGGAGATTTTGAATATCTTCTACAGCAACACCTTGCATATTTTCTATTTAACACGTGTAGAAACTGAAAACAAGATATTATGGTTTAACAAGCACACGACCCTGCAGTTTGAATGGATTTGCTGATTGTCCATCTATTCGTTAGCTACATCTACCTTATCCTGTAGCCTGTGGCCTGTTTTTGGTTACAAACATTGACTGATAGCTTGAAAAGCCAATCACAGAGCTAGCACAAAGAGACAGGCAAACATGCAGCAATGCATAGAGGTACCAATTACCCAAACATGCATATCTTTGGACAGTAGGAAGGCGCCAAAGCCATTCTTCAACTGATACTGGTTGATACAGTCGAATAATATGGTAGCAAATCAATCAATCAATCAATCAATCAATCAATCAATCAATCAATCAATCAATCAATCAATCAATCAATCAGATCTTTATTGTCATTGCACATTTTCATATTCAGTGAAATTTCATTTTGAGACAAATTGTCCATCTTACGTTTGAGTTCGTCATTCCGGTCACCAGCAGCCTTGATCCGATCGTTTGCAAGGATCAGCAGAGTTTGGACGTCGTTTTTCTCTGCGGTCCTCCTAATTTTCCAGAAGCTCAGGCCCACAATCAAGCCAATTATCAGCAGACCTGTCATCATAAATCCGAATATATAAACATCTTCCACATCCTCCACGGATAGGGGCGCCAGGCACATGATCCCCTTCCCCCAGGCGTCGATCACATACCATAGGCGAAACTCCCATCCGGGCAGTTAGGCTCCCCTAAGCCTGTGCTTTTTGTCCCGACAATCTTGTCAATCGCGTTGAGAGACCAGCTAATCAATTCCATGATCGGAGTTTCGAAGGTCCAGTGCCAAGAGATCGTTCCAAGTCATACAAGACGAGACAAAAGTGCAGCAAGCAGAAACATGAGGGTATTGGGAGAAGAACACAGATAGAGAAGGAGAGAGGAGGGCTCTCAAGAATGAGAGGCAAAAGCTTGTCTTTTCCTGCAGTTGCATCTTGGGCTTAACCTGATAGCTAAACCTGCCTTGGAAGATATTTATTTTTTTTAAGTGCATTGAATGTGCTTTTTGGAACTAAAATAACTTCACAACAAGTCAGACTAATTGAAATAAGCCAGGCTTGTCTGGTTAACTGACCTCATAGAAGAGGCCTCTGGGGACTGAGGAGATCGTCAGCATACTCGTGATGTAGTTAACAAGTCCAATAAGAACACACCACCTGTGAAAAAGACAACTTTCAGATTAGGCGGAGTTACATTTCTTCTCCTTTGGTTGAGCCTAACTGCCTTCCCCCATCACATCCCCAACTCCTCCACTGAGCACAGAAAGACCAAATTGATATTGATCCACCACCTAAATCTCATTATGACAGTGAACAAGCCAACCACCACGAACTGTCGAAGTAAAGGAGTGTTTTTGGTTTTAGTGTGTCATTCCTTGCGGTTTATACCATTTTCCCCTCAGATAGAGTAATCCCATTACTGTAATATTTCACCAAATAATTTGTTATTCCTCAGGTTTCTACAACAGAAAGGCTTTTCTTCTTCACTATAGTGGATGAAAACATTAAGTACCTTCCTCTACTTGAGTTCCAATACAGATTGAGTGCTATCTTCTTCTCCAATGGACGCCTGCATATACATTCTCCTCGTCAGTCGTACAATTTAAATAGATTTTCAAAGACAGACACAGAAGATGTAGAGTTGACGGCTGTAGTCCCGGCTGTGTGCTGTTTGTGTCTTGTTGGACAGCAGGTGGTCTGCTGGTATGGCGGGGTCTATATGGAGGCCTAATGAACACAGACAGACTGACACCACCAGATGGAAGTGACGTCAGACAGTCCTTGGTTGATTTTCTTTTGCATCTATCTCCATCTATCAAACCCCGAGTCCTTCCTTTTATGCATTATTCTTGTTTGTGTCTTTCTTCTCAGCTCTTAACTAAATTTAAATAATAAATCTGTTTGCATCTGGATTAACTACCTGTTGGAAGGACTGGGCCGCTTTTCTCAGAGCCTCACAGGTACCAACAATACAAGACATGAAATGACTGACAACATGGTTACTGCCAGCAGCCGTGCTACTCTCCAAAGAAAGACACAGCCATAAGAATTCCAATTTGAACTAGAAACCCTGAGCTCGGGTCTATGATAAAGGTTATACCAATAAGAGGCAGGTTTTGCTACTTCCTCATCCAGCAGAAATAATACCGACTGAACTTCGGTTTTCAATCCTCGCAAGTCCAGGAGCTCTCTCTTCTTCGAGTTAATATCTATGTAAGGTTCTCTTTTGTTTCACCTCTCTTTCTATCACTCTCTCTCTCTCTCTTCGCCTTCTTTTCCTTTAACAATAATGTTCTGTCTTTTCAGAAAGATGGAGTTTCCACAGTTACTTTGGTTGTTCTTTTTACTGTAAATTGAGCCCTAATTTTCCTGAGAGATTTCCGGCCCGGCGGCAGACACAATTGCATAGCGAAAGTGAGGCTTCCAGGAAAGCAATTTAAACGCAGATGGTGTGATTATTCTAAAGCCATTAAATTGTGCAATCAACAATTTCTTTATAATGGAAAGTTAAAGGTGCGGTAGGCAGAAATCTAACTATACAGCTCTCCTACTGCAGATCTTGCCTATCTGTCCTTTCTAAGCCGCTCCCATCAAATAGTACATGCTTCAAACATATTCAAACCGCATTTTCCTGATGGAAAGTTCTCCATCTAACCGACTCCACCACCACATCCTGATCTCCCAGTGGCTTCTGTTGTTATTTATACTATCTCACCTGCTCTTGATGAAAAGCCTTGCGATTGGCTGCAACCTCCCATCACAAGCTAGATTTTCTAAAGCCTGAGAATGGAGCCAGGAGGAGACACAGAGATCTAGTTTCGATTCAGACCAATTAAAGGTCAGTGTGAAGAAAACTTTTGCCTGATGAAAAGCCTGTCTGTTGCTACTTAAACATAAGGTGTCAACAGTATAGCTCAATATGACATACACATTTTCTTGCAGTTAAATTAAAGATTTTCACAATTCTCTTTTTACATTTCTTGAATAGGTTTAGAGGTGGGTAAACCATTAAAAACAGTCAAATCTTTATTGTAAGCTTAGCTGATTGTCTTCTGGCTTCAATTTTAGAAAGATATGAGAGTATTGATCCTCTCATCAAGCATTTATTATAGGGTCCTTGTAAGAAAGCAAATAAGTATGTAAGCCAAAATGCCTGACTATTCCCTTTAACTGTCCCATTTTAATCTAAATTGTTGTTTTTTCTTTCTTTCTTTGGCCACTTGCAGTTAAAACAGTCAGCAGTAAATTCAACACTGCCATAGATAATTGTGTAAAGATGTGAGCGTATCAACGTCCAGCAACAAACATGAGCATTTGTGACAGGTTTCTGTCCACCTGATGATATAAGCCCAATATTCAGTCCAGATAATTTCAGAAAACTTTGTCTGTTGTTGGACAAGTCACCAGGAGCTAACAGTGGCTAGTAACAAGTTTGATTAAAGCAGTGGGAGTGAACCAAACAGTAAAAAAGTGAGTTAAAATGGAACGTAGAACTGCAGAGTCTGCCGATGATTCTCTGTGGAGTCGTCTCTATGAGTGAGTCTCGTCACATTACACAATCATTTTTTCCACTGGTGAGATACAAATATTGATTAGTGCAGGTTTATGGTTATTTTCATTCCCACAGAACCTCTTCAGACTTTACACCTCCCCTCTCCTCTAGATTTCAGTATCTACTCTGTCCTCTCCCCCTCTCATTATTCTTCTCTCAGCCCTCTCTGCTTTTCTCCCACCAAAAAAAATCTGTATTTTTATTCCCCTCCAGTGACGTTACACCCCCCTACCCCACCCTCCACTACCACTCTAGGGACTGCATATTAAACCTCGCCTCACAATCGATCTCAGATAAACACATTATGTTCCATCTCGGGCACAAAATGCAATTTTTATCCCACCATAATGACACGGCGTGCGGGGACAAAACCAAATAGCCACAGCTAACAAAGTGCACTCACATCCTGAGGTCTTGCCATTTGGGTCATGATTGTTAACACAGTTTGTGTTTTGCTTGCGAGAGCAGAACAAATTGAAATATTGATGAACATGTCCGTGGCAGTCCTTATTGCTCATATTTTATTTTTTTATTTCGCCCACCTCTAAGTTGATGTGATGTACCAGGCGCTTCATGTTAATTATCAAAAGTGTGGCTTTAAAGGTTAGCCAAGAAGAGGAAGACCTCCATCCTCAAAGCCAGCTGGAACCTTGGAGTCAGATCAAACGCTTACTGGTTGCAGATGGTTCTAGCTAGCCAGCATTAAGTAATTCCCAAATCCATACAAACATGCAGTAAATGCTTGTGTGTGTATTGTGCATGCACGTATGTGTACTGTCTCAACCAAATATGATCATTTAACAGCTGAATGATTGTCCCAGAATGATCCTTAGACATTGAAAATTCGGTTTCATCTGAGTGTGATAACTGTACATGTGCACAGCATGAATACGTCATGCCCGTGTTTGCAGACGTGTGCATGTTGTTGTGGTTGGTTTGTGAGCCGGAGGGCTGCAGCAGTGTTTCCACAGTCTGCATCCAGATAGTGTTTGATCTGAATCCAAGGTTGTGAGCCTCACTGTTGGCCATGAGGATGAAGGTCTCTGTGTTCCCAGACCCTCAGTTCATTGAACATACACACAGATTTTACACATACAACAGCTGTCAGTACAAAACTCTTAAAATGCAGCTTTAGATTACATAAATAAAGATGAAATGTGTTCTTGAGTGAACTAGCATTAATCACAGGAAACAACTCATTTCTACATGTTCCTTTCCAGAGTTGACAGGATGGATCAAGTGTAATCTATAGATTGCTATAAGCAGAGCTTAATGATTGACCTGGATCCCCGCTTGGAGGTCCCATCAGGCACCACTGCAGTGGCTTAACCCCCATCCCAGCTGCTACATGACAGTGTGGGCATGATCATATTCATTCATAGAGCAGAGAAAATCTGACTAGTGGGAGCTGGATGATAACAGCTAAGTCAGAGACAGACAATAAATCACGCAGGTTTAGCAGCAGATTTGTCTGAAGATGTTTTGAATTAAATTCCAAGTCCTCAGGAAGCCATGACAATCAGTATTTCGTGCCCTTGCTGAAGGAGCTAAAACAGAGATTGAGAAAGAGATATGGGGCGAGTTTGTGACATGGGGGTGACAGATTTAGAAAGAAACAGAGATAGTGAAATTTAAGGTGGGCTAAGACAGAAACAAGACTTTGTGAAAGCAAATGATTTGTGGGGGACTCGCCTTCTTCTGCTTCCTGTCAAAGAACAGTAAACATCAACAGTCATATAATCTGTGTACTGATTATAGCATAGATAAAATAACACACAATGTGGAATGTATTTACAATGCCTGTAGATGAATGATATGACACTACAGGGAATTCAACAAACACAGCAGCACGTGTTTTTGGGGAGTCATCAATGATACACTGTAAAAAAAAATACACAATGACAACATTTGTTTTTTAAAGGGCATAAATCAAATATTTACTATGTTGCTCAGTAATTTCAACCTTAAGCTTCAAGGTCCTGCAAACGCTGTGAGATATAAGTACACAAAATGTCAACCTAATTGTGAAATACAACAAGTTCATTTACTGAAGCAGCATGCATGCCCGTTGCATTTTAATTTATTTATTTTTTGACAAATATGTTAAATATGTCCTCCTTTTGTAAGCCCTGTCAATGGCTATGTCTGATGTTCTTTTCTATTTATTTTAGATGTATTACCACCTTAAAATGATATACTGTGCGTCCTGATGGCCACCCCTGAATCTTGAATTTTAGAGATGAGACCTTTTTGTTTCTCAAAACTAATTCAACAGAGAGGAAAATAACATGGAGCTTGTGAGGGAGGTGAGAGGATGTACACATTCCAAGATCAACGCAGCCGATGGATGTATTACAGGTAGCAAAGATGCTTTTTACTGTGCTTTTGTTCACATTTTGCAGGG
The DNA here is from genome assembly GCF_021347895.1 of Acanthochromis polyacanthus. Classification (NCBI taxonomy): domain Eukaryota; kingdom Metazoa; phylum Chordata; class Actinopteri; family Pomacentridae; genus Acanthochromis; species Acanthochromis polyacanthus. The sequence goes on from NC_067130.1 coordinate 15,401,472, forward strand.
GGATTGGTCCAGGATGAAAATTGCAGAGAGTGTAAAGCTTCTGTTTGTGTGTCTTTAGTCAGCAGACTAGTGCACACACACACACACACACACACACACACACACACACACACACACACACACACACACACACACACACACACACACACACACACACACACACACACACACACACACACACACACACACACACAGAGAGAGCTCTGCAACATCACAAATCAACCTTTCTGTCATGTTCTTCTTTTATTTTTTCCCCCTGTATCATTGGCTATCTACTACAGCTCTTTTAACATTATATAACATACTGACATATCCGCTAAAACACAGCTGCTCGTGTGACTGAGACCCATCTAAAATGTGAAATATTCATGTCTGAAGCATGTAAGTGCCTATACTGATGTCCTATTTGTCTGTGTGTCAGATTGTATCCGCTGACTTAAACACTTGCAGCATCCCACAGCAGCAGAAACGATAAGCGATTCTTTAAATTGAGAGTGATGTGCGAATTCAAAAACGTGGCACAGCAGCAGTAACTTCATTAACGCAGGCTCTGTGTTGTTCTACACGTCTGACTGGTCAGCCGTTGTACGCTGATTCCAGGTTTATTTGAGGAGAAATATTTGTCTGAAAGCTTTTTTGGATGAAAATTGAACTCCATCAGAGCTGTCAGAACTTTTTCATTAAGATAAGCCTGTCATTAGGCGCAAAATTACAATTCAGTGTTTAATTGTTTTATGGGACTGGAATTATGAAAGGAAACTTTTTAGCAGCTCAAATAAACCACAGTCCCCCCCCCCCATGTCTGACTGAAGATTAAGCTCTTGGTTTTTTTCGTGACTTTTTGGATGATTTTTTTCACCCTTGCTTTTACACAGAAGATTTAGATACTATTTCCTTAAATGATAAAGATATACAAAACATATTATCTTGTTAAAAAAACAGAATGCATGCAGTCTCAACAGTGTGTAAAACAAACCATTTGTCAGTGCGGCCCAACTACATATTGGTTTGGTCACTTAATGGATCAGATATTGAGCTTTTTTTCCCCAATTATCTGCAATGATATAGTTATTTTTTTAAAACTGATTTTGGATAAAATGCTTTGGCTCTCATGTGGTCACTTCTTTCTGTCTGCAATATCTGATCTGAGTGGCAACACATCACAAGTAATAGCCTATCAACCTGGATAAATTATCTCGTAATTGGACATATCAGACATAAACAAGAGAGTCAGATAAAGCGTTGTGTTGTTTATCTTGTCTAAATTTGAATGCAAAGGCTTAAGTTTTTATTATAAATATATATCAGTTTCAAATATTGGTGATTAGTGTGATTTATTAATAATAATCTGTATCAGCACTAAAAAAAAAAAAAAGAAGCCAAACACAAACATCAGTCAACCCCGACTTTTCAGACTCGAGATACGTAACACTGCTTCTTCATCAAGCTGTCAAAGTGACAGCATTCTGTCAATTTCACATTCTATCATCTTACGTCAATAATCCTCATGGCCTCCACAGTGATGGAGAGAGTCATTGTACATCCTACACCTGAGATTGGACATCGAGTTTCAAGAAGCTACTGATAAACAAGAGTACACCTAAGATAATATCAAGCTTATCAAATGTCCAAACAAAGCTAAAAATCAGTCCTGCGTATCCAGACCTTACCAGGCCCTTCTTGCTCTCTGGGAGCATACTCTTCTCCGCTAATGCGACTGCATTCATTCCAGACATGTGTTGTGTTGACAGTAAACATTACTACGTCTGACCTAGTAAGACTGCCATGGTGACTTTTGCGAAAACGTGAGCAGCGTGCTCGTTCGAAGATGTATCCCACACATTCAGATGAAAGCAGTCTGAAAGGCGCTATAATTAGCTCCACCAGCTAACAGGGGCCTTTTTGCATAATGAATAATATATTTAAAGTAGATTTTGCTGATTTCCCCACTTTAAATAAGACCTTAATTTCCTAATGTGTTGTTTAATTGCTGAACTCTTCACATACAATGTCGGCGCTTGTTTACCGCCAGCTGCTGTAGAGCCACAAGGTGACCCTGCAGAGATAGCATTCGCCTCCCATTCCAGTCTTCAGGGACTTCACGGTGCTAGAGAGCAGGTTTAATGTAAAGACCGGGGTGAGAGAAAGAAAGATGGCGTTACCTCACAGTTTCCAGCTGCTCTTATTTGCTGCAGATTGAACCGAGGCCAGCTGTGAGAGGAAGGAGGTAATTTAGGCACCTGTGGTGGATTGAAGACCTCTTGTTTCTCTTCCATCATTCTCTCTTCTCTCCCTCTTGTGTTATTGCACTTTCTCTCGCTGTTCTATTTTCCCCTGCAGTGGTTATTCCTGTCCCTCTCTTATGCACCAGCCCCCCCGTCTCATGAGCTAAAATGATATGTACCCTGATATACAGCAGAGCATAAGTAAACAGAAACTCGGTCCCAGTGTGGGGAAATGCAACAGTGTGTGCCTGACAAATTTCCTGCTCTTGTCCGTGGGGAGGAGGGGGAATAAGAAAATGTTTGAGATACTGACTGACTGACTGAATTTAATCTCCTTCCCAAAACTTTGCTTTCTGCTTCACTCTGTGTCAGACGAAAGAGGGAAAAAGTGTGAGTGGCTGTGAGAGGCTTAAGTGACTGACACAGGGAGAGTGCAGCAGAGTGCTAACACTTTGAGGGTGATATTGAGAATGTGGGAGTATGAAAGCCAGATTAAATGCGACGGGAGTGCTGGAGAAGCGAACTGACAGAGGAAGAAAGAGCAAGAAATAATTAGGCCGAGTGTGTCTCTCTTTTTATTTGTATTCTCTGTGTTCTCACTCCTCTGTGCTTGAGCATACAGTACGCATTTGTGTGCGTGAGTCTGCATCTGTGCATCCTAGTTTGTGTGCTGACGTGCCCGTATGCACATGCATGCCCAAGAGAGAGCCTGCTCATGATTAATGATGAATGCAATCAGCATTTGCACAGCAATTTCTTTTAAATATCATACAATTTCAGGAGATAAATGAGGTATTCTCTTCTACTGTGTGCAAATGATTTCAAGGAAGGAACATTAAAATATGGATTAAGGCTTTAAAAGGAATATAAAGACAGATTAGGCTTTATGGTCCATATACAAAAGAAAAGAAGGTAAAAACAGATTATATTGCATGCGTTGGAAAATAAGAGTTTTATTGCATTTCGTAAGCCTGTGCTATATTTTAGTCCCCTTTTATACATGCATAATTCATTTCCAGTCCAGAAGTTAGAGAAATAAATGATAAGGTCTATGCGTCATCTCTGCCAGACAGCACCCATCTGTGCTTCGATGGGTAACATTACATCAGTGAGTGTGTGCCAGTGCAGGGTGGTGTGTCTGTATTTGTGCAAAAGGGAGAAAGAAAGAGCAAAAGAAAAGGGAGAGCAAGGCAGAACATACTGCCAGGGAGCATTCACAGCTTGAGTATATTTTTACAGGCTTCCCTTAACAGGAAAGATAGTCTGGATGCTGCTGGGTGTAAGTCGTGTCATTAAAAGTTTCGCAGGCACACTGGATAGCTGTCAGAGCCCATGCCAATTAGTGCCACTTTAGGTGTCAGTCTAGTGGGCAGGAGAGACGAAAGGCAAGGAGCTGAGAGGAGCACCAGGAGAACCCTGCTGACTGAGCCTTCCTGCTCAGCTGAGCGTCCTACAAAGCATCGGCTCGGTTTGATACAAACACAAGCAGAAGCCTTTGTTTCATCCATACGCCAATTTCCATTTTCATTCATATAGATCTTGAAGTCCGAGAGGAGAGAGCAGCTCATTACGTCGATCCCAAACAAATCCCCTGCTCTCCACCTTTAAGCTGCTTCCATTTTCTACCTGGTAAGCACTCGGCTTAATTGAACTGAGGCCAAAATAACACTAACAACATCCAAGAGTTACAAAAGACACACAGCGCTGTCCTTTTGATCTATTGGCCCGTATTAGTTTTGACATCCTTTTTCAATTTTCCCGGCCTGTTAAAGACGCCCTGTGGAGTTTTTGACCTCTACCTGTCCTGTGGAGCCAACATTTTGATGAGCTAGTGCCTTGCTTTTTTGCTGTGAGTCCTGAACTTTAATATCATGTGCGCAAGTGGAAACAGGCACATCACAAGCATAGGGGTGAAGTAAAACCCATTTCTGCAATAAGCGGTGATCATAATGTGCCATAAAAACAAAACACCAATAGAAGAGGAGGGAAGAGTAAACAATGTAGGGAGGGAAACGGCAATGGAAATGTTTTAATATACCTCAAGGGGGACACATAAATGTGTAATCAAAGTCTTCTCTGCTCTCAACTAAAACTCCACACGGTACATTTCAGCTGGTCTTAGTTTGTTAAAAGGGAGACTCAGACAGGATTATGTCGGTAATTCAAACGAGGACGCTGCCATTTAATGCAAAATCATCACTCAGCCACACTCACTTCTCACTGATATAAACACTGGGTGCTAAGTTGTTGCTTTCATGAAAGGGAACTCTCTTGTTTTGAGAAGAGGCGGATGGAGAAGAGAAACAAAAGTCGGTGGAGTAATAATAACAATAGTGCTGAGCAACGATGAAAATCTTTAATCGCGATAAATCACATGATTTTCTGCAATTAATCACAATCACACTGTTATGCGGAAAATTAAATAATGAATTTAAAAGTTGCGTATTCTGCACTTTAATTTTACAAGTACTGCTATATGAACAAAAACACAGTCACATTTGGTTTTCAAACACTTACAACAAATAAAGTGCTTTTTAACAGCAGTATTCCCTTTATACAGTAGCAATTAAAACATTTCTTGTAGATCTCAACCTTAACATTAATGTAATGAAATCAAATAAAACCAAAGCTGTTTGGGGCATTAAAGTTTCATCTGGTTTGTTACAGAAAAACAAGTTACCCTCAGAGTACAAAGCCACAATCATAACATTATAACAGGAACCTTCCCAGCAACAGCAAGTTAACATTTATGAATCTGTGTTCTTATTTTTTTTCTTTGAATAGGTACCAGCAGAAACATTTTTCTTTTATCAGGGAGCATCAGAAACAGTCTATGTTCAGTAGCAGCTGTCCCCGTTAGAGTGAGGTGAAGTAGTTGAGCACAAAAAAAGTACACAGCTGGGACTGTCTGTGCAGAAGGCTTTTTAGTCTGTGAAGTCCATGTTTTTACTTCCTGCTCGTACTTCTTTTTAGGCTTTAATATACAGAACCGTGGAGAGCAACAGGAAACATGAGGAGAAAAGCAAATGGCCATGGGACGAACTCGAACACATGACTGCTGCGGCTATAGTCTCAGTTTATATCGTCACACACACACAAAGAAACTTCCAATGATGCAGGGTGAGGATCATACATGCCGTCATTTGTTGCGATTCTAAGAACATGGTTCCTGAGCAGTCTTTGTGGTGTGGCAGGGACACATTGTCCTGCTGTTACAGGCCATCTGTGTTGGAGGCGTTTGTCTTGAAGGGGTGGGCTTGACTAATGTTTAGGTGGGTGCTACATGTACAGGTACCATCACCATGAATCCCAACACTCAAGATTTCCCTGCAGAACAATGCCGAGTTACAAGATAATCACTTCACTGTCAGCGGTTTTCACACTGTGACTTATTGGTGTACAGTGTAAAATATGGAACACATCCCACTGTGCCATGGACAAAAGGCAAGAAAACACCATCTAAAAACCTGGAACAGTGTACTAATCTTTTATATGGACACGATTTGTTGCTGGATCAGTCAAATATTCTAAAGAAATGTGTAGGCGTAGTCATAAAAAATGCTAATCATACAGTGTCCATCAAATTTGTGTCCAAATAGTAAAATGTATTAATTTTAATCAGGGCTGTGAGCATATGTAGAAGCTAGCAGTGTGACTCTGCAATGCCAATCTGTCTGTCGTTCCATCACTGTATCCAAGATGGAAATATTTTAACAAGTACTCACTGCCTGCCATTCAATATTGCCGTAACTGCCATGCCAGATTTGTACATCCATGTCTCCCAAAGATTAAATTGTAGTTCTCATCATCACTGATGCAATTCATTTCTGTTTATCTACAAATCTACAAAACCTGGACAAATACCCACACTATCTGGACCCATTATCACCGAAGCTCAAAGAGAAATGAAACATTTTAAATATTAAACAGGGGGAATTGATATATAAAATGGCTTGGATGGCGAAAGGCAACGGTTTATTTTAGGTGAAGAAAAACTTCCACTCTGTGAAGCATGAAATCTGAGGACTGAGTAATACTCCAAATAATTATCACCCCTGGACGCTTTCTGTGTTGCTGGCATTTGGTTGAATGAATGATTTTTTTTTAAACTCTAAAGCTATAATCAATGTTTAGTAGTAGTTTATCTAACTAAAATAACATGGACTGCATTAAAAATAGTTTTCATTGCTGCTAGTTGCTACCATATTTAGCTGTTGTGTATAATTACAAGAGTTACATTCTTAGACTTAAAATGTGAGACTTTGAATTGAGCAACAAAACTTTCCAGACTTTCTAGAGTAAATCAGTTTGTACAAACAGTAAAATAAAAATCTTGCGACAGTTCTTATGTAGCTTAGTATTCCGGGTGATGGCTGATGGCTTTGAAACAAATGATGAGACTCTAAACTGCCATTGTATGTGTGACAGCTCACCTGTCAAGTTCAGAAAAGTACAGAATGTCAGTTATTGTTAAATTCAGTCTCTGTGTTGAGGATGAGTAAATTATTGTTGCTGTGGGATGTGCAGAAAAGTGCACAGGGATTCACTCATCTTGAAGATGAGATGGATCCTGCAGTTAATCAAGAGTTACACTTTCATAGACATTTCAGTCAGTGATAGGTGTGAAATTGTTGAGAAAGGTGATGCAAACTCAATAGACATGAAAGCTGACTCATTAATATCCACCAGCTGTCAGAGTCTTTTGCACTATGTAACATTTATGTAGCAAATTTATCGCTAGACTGGACATCAACAACATAGCTTCACCGATCTGAAAGGTGAAGTCATCGGGAAAATATCTTAAATCAGCCAGCAGGGGGCGACTCCTCTGGTTGCAAAAGAAGTCCGACCGTATAGAAGTCTTTGAGAAAATCAACCGTATCGTAAACTTTTTCCTAACACATTAATGGTCTGAATTGCTAGGTTCAAGTCTCTTTCACTACATGATGATACTGATTTTGGAAATTATGGTCCCATTACAGTAAAATAAACAATAAAACAGGGTATTTTTAGGCATGGCTACCTTGTGGCTACCTTTGTGTTTACATGGCTGTGCATAGTGTCCCTCAGTGCTCAAGCTGATCCATTACTTGCTTGTCACACCTGGCTTTGAAAAACCAAGTTGGTGATGCACAAAGTCTAAACTCGAGGCTCAAAGACACAAGTGCGCAAACCAGTCCTTTAAATATAGCCTTATGGATTTACTATTATATCAAGCTATGTTTTAATAAAATATGAGGGGTTTCTTTGTTAGTTTTTGCCTTGTTCCAGCAGCATGAGGTCCAGAAACTATAGCCTAGACTATAGAGACTAGGCCCTGTTGAATAGCCTCTATCAGTCGCTAGCACACCTATGGATATTCCTTGTAGGCATTACCATGTATTGTGATGACTGATAAACGGAGACTAAGCAAGATTACTTAAGCGACTTCTTGAATTTGTGTCACCCTGAGAACCTGCAAAATGGACTTTTGTAACTTGTGTTGAACATAGCGAACCATGGTCTTTTCCCAAACTCAACTAAGTAGTTTTGGTGCATTTAAAAAAGGAGTATAAGCAAAGTGCAAGTCAACAAATGATATAAATACAATGGTCTCAGATGGGACTCAAGCTTCAACCTCCAAATGTGGAGTATTGTTGCTGTTTGAAAGTAGAAGTATTCGGAAATACCAATAAATGAGGTGTTTACAGCCTACAGAGCCTGCTAGAAGGTGAAGAAGACCACCTACTGCTGATATCTATGGACATAAGATCTGATACCGGTCATTTATTGCAACTTGCTTATAACAACCGATGCAGCTGTGCCATCATTCTGTAGCACAACCTTGAAGTGCTAGTGTTGCTGACTCTTAGCTTTGGTCAATAAGAGACATTGACTAATATCTCATAAGATGTAGCTACAAAAAGAGTGAAGAGACAGTAGAGAGGTTTGTTTCTATGGTTTTTGCTGGATACAAAACACTGTAAAAGAATCTCAAAAAGTGCAGATGGTGTGTGTGTGTTTGAAGCATCTGACCCAACATAAAACTTTGGAATGTGTTTTTTTGTGCCTCCACTATTAATAATTTGTGTTGCAGCTTTGGAAAAACAAATCCACGGAAACTCACAAAGACCTTGCGCCAGCAGATGCTCGAGCGGTATCAGTTATATACAGGTTTCTTCCACAGTATTGATGTAGAAATCGTCTCCAGCAGATGAAAGGTTACAAAACCAAGACACTACTGGAATCAATTCAGCATTGTCTTTGTTCCAATTATGCCGAGCCTTCTGGAGGTGTCACACAGATTTGTCCACAGGCTGTGTTAGTTAATTTGTACTCTACAGTTTGTGGTACGATAAGAGACAAACTGAATCTGTGAGCGGTCTCATTAATTAAACTGCTTTCCAGCTGTCCACTTCGCTCAGAAAAGTTTCTTTGTTGCAAATGTGAAGATAGCAGTTTAACTCAAAACCCAAGGTGCCCTTCTGTTGCTTTTGCAGTTTTGTATTTCCCCATAAGCCATCTCATCATCTCTCGAACTTTCACATTTGTAATGTGGGTTTTCACACTTTTTCCTCTAGTATAGCACTAGTTGTTTATGTCGTCAGGGCTTAGCCGAGACATTAACTTAGAAAGATGATTTCAAAGCTATAGTACTCTGAAGGGTGAAATTCACACGTGAAGGCCTGTGTCTAGCACATTTTGCTTTATATTCACATTTAACATTACATTTCATTTGTCACTGACTTTGTGTGAACACGTACGTCACAAAAGATTGCTTGTTCATAAAAGAGAAACAGAGAATGAAGAAAAAAGATGAGGAGGCAGGAGATAAACAATATACCGTTTGAAAGCAATGCTTCCTGATTCAAACCATGTAAACACTTTTAAGTAGTAATAGACCAATTAAGCGACAAGCTGATTAACTAAGGTAATTAAATGCCATTTTGAACTAATTGGCGTCAATCAATTACCAGAGGTAGGCTAACAGGGGCTGTGTTCAGTTGGTATCAGCCATTTTTCATGGTGCGTATCAGCTAAGATTAATCTATAAACAGCGGTTAAGTAAAATGCGTTGGCAACATAAATTGAGACCTCAATAGTTTTACAAGACCAGCAGTAGGAGAGATGTCTATCTACAGATAAATGCCACTGTAAAAGTGCACTAAATCTAGCAAAGTCTAGTTTTTTGATTACCTATGTATAAATATTTAATCTTCTATTTGAATTTATCTCTTGAAATAAGTTTACTGCAGTCAGGCAAACAGTGCAGAGCCAAGGAAGCAAAAAGAGACAATGCAGATGTTTATTTCTGTCAAAAATGTCACGTCTCATTTATGACCATTACTAAATAACAGTGTTTTATCAGATGCAATACAACAATGCTGGCATCTGTCATTGGGAAAATTCATCAGTTGATCCCTAATTCTTAAATAATAACACCACAGCCATGATAGTTTCTCACTTCATCAGAATACACAGACAGAAAAATAGTGACTTCTTACCTTTCTTGTCATCTATGAATATGTATATATAGCTGCACGGCTCTCCAAAAGATTGTCTTTCTTAGGAAAAAGTGAGTGGAAGTTAAAAGGTTTATCAGTGTTTAAATGTGAAAATTTGAAGAAGTTAAAGGCAAAATGCTTGTCATATTGCATCTAATTCTAAAAATGCACTGGTCACCCACAACACTAAAAACCACATGGCAGTTATTGTCTATGGTGGACATGGAACCTCTGAGGGTGTCCTGTAGCATCTGGTACCAGGACATAGACAGCAGATTTTTGAGGTCGTCAGAGGGCATCCATGCATTAGGACTGCTTTGATCCATCCTGCAGCTCAAATTGGCATTTGGCGAGTTTGTAGGCCTGGTTATTGCGTTGGGCTCTTTATTGTGTTTCTTTAGCTATATTTGGTTAGTTTTCTGTGGTGTGGTGGAGCACATTGTCCTTCTCAAGGAGTTCCACACCTATGGGGGCATGCTTGGCATTGTATCAAGATAATCCATGTTATTCACTTCACCTCTCAGTGGCGTGCATTAGTATTGTGGCTGATTGGCGTATGTTTTTAGCACATGCCAATCAGCTACAACACTAACTTCCCTTAAATGTAGCAAAAAGTCGGAGCTACATCAGAAATGTTGCACCTGATTAACATGTATTCCCCCTAACAGTCTCCAGTGGTCACAGAAACAGCCCACACCTTAAGTGGTTCATCTTGTTTATCCAATCAACCAAAATTATTTGCACTGTCGCCTGCAGCGACTGAAAGTTTAGTTATAATGAGCAGGGGAGTTTTGAACTTTTCAAAATTGAGGTCACATTGCCAGAGCAGAATAATCTGACTCCTTGTTTTGTGTTTCACCTGGTCCTGTGGACATAAGAACTAATGGTCAGCGACTATAGAGGCCCTGCTGCTGTATAGCAGACGGTGGCATGAAGGCGGCTTTATATTGATTTTAAACATTTCATGTATAGACCTAGTCAATTTCATCTGAAGTGCGTGTAGACAGTGTGCATCTATACTAGAGCTATGTTTGTACTTAAGCTCCATATCTGGATGTGTGCTGATAATAACCTTGCATGAGCCTCGATCATTATGTTTAGTTTCCTCTTTTAATGAGCCAGTTACTGTAGCAGTTTCACTGAAAAGCTGCCCGGCTTAGGCACAGATTTGTCATGTACATGTAATGATTAGATTTGGTTGGTATACTTGTTTATACTGTATTGATTAGTTTTGTATTTGTATGGGGTGGTAAGATTAGACTGTGCTGCATTAGTCAAAAGAAACATACACGGCCTGCGTTGTTCCACCAGCTGCTGTTTCCAGTGACAAATTAATGCTGATTTTCTAATTTCCTGAAATTGGCACCAACATCCAGACTCGGAGAATTTCTCTGCGCTTCAAAACTTAAATTAAAATCATGCTGCATTAATGATAAACTCAGTGGCACTGAAGTGAGCTCCTGTGAAAAACACTGGTGGACACTTCTCACTGGCCACTGCATGCTGAGGTTACTGGGACAACCTCTATTTAAAAAGTAAATGACACTGAATTATACATAGCTGCAAGTTCATTACCATGAATATTGCTGGAAGTAATTAACTCTGGAGTGCTGATTTTTTTTAAAAATGAGCTTCTGTCAAATGTACTGTTCATTATTTGTCAATTTGAGAATTACCAGGGTGTAAACATGAAATGAAAACCGCCAACATCCTTCAACATCCGCTGAAATTAAGTGAGAGCAATATAGTGCATGCACTGTCGATAAAATGCGGTAGCGCTTGACTCAACACATTATTGCGTAATGGCACTGACTAACTCAGCATTATACATAAATCAGTGAGATAGCAACCCAAAAAAAAGTTCAAGTGTTAAATACGCAAGAATGACTCAAAGGCTATGAGTGATGTAATGGTATTTTGAGGCCACTGCCTTTGTCGTTCTACTCCACAACTAAAATAAATAGTCAACACTGATTACATGGCCTCTTCTCGATTTAAAAGACTGGCCCTCCCAGTAATTGTTCAAAACTGAGTAAACCACATGATGGGTAAAGTATAGTTTGTTATTATAGAAAATACACTTTTAAGTTCAATGAGAAAATCAATGTGACCCTAAAGTCTGTGCAAAACTATTGAGATAAAGTTACAAGCATTTAGCTTAGCTTAGCATAAAGACTAGACAAAAAGGAGAAAGCAACAGACTGTATTATTAAGGCCAAATCCACAATAAGATTTTTTCACTTCCTTGCACCATTTCATAAATGGTAGTGTCTACAGATACGGACCCGTACCCGTAGCCTGTGGCCTACGGATATGGCACTTTCCCTTAACATAAATATTAATGAGTCGGACATAAATATTAATGAGCCGGCTGATGAACGCGCTTCGTGATTGGCTGGTAATCCGACGTACATAAATATTAATGAGCCAGCGACACTGATGAAGGTGCTTCCGTGATTCGAGGTGAATCTGCGGAATGAATGGCGGAACTAACAGCCAGCAAACTATAAGTATTTTTTTACCTTCAAAAGTAGCGACAGACTATTACATATTAACAACCTAAACAAAACCCTGACGTATTTTCTACGTCTGTCAACACAGACCCTGTCACAGTCACTTTAATGTTAGCGGACTCTGTTGAATGGCTAAGTTACATCACCACAAACAAATCTCACAATATCACAGTAAATCGAGTTTGTGGTTTTTTTAATTCATGCCGAATTAAAGAGCTGCTCCTCACCATTCACGAGTGTTTGTTTCATATTCGACATCCTTAATTTTATCTTGTAAATTAGCGTCCGAAATTAAATGGGAACATTTGCAATGGAGTTCGTCAGAGGAGACGGTGTATTTTTAGTTAAATTATACAATGTTCGCCGTCAAAGTCATTCATATAAACTGCCTGTAATGTGCAGCAAATAGTAGTTAACCATCGCCAGCTCTTCAGTGACCTTAACATGTCCGTACCTCTAGTACAGATGCTACGGGTACGGGTCCGTACCTCTAGCATCAACCTTCATAAATAACCTCTGTGCATACTGATACCTGAAACCACATGGACATTTAAGTGCCCTGGACATGCAAGTATCATTCCTGACATGAACCATAGAGCTGGCTTGCTTAGCTGTAGAAAACATGAAGAACAACAATGGCCAAAAGTACGACCAGAGAATTCCTCAACTGTCCAACAGCTACTAGTACAGACAACAAGGCCAGTCATTGGTAGTCAAGGCTGATGTCTTTGTTTTTTTTCTGGAAAAGTCAAAGTCAGGATGATATAGTGATAATAAAGACCCATCATGAGGCAAACATGTGCGTCCGCGTCCTTTGTTTCAAAGATTTCCATTACCATCTGTCTAAAATAACACACAACTTCAAACAATAATAACAAGTCAGCAGCATTTCCGCAATTATTCACTTTAGGGTCCTAAAATGCCTCATTAAGTTGATGGTTGGCATCCACTCAGCTGATGCAGGTTTAAAAGTGATAACATAGGCCTATATGCATTTATAAATATTGTTTTCCCAATTATAGTAACAAACTTTAAAATTGGCTGGATTATGTTCAGAAGCAAAGAGTGCTACATTTAAGAAAACTACTGGAGTAGCAGGCAAGTAGTCAGGCAGGACTGTGACACCAGAGTCCCCTGTGTGCACCCTCGCTCTCATCCGTGGTTTGGTTTTGGCAACACAAGCATTTTGGTTTAAGTTAGGGAAATATCAGGATTCTGGTTACATGTAAATAAACATTAGTCTCAAGTCACTGTGGACATTTTCTGTCCTAAATCCAGACAATGATTTTTCCCCAACTTTTACCAACCTTTCCATTTGCTCGCTCCAGGGACAGAAACCGGCTGAATAAGCTGATTAAGAGGGCGAGCTCCACAACTGGTGTTGAGCTGGAATCGGTCCAGCAGGTGGCCGGGGTGAGAATGCTCAGGATACTGAACTCTATTCTGAACAGTTCTTCTCACCCACGACACAATCTGGAGGTGTTTCAGGAGAGCGCCTTCAGCCACAGACTCATCCCCCCTCAGTGCAGGACTGAGCGCAGCAGGAAGTCCTTTCTACCAGCTGGAATCAGGCTTTTCAGTTCAAGCAATTAACATTCATATTTTAACTTATGAGTTGCATGCTGTGTATATGTTTTGAATCATTATAATTTTCTAAGTTATATACTATGTATTTGGTCATACTGATGGCTATTAGTGTTGGTGTTCTGTTGGGTTTGTGGGATTTCTGCGTATTTACATGCTGCTGTTACAAGTAATTGCCTGTAAAGGACTTAAAAAGAAGTAGTATTCTATTAAATAGTTCTGCAAACCTGCAGTAAAGTCGATTTAGTATTTCAAAATCTGCTACTTTACATTTCTGATACCTTCAGTGTCAACATATTTGGAATACACTAGATAATTTAAAGACCCCTTTGGTGAAAATCATTTTTTTTTAGCTTGTTATTAAGTCGCTATGGTGTTTTTATAGACTAGAAGAAAATATGAAAAATAAATAATCAATACCATGATCAATTTTTCTATCTTGAACCTGCAGTGTACTGACACTCTATAATGAGCATAAACAACCAGTTCTGTCAATTTGCAGTCTTGAGCTTTCCATAAGAATATTTATCTTCAGAATGAATTTCCCAATTCAAACATATATGGCTAAATTCCTTAAATAATACAACCTGCCATTGTGAAGTGCAGAGTAGTTTTACGGTGTTTAGGAAGAGTCGAAGGTGAGCCGGTGTGCTTGGGCTGCAGTGAATGGGGAAGGGTGAATGAAGAGAGGGAGGCAAAATGTCTCAGATCAATGTCATTATAAGGAATGAGGGGATTATTTTCATGGAGAAACCAGACACAGATGAGCTTTTAGAGGTTTAATCAAGGTCCAGAGTGGGACTTTAATAAGCAACATTTTCTCAACATGTTAACAGAGAACTGAATCTGGTCTGCATTAATTTTACTTCAAAACTTATTAACTCTGGTATATAAACACAATTACACAGTACATCTAAATTTTTTTTCTCTACAGCGTGCAGCCGTCCCGACTAGCACAAACAACAGCTTGAGGTTTACTCGGGTTATGTTCTGGACTATTTCTTGGCCGAATGCTGTACCTTCCCAGAGTCTTGTCATCTCCGTGAGGTTGCCAGTTAACCATCTGGGGCTCTAAGAAGTCACTGCTTCTGGCCAAGGAATAGACAAGAAATGCAAAGCAAAGCTCTGGCTTCATATTTACTGTACTTACATGAAAATGACATCACTTTGTTTCATCCGTGAGCAGGAAATCAAATTTCACAAAATGCTGAACTAAATTAGACACAAAATATACATTTATTCACTTTAAAGGCATTATGGAGGATGTTTTTGTTGTTTAATTTGTCTGATTCACATAAAATGAATATACTGACCTTTAGTGGACTTGTATGTATGGTTTATGAAAGAATAAAAAAAAAAAAAAAAAAACTGTGGACATGGCAGGACCTGAAAAACATCAGCCAATCAACGCGCTCGGACCGAGGCGTTTGGTTTACTCCCTTTCCTGTCAATCAAAAATCTTCCGGCTCAGGCCTAGTTACGTCGATTACGTACGCCTTGGACTTACGTGTTTTGTGTATGTGTTGCTTTGGTATAGCGTCGTAGTTAGCTGGCGACTTGTTTTGCTCATCTTTTTTTACATAATGGCAGATAAAGATCCAGGGGACCCAGCCATAAAAGAAAGTCATTTTTTGAGGTCAGAGAAAATAAAAGACAACTGGATCGCGAGAATGCAAAAACAAAAGTGATTACTGGCGAGTCATTTGGGCGATGGTGTCAGCTCAAGCAACAAATGGACCTAAAGACAGATGCCTTGGTTGCTAAATTCCTTCTGGACAGGTAAAATGTATTATTGATTATTGATTATACTGTGGCTGTAGGCAACCTCACGAGTCCTACGCAAGTTTCTGGAGGGGGGGCGTTTCTTCGTAAATGTTAAGAGGGGGGAGGTTAGAGGGGGGTGAGGGAGAGGTTGTATGTGCGCATGCGCATGCTTCGTTCAAAGTCGTAGGAAATTAAATCTCCTCTAATGCCTTTAAAAGGAAGAGGTGAAGAACAACAGAGGCTTAAATGCTGGTCAGGGTCTTGGGATTGAATGGCAACGCAGAGATATTGGCACGACCAACACATAAACCAATTATGTGAAAGCTGCTTCTCAATCTTATTGAGGCAATTTCCCGAGGCTGCTGCTTTGTTCCAAATCTCAGCTATCTAAAGGTTTGAAAAAGGGATAAAGGGTCAAACTTCATAGACTTATGTTGTTTTTATGTGGCTGATAAGTGTAAAATCAAAAGTCTGTGTGACACTCGCGCTTGGGGAATTGGCAGACGTAGTTACTTCTTAATATATTACAGCAGAGCAGAGTGATGATTGCCATTTGTATGCACAGGTGAACAAAGTAATTTCCCTTTGTCAGTTTCTTAGTAATGACTCCCACCTGTTAGCACAGCAGAGCTTAACACAGCAAAGAAGACGACATCTGCTTCTATTTCTTTTGTTATACTTCTCTTTCATTTTTATTTGTCATTGTCTGGCATTCATTTCCAAGGTGACACTGACACCCACAACCTTGGGTCCACGAGGCTGGATCACAGAATCACTATGCAGCCCATGCAAGGTCTCTGTCTTGTGAATATTGTTTTCTCTTGGTGCTGCGGAATTGACAAGTGGTGAAGTCAAACTCTGTGAACTACCATGTTCTTAGACATAACTTGCGCCATCTATTGTCAGAAAAGGACAATGAATGCATTTGATTCACTGTGACAGAATGAAATGCGCACCAGGAGGAGGGATTAAGCTGATCCCCACCAACAAGAAAAAGTAATGATCACAGGCATGGAAATCAAATACTGAGGAGAAATCCCTATCTTTCTTTTTTTTCTTTTTCTTTTTTTTTTTGGCCTGGAGGCAAATCACACACTTGCACACACATATTCGAACACCCAAATGCAAACTACTGGTTTATTTGTTGCAACTATAATGGTCCACAATGCAGGTGAAGCTCTATTTCCTGCACTGCAAGAGGAATTGTGTCCTGTCAAAAGAGGCCATTTTGCTGCTGCCTGCTGGTCGCTTTGCTCTTACAGCTCATCCTCCCCCAGACACAGTAGCCTTAATAACCTCTTAGATGCTATGTAACAGCTCGTCCCATGAGGAATGACTGCCAGTTCGACTCGTGTGTGGGGGAGAGGGGAAAGGCCAGGAAATGTGTTGAGAGCAGAAATGCACATATCAGTACAAAAGAGCTCTCCTTTTGTTCACAAAGGATTGTAAATAGCTTTTCTATCTATCTATCTATCTATCTATCTATCTATCTATCTATCTATCTATCTATCTATCTATCTATCTATCTATCTATCTATCTATCTATCTTTTCATAATATATGGAATTGTATTGTTTTTACTCTTGGAAATATCCTTCATGAAACACTAAATAGCAAAAATATGCACAATTTCATGAAAAAATGAATGGTAGAAAATGAATTTAAGATATTTTAGCTACGGAGAATTATTATATCTTTCTGATTTTGGTATACTATGTTATGCAAATGCCATAAGTTTGAATTTTTTTCTGTAAGCTATATATACAGTAGGTCCTCGGTTTACGATGTCCACGAACTATGGCGTTTTGTGGTTACGTCGATATCTCCCATAAATTAGAAAGTCTAGTTCCACCATTCCGATGTGAGGCATTTGCGAAGTTAAAACAAATTTCGCAAGGGAATTAGTTGGCAAGCGGAGTAGAAGAATACGTCGTTATGTGGCGTTATTCAAGGAAGATGACTTATATTCGCTGGTCGTATGCTACATTGGATTGTGTTATACTCTTTTTTTGCTTTTACTGTACAATGTTTTTATGTCCTCGATTACACTTTTACCACTGTGTTAGCATATTTGAGTGACATAGGTACTTATGTAAATATGTGAGTTTAGACTTACAGCAAAAATTGCGTTATGTCACGCCGTAAGAATGTATTTCCGACCTAAGTTGTAAAACGAATTGATGTTGAATAAGAGCCAAACAGTATTTTTTCTGTTAATTGATCTAGATTTAGAAATATGTTTACTGTACTAAGTTTGAATTTCACAGTTTTTAATGAAAGAAGAAAATATTTGTAAAATTATGGTAAATTTGCAAATACATTTTGACAGTCTATTTGCATCAAAAAAATACCCAGTTTCTTTTTTTTTAAAAATGGAAATTTTATGAGTATTTGAAAGATGTTTCTGATGTTATTTTATGCTATATATGAAATTCACAGTGTATTTTCACTGATATTTTGATGTGTTTGAAAGAGTACAACAAAAATTCAGTTAAATTGGTATGCCTTTTATTTTTTTACAGTTAATGTTAAATGTAGTTAAAGCACACTAAAGGCAAGCTGCATTTAAAAGCTTAGCTTAGCATAAGGACTGGAAGCAGTGGTAAACAATTAGCTTGTTTCTTTACCAATGTAGCAACAATTCTAGCTAAACTCCAGAGTTCGTTCGTTCGTTCGTTCGTTCGTTCGTTCGTATCTATCTATCTGTCTGTCTGTTTGTCTATGCCACACAGACAGAAATGCAATTGCTAAATGATAGTTATTGTAAGTAGTTCCTGTTTTAGATACACATTGATCATAATGATACAGAGATACCACACTCCAACTAATGCATATACTTCACCACCACTCCAGATTTCAAAAAGAGCAGCTTCACACCCCCTGCAACCTCTCAATAATGGACTGGGGCCCCTTAAGTGATCTCTAATGGAAGCTCTTAGGGGAGGAGACTTTCATTCACATTCCATATTTCATCCCGCAGTACCACCACTGCTGCAAATGGGTCAAAGAAAATGCCATTGCACACACAGGCTTTTGACTCTCCAGGGAATTGCCATGGCCAGAGGGCGATGAGGCCACTGGTAATCCAGATTATATTGGGACCCCATCACCACCCCTCCTTTCCTAATCTGTATTAATCCAAAACAAGCAGTGTGTGTGGCTCAAGAACATGCCAGGCCATATGTGATAGTGTTGACAAATATAGCTTTACGCATCATGCCTAGACAGGCTGAGAAAATCTGAATAGTTTGACATTTGGAAATATGTTTCAATCATACCTCATGTTCATTCATAGGCAGCCTCTCTGCCAACTTGAATCCATTCATGTGGGTGACTCAAAAAGCGCTGTCTCCAGTTTGTGTATTATGCAAATGCTTTCCTTGCAACCCTCCACTGTAATTTCTGATGAAATTAATCAACACTGTTAGGGTGCAGTTAAAAGGCAACTCATTGAGAATTATGACACGCTGGAATGAGAGATCAGGACAAGGAAAAAGAAAAGTAGCAAGCCTTGCTAATTAGCCACAGGCTCACTGATCATCCCGCTATGGTTTGCACAATGTTGTGACTTGTTTTCTCCATTAACCGGCAAGCAGAACATGGCTCAAACCTAATGCTTCATAATAGACAAAACCACAGTGGCTGTTAGGCCAACATGAATGCCAATGTCACAGGAATACAAAATATCAGAACAGGGAGACGGAGAGCGCATCAAATATTGATGCACTTTACAACAACATCTGCTGTGTGCCGTTTATGAAATATTCAGGGATACACACAGAGAAAGGGATATACATGCTGGTTTGTCATGGTCTGGGTGCTCCATATTTTGCAGTGTATGTGCTGAGCTGTGGAACGGAGCATGAACACAGAGATACTGTCTGTCTGTTTATCCGACTCCACCCTTCCATACTCCTACAACCGCCCTCCAGTCCCCCAAGCCTGCACTCCCTCATTCTGTCTCCCTTCCATCTCCTCCCTTTCCCCCTACGAGTGTGTTCTGGGACCCGCTAATTCAAAGACCAAGCGGCACCTCATATCTGCGATCAGTCGGGTTTAACCAAACTCCCTTAGCCTGTCGACACATCCCAAGTTCAAAGAAGACAAAAGGAAGAGTGGCTGTGGGAAGAGTCAGCCACCCTCCCCTTCAACTCCCATAAATCTTTTAATCATGACACTGACAGAAACTATTTTCCCCCCTCCTATCTCCCTTGATATGCCGGTATTTTCAGTTCTCCTTTCCTTTCTTCTCTTGTATTTAACATCCCCCCTTGCTCTCGCCTCTCTCTCTCTTTACGGCCGTCTCACCAAATAGCCGATCCTTCTTCTTCCCAACCCTCCCCCTTTGACAGCCCTTCCGCCTGCCTCCCCCGCCTCCCCCCACACCCCCGTTGCCTGTCTACTGTAGAGCCTTAATGAGTACACTGGAAAAGTCTGTAAATTATTCAATAACTGGGAGAAGAATCTCTGATCCCCCACCCCCACTTGTTATTCCAAAAATAGATTTTCGTATGTTGGGAGTGAATCATTCACAGCTATTACAAACCGAGACGCTCGTAGTTCCGTACTGATGGAGTTGGAAGTGCCAGATTTGACATCATATTGTGAAATACTGGGACAATTACAATCATATTACTTTGCATTTCTTGGCGTATCTGTGCACTATCAGCGTGATGAGGTGCTGATAATGTGCTCTTGCATTCGACGAGTAAAAACCAGTTCTTTGCAGTATTGAATTATGATACATCATGAGCTAAGATTACATCCCCAAGCAGGTTTATAATTAGAAGAAAATGAGTTGATTATACTGTGACTTAAAAAGCCTCACTTACTATTATTATGTTGGAGGCTGAGAAATCTCATTGTAAGCCATGGCTCAAAAACAAAAACTGTGTTTTAGTTTAGAAATCCGTGCAACATTATGATTTGCCAGTTAGAATCTGATTGCACTGCAAATGAAAGTTTACTCTGAATCCCTGAAACTATGAAAACAGTTGTATTGTGTTTTCTAAGGCATTACAAGAATGAAAGAAGGGTTTTTAGAGCTTGCTTAAACAAAGAATGCAAAGTCTGAATATCTTGTCTTCTGCTGCATCAGATGGATTTTCTGTTGCAAGTCCACCAACTTTATCTAAGTGCAGGTCCATCCATCCATTACCTATACACCACTTAATTGTTATTAGGGTCACGGGGGAGCTGGAGTCTGTCCCAGCTGACTTAGGACAAAGGCAGGGGACACCCTGGACAGGTCACCAGCCTATCACATGGCTACACATAGAGACAAACGATCACATTTGCGTTCATGCCTATGGACAATTAAGAATCACCAATTAATCTCAGTATGTTTTTGGACTGTGGCAGGAAGCCGGAGAATCCAGAGAAAACCTAAGTGCAGGTCATATCACACAGTAATGTATACAAGCTATGTTGGTTTACAGTGCATAAAGTATTATTTTTACGAAAAGGACTTTTTAATTGTAAGATGCTGACATTTTTATAGGCTATTCTCAT
Organism: Acanthochromis polyacanthus; assembly: GCF_021347895.1. Taxonomy (NCBI): domain Eukaryota; kingdom Metazoa; phylum Chordata; class Actinopteri; family Pomacentridae; genus Acanthochromis; species Acanthochromis polyacanthus. Next base: position 15,422,552 of record NC_067130.1, read on the forward strand.
CAACCTAGCAGTCTATTAAACAACTGGAATTTTAACTTTGCAATTTATGACCTTTTTCTACATATAACCAAGTAGTGTTGTAGCAGAAACCAAGGCCAAAAGTGATTGAAAATGGCAGGAAACAGAGACTGAAAATGACAGACTAATATGTTTCTGTAGCTGCATTTTAGCTTAAACTGTGATCTTTTCTAAAGTGTAACTCGGTAGCTTTGGCGCCTAAACTTAACCAAGTTTTGCTACGTAGAAAAGTCAACTGCAACTGTATACGAGTGAATACAGTGACTAAAAACAAACATAGACAGCGACTGATAAGTGGATAATAAATATGAAATAAGAATGATCTCACATATGCCTTGGACTCGAGCCTTCTTTAGCATCTCTTTATGTACACAGCAAAATTAACTTAGGAAGCTTGCAAGTCATATGACATGGGCACGAAACGAATAAGCCAAACAAAAGGTCGGCCTTTCAGCATTTCACAGCCTTTATTGTGAAACTAATGAGTTCATGCCAGGGACGAGTGAAAATAAAATCTATTCTAAGCTCATAGTTTAGCATTTATTTATATGCTAATGATCTATTTGTGCATTCTATGTTTATGCATTTTTGTTCCGACGATAATTATGTTGTATCGGAGGAGTGACTTTCTACAAAGTCAGCGTGTTTGTGTTCAGGTTACATAAGGTTTCATGAAAAGGGGTCAGACAAAAGTTTGAGGTCCACCAAAAGAGATAGTTTTCTATCTCTGGAAGGCTTTTTGTCTGTGGAAGGTTGGAGTTGTATGGGAAGCAGATGCAGGGTTAAATTTACATAATGATGCACTGATTATTGTCTAATGAAAAAGAATTCCAAGTTTCTGTTCACTATAAAAGCTGCTTGATTTCTGCTTCTCCTTTGAGAATCTGGACGAAATGTTACTCTCTGTATTGAACACAGTTTATAAATGATCTGTAACCCAGCTCGGTAACTACAGAGGAAATAACTGTGTGATGATCATTAGAATAAATGTTGCCACTTATTTTTAAAAGGCAGTTTTTAAAGAATATTTGTGACATTTAGTGAAAAATATTCTTTTATGGAAATTGCTTCTCTCTTTACTTAATGATTTACAAACTCTTTAAAAGTGCTGTAATATAAGCCGAGCTAAAGCAAGTTATTGCCCTTAAAGCAATCAATAATTCCCTTTAAAGCCAAAGGAAGTCAGGGTAAGGCAGTAAAAAGGGGAGATATCTGATACCTTAATTCACTTAGAAAAGACAGCTGCAGATAAAACCATGAAGAGCTTCATGGTGTCAGCAAGTGTAGAACAGCTGTAGCAGGACATCATAAACATGCGAATGGCTATCTCATGCTTTAGTTTACAGGCTCTACTTCTGTAATTCTATAAAATGTAAGGAATACATTAGCATAAATGGAATTAAATTACTTGTACTACGCTTCAGTTAAGCACGCTCTTGCAATAAACAGTGTTGTGGATTTGATTTGTGCTCTGTTGCACAGGGATATAAGTTTTTCTCTTATTTTACAAACTTAGTTAAGGTATGTATTCGATTCTCTACTGGACCACAATGTACCTGAATGTATTAGTAATTTTTTTGGAACTACTAATAATGTGCTTCTAACTCAACTTGAGCATTTTCTTTAGCTCTGTAAAGCTGTTGTGTACAGTAAAAAAAACAATTTTAGACCTCTATTTTATATGCAAATGTCAGTGTTCATATTTTTTTTTCACAGTTTAAAAGAAAATTGCAGTCAAAACTAATCATTAATTAAAATAGCAAATTAAGTTTAGGTTTTAGGAAGAATGCATATTCCATGTATTTTTTCTATGAGTTAATCAGATCCTTTAAACAGCTCTGGAGCCATATCAAAATATCTGCAGAAATTAAAAAAAAAAAAAAATACATATTAGAGTTGTTCTGAAAAAGAAAAAGGAATATGACTTGCATTTGTTTTCACGTACTTGTTAACCAGCCACAGTGGAAGCTTTTTACTCTTATTCAGTGAACATACACCACCTGTCAAATCTTTTAGGACACTTTTTCATTCAAATAAATTAGAACCTGTCCTAAAACTTTTGATAGGGGGTGTAACTCTGTAACCTTTCCCTTCACACTAGTGTTTTCTAGCAGATGCATCAGCATGTAATAATGAGACTGAGTCACATTAACATTTTAGCTAGATGATAGCTGCTGTCCTGCAAACACTTGAAGGACTGTTTCCTTGTGCAGCACCAATGCAACAGTCAAGGTCACATTCAAACCTTGTAATTTCAGCACAGATAATTGGCCTCTTTGGACGGGTTCTGACTCATTACGCTTTGAAAATTCACATTTAAAAAAAGTTTGGATTTTTTGATGTCTTTTGTGACCGCCCAGTGCTGCTAATTGGGATTCTATTGATATTCAAATGCCCTCCATTTATTCATTTACCCATCACACTCTTTTAGACTTGCAGTCACAGCATCTTTTCAGTGCTTGACACGATTTATTTTGTAATCTGTGCCTCAGATTTCAATTTGTTCTTAGATCTAACTGGAAATCACTGCAAAACAATGTCATCTTCTAGTATTTTGTATTTGGGTTACATGAAGATTTATAGTAGATTTGCCTTTCAGTTATCTACTTTGTGACATTCGGCATTTAAAGCTGCAATCTTTAGATTTCACTACAGTTCAAGTGGTGGACAGCAGCATGCGCAGTTTACTGCTGCAAGCTCTAGTTCCAGAAGTAGCTGCTTCGTCAGACATACCAATACAGCCAAACAAACCGTGGTGTCTATTCCTCCTTTAACCCTCCTGTTGTCTTCATTTATGGGCACCAAAAAATATTGCTTCCTTGTCGGGAAAAAAATCCAAAAATTCAGCAAAAAAATTATCTAAATTTCTGAAAATTTTCAAAACTTTCAGGAAGAAAATTCCAATAATTCCTTAAAAGTTTCCCTTAAAATTTTTTATTTTAAAAAGTGCCTCAAATTTGGCAAGAAAATTCTTGTAAATATTTTCAAAAAATGAGTAAAAATCTTTCAAAAAATGAGTAAAAAATATCTAAAGTGATTATACATATCAGTAAAACTTCTAATATTTTCTGAAGAACACTGGCAAAAAAAAAAAAAAAAATCAACTAAAATCCAGTGAAATTCACTGGATTTTGGTTGATTTTTTTGGTCAATATTCTTAAGAAACATTTTTAACATTTCTTTTTTTCCACTGAAATATGTTCAAAACTTCCCCCAAAATGCTGACAATGTGGACTTCAGAAGTTTTGCTGTGAAAATATGTTTTTCCCCCACATTTTCAGACTTTAAAACGTGTCAATTTGACCTGCAGGACGACATGAGGGTCAGATCTGCTCTGCTGTCAATTTCTTCTCTCATTTGCATTATAAGGGGCAACCTTCTTGTGCATGTAAAGCATAGAGTGTATACAAAGATGGAGGAGATGACATCCCCTGTTATGTCTGATTGCAGTATAGGTCAAAAACCCTCTCACTTTTGTGTTTGCGTTGTGTTAGACATGAGCAACACTAAAAACATCAAACTACACCTCAAATAAATGTTTCTCCCAGACAGTTCCTGCCAAATATAGTATTTATTATCACAATAATGCCTGACTGACTGATATGATTCAGAATGTAGTTGTAAACACCATCAGCAACACATGATTTCCACTTTTGCAACATTTTGTGCAGTGGTAGGAGGTGACACATCTTGGTGGGAGGTAGAATTGCTTTTATTTATTGATTAACTGTCAGTCTATTTTACTAATTGATTATTTGGCCCAAATCGGTCTTCAAAGTCTCCAATGCTGGCTTCTTAAATAGAAATATTTTATAGTTTTTTCACTCCTCTATAACAGTAAACTAAATATCTTTGAGTTGTCGACAAAACAAGACATTTGAGGTCTTCAGCTTGTGTTACGGAAAACACTGATAGACATTTTTCACCATGTTCCGACATTTTATGAACTAAACAACTAATCAATTATCAAGAAAGAAATTGTTAGGCTAATTGAAACCCCAACATGAAAGTAAATTACATTTTTAATAAAATTAAAATTTCCAAAAGTAGTAATATCCTTTCTTGTTGAAAAAAAAAATGGCGACCCCTAAATTTGCCACCACAGCAATTCGATTTTTCTTGCTGACAGGCTCTTTACGTGTCTCCACTGGGACGTTGTTCCTCTTCTCTCTAGTGACGAGCTCCACGTCTTTGAAGTTGGAAGGCTTTCTTGCATCACTCTGGTCTTCTGTTCCCTCCACAGATTCTCAAAGTTGGATTCAGCTCTTGACTCTGGCTGCACTGTTCGAAAATATTTACTGTGCTGTTTTTTTAACCACTTTTTGTCCTCTGTTGCTGTATGTTTCAGATCATTGTCATGTTGGAAGGTCCAATGCTGCTCAGGGCCAAGTTTTTCTGTCTTGGTTAGCGTCCATAGAGACCAGCCTTGTGCAGTGTCTACTCTGAGATGTTGCTTCCAGAATTACTCATTAGGTTGATGCTTGGTGTATGTCCTTGGATTCCTTTGGTCTTTTGCACAGCCTTTCTTGCCAGCACAGGGGTCACTTTTGGCTTCCTAAAACAACGTTTGTGATTTTTCACAGTCTTGAATTTCTTAGATTTTTCTTTGCACAGTGGTCACATAAAAACACTATGCCTTTTTAGCTTTCCTCCATCATGTGAATAGCCACAACGTGCAACTCTCCCTCCATAATGGACCATAATAGCAGCTCACAAAGCTCTCTGGCTGTAGCCTTGACATGCAATTGACTAGTAACTTAGCAGAGAACTACTGCCTGACCTTTTCTAAATTTATAATGTATTAGAAGGCTTTAAAACATGGTAAAAATTGGCAGGGACCATTTGGAATTATATAGAAGCTGCACTTTCTCAAAAACTGCCGACAATTTCAAGGGATGTGAAAAAGTTTTTTGGCAAAAAATTAAAAAAAATTCAATTCAATTAAATAGCCACAGGAAACCTATTAGTCAAATAAAAATAAATTTTAAAAAAATCAGCATTTGGTATGAGTAATTTAGGACTAATGTGTGGGAAAATATAATACAGAATGTCATTACATTTTAAGGCTATTGCGGAAAAATCCCAACCATTTTTAGACCATGGTTTCATAATTGAATTTCACTGAAATCTTTAATATAACTTTACATTTGGCTTAACTGCATCTGTCTTTTATATTTTTTCATGTAGTGTAACAGACTGTCCTTCAGTGTAAATCTGTTGAACAGCTCCAGTAATGCGAAGCAAATCATCACACTGGCATGAAAAAGAAATGCCTCCCAGAATCCAGGGTATTAAAGATCACCAAGGGAATTGACATTTGTAAGGGCTCAGCGTTATCATCTCAACCATCCACCAGTTATTGTACATCCGCGCACATGCACATGCACAGACACACCTCCCCCCCGAAACCAAACACTCCATCATGCGCGGTGTCAGAAGAGGATCAGGAGAGGATGAAACGGCCTCGTGTTGCTGTATAAGACGCCGTGCTTTTGATCAGATCCCCGACACCCACCTCCTCCTTTCCCCTCCCGCTGCTTCTCTCCTATTTCTCGGCTGATGTGGTGAGGAAGTGTGCCTCCCTGAAAATGAAACAGAACAAACAAATGAGATTGGGTGTGTGCTGACCTCACTTTGTAATCCCCCATGAAATATGACTTCGGATGCAGGCTGAAGTGTTAAAGTAGGTATTCTCCGTGCACGAAGAATGCCAGTTCATTTGGTGTGTGAAATAGCTTTCCTTGCATTCGGGAAAGAAAGAAATTCATAATTCATGATTCCGGGATAAAATGTGTGACCTGATTAATTAGAGGATCGGGCGAGAGCTCCGGGGGGAGGAGATGGAGATGGAGAAGTAGTCGGAGTGAGCCAGGATTTGATAACAAAGAAGATGGATGTTGCTCGGATGTGAGCAGAAGGTGACACAATGTTTATTTTTCCGCACTTTCTCCACCATTTTGCATGCGTATCAACACATTTGCGATGTACTCATATGTACATAAAACCTGCTTTGTCGAAGCAGCGTGATAATTTGCTTCGTTCTCGAAACGAATCTCTGCTTTGACTCATCTGGATCGTCCTGTGTTATGGTGGATGATGGTTGTCATTTGTCACATAAGGCACTAAGAAGCCAGTAAACATGGGTGTTGTTCATTCGGAGAATCAAATCATTTGTCAGATGCTTTTCAGTTTAAAGAGTCGTCCATTGATTTACTTTGAATTCTCCAATCAAAGACAAAATAATATATGCTTTCACTGCAGTTGTCTGTAGGCACGACTCACTCAGGAAAAGTGATGCCAAATATTCCAATCAGAACTGAGCAATATTCTAATCCAACTCTGATGACTGATAAGAGGTTATCAACTCATGCTTAAGGTTGCTATGACTGTTAACAAATGACTCTCCTGCAAAGTTATTAATATCAACACTATAAACATATTCGTCATGGCTTTAATATTTTATTCCTAAACATGTTTTCATAACTTTGATAGCTGCCTCATTAGACAATCAATTTGTCAATTCAGAACGAATGTCTAGACTGAGTTTTGAAATACAGATCTATTTAGAATGTAGAAATAGCCTGGCTGACTTTAACAAATGCATTATTAATCCTTACTTAATATTTCAGACAGCGGAGAGAGTTTCTTTTTTAGACTTTACACTACTTATTTTTGAAGAAAAATATCTATCATGTCCTGTTTTACCAAAACGTGAAAAACATCACAGCCCACGATGATTTAAATACATCTTATTGAAACTGAAAGTAATATGAAAATTAGCCAGCCTGGAGCCATTTGAATGACATTTTCTGCTGCCATCCTGCCTGAAACCTATATTAGAAGTGGGAACCAGCTGTGTTGTTCTTTAATGGCTACCTTTGCTACTTGCTTCTTCATCAGAGGGCTTGTCATCTGAGTTTTCATCCATGTTGTCTTGCTGCTCTGACACATCCTCCTCCAAATCACAAGATCAGATCAATGTCCTTGCTGCCATAACTACTAAAATGGCAGCTCATGTCATCTTTATAACCTTATGGGCCCTCAGCTCCTCTTTTAATCTCTGTTTTGACCTCAGTTAGATCGGAATTAATGAATTTGTTTGTTTTTTAAGAGTATTTTGTTACACTGCAGGTTCTTGTGCTTGCATGTTAAGATCTCATGGCTGTGCCATCATGTCCTCTGACTTCTGTATGACTTCTGCTTCTTATGTGCAACATATATGATTATTTCCAAGCTGTGTCAGTGTTTGGAGATTCCTTACAGTCTTTGCGGAAACCTGGGCACATGTGATGGGAACATAGGCAGTTCTCGACAATGTCAAGGTCCCCATTGAACCTTGTCACTGCTGTCCCAACAAAAATACACACAAGCAAGTACAGTTTCACAGTTTCAAGATTCCCTAAAACTGCAGTCGTCCTTGATTTGACTGTCACTGAAGGATATAAAATCCATTTCAGTAGATATGGCTCAAATCTGCCCTGGGACAACCTTAATGTACAAAAATTTGTAGCACCTGCACATAAGTATAAAACTACATTTTCATTGTTGTTATTTTAGGTTACTTTAGGGAAAAAAACTGCCAAATTTTAGGTTGAAACAATGACATTTAGGGTGTTTTTACAAGCTGTCAAATGTCCAAAATAGATCAAATTTGACCTGAACAGTATGCAAGGGTTAAAATCTGATGCCAGCATTTCAGGGGCTTTCAGGTCAGACAGCAGGAAATTGTTGTAATCAGTGATGGCTTCTCACGAAGATAAAAAGTTGCTGCTTTATGGTTGTATTGGTGTTTGCTGTGACTATCCACTTTAATCAGTTTCACTCACCTCACTGCAACAAATCTGACAGTTATGACTCGGTCACCTTTGATTAATATCTCGGTAAAAGAAAACACACCCATAGCTGTGTTGTGCTCCAGGTCTTCCAGATGACACAGACAAATCAGTATAGCCAGCCGATGCCCAGGACTCCTTTTCTCTGTGTAAAGAGATGGGAACGTCCCATCCCCGAACAGAAAACATGACCTTGTCTCGCCATCACTCTCTGTTTGTCAGCTGCTTTGTGTATATATCATTATGTCGTTCCAGGTTCCCGCCTCAGAAATCCATGCCTCGACGCTCCAGCTGACAGGGATATGACTAAACAGAGGAAAAGATGAGCAAAGTTTGATTTATGCCATACTGAAGATTTCCCATTACTTGTTGTGGGATCTCAAAGTGTTTTTTTTTTCTCAGAAAGTGGGGCAAAGATAGTCGGAAATTTAACTGGAGCTGCAACTGCTGCTCTCTTTTGGAATTTGAACAATTCATTCCCACCATGTTATCATGTGAGAGATCTCATAATAAATGAGCAATTTAGATTATCCACAGCCCTTTGTAATACAGTTTCATACTAGAGCAGTGCTGGTGTCTATTAATGGGCAGATGAAATGTAGATTCCACTATTTCTTGGTGCTGATAACAGGGTGAAATGATAAGAAGAAATGAGGCAAAGACAGAAAATTAATGTTTGTCTTTTTATTTATTTATTTTTTTTCAGAGACGGGGAACATTAATCAACTTCATTGTAAATGTGCCAGTGTTAGCTAAAAGGTTCATTTGCAGCTTTTTTCTCTTGGCCAGATGTTAAATAAGAAGATTTAAAGTAAGTGCAGGAGATAGTAGACAAAAAAAAAAAAAAAAAAAAAACACAATGAAAACCTAAAACTACAAAGGAAGCAGCATGCAAAGTAAAACACAAACAGCTCAAGCACTTGAGAGAAGGCATTATTGAATAGATAGCATGAGCAGTTACTGTGTGCGTAACATAAAATCCCATTATATTACAGGTGACAAAGGTGAGGACACAATCTGACAAACAGACACAAACCAAATGAAAGGAGACAAGGTCAGCAACAAGGTAAAATGAAATCTGTAAATTGGAATTTTGCCACTTGCAGATCACAAAATCAATATGCAAAATCATTCCATTGTAAGCTGCAGAAAAAGGATCCACTCATCTCAATTAGTTGCTGCAGTGTTGCTTTATAGGCTCTGTTATCTGTTAGGTTGTCAAAGAAGAAGCTTCAGACTCTTTCAATTTGTTCCACAATTTTTCACTTCAATTTGAAATATTTTCTTTTTCACTTTTAGGTGAAACGTGATCTCTCAAAGCCATCCTGTATGTGATGGTGGAACTGATCTCCTAACAGAGTAGTAATAGCAATTATATTACACATTTCAGTCAGCCATGCCACATCCTTTGGCGTCACTCCAACCAGAGCATTACTGCAAACTGAGCAAACTCTCCTTTCTTACATGTCATTAAAGACAATAAAGAATCAAAAGATCTTCTTCCAATGAGCCTTGAACATGACCAGAACATGTTCAACCAGTTGGAAGATTTGCATCGATCGCGGGTGGTTGCTTTTGAGCCAAGTTTTAGGACCACATGCACAGGGATGGCAAAAAACAAAACATCACATTTTTAATGAGAGTGTTTTCCAGAACTGGGAAGCTTTTATTGTGAAGCAGTCTGGCCAAAAAAATGTCTCTTTCCTCAGGGCAATGATCACATTCTGGATCGTATTCATCTGTCCCCAGCATTTCTCTGAAACATCAATGAATCAAATTTGTGATTTCCTCGTCCATTAAGATCTTTATGTATTGAACAAACATTGTGAAAATAAATTAGAAATTTCACATTAAAGAAAAACCATAAGTGGATGCCATATTACAGATAGGCTTCCAGTTTATTATCCAGGACCTGACAAGCTTGTTTTATGCAGACTCCACGGGTTTTGTCCTAGATGTTATCTGAGGGGAGAGACAGAGATGTTAGACAGAAAGAATCCAAGCTTACAGTGTAAATCCTTTTAACTTTCTTCTCCTTAGAATCCTTAGAAGTTTCCCCGTTGCCCTAAACATGAGAGCTAACTGCACTTTGGTTAATTAATTAGAGCCGTGAAAGTGTAAAACTAACTGAGTTCAATTAACTAAATATAAAAAGACGAGATCAATAAATTTAAGATGTTAGGTTGAATTAACCAGTCACACTGAGACAGAGAGCTTCTTCTTCATTTATCACTGAAAGCTTACAGCCTTAATACTGAAGCCATATTTGACCAAAGTCAGTACAAAGATAATCTTTGAGGCTGCTCTCAGTTACAGTGAGATAAATTTTACAAGGTCTGAACTCACTACTAACATTTATCATGATTAAAGCTGGTTTGATTATTTTGAAAAGAAACAACAGTAACCTAATTTAACATGTATTAAGGACACGCAGCAAGTTTTCTGGGTCTCTGGGGAGCTTTAACTCTTTAACAATGCATCGTGAGACTTGTACACTCGATTCAATAAGCTGAAAAACTCTCAGCTGTTCATTTAAAATGCACGATAATCAATACAAATGTTATGGCCCCTGGTGGCCCCTGTGAGGGCATATGCCTCACCAGCCCTGTTTCTTTGCAGTTTTACCACCTTTTCTTTGATAAAACTGTCACTGAGTAATAAATTGTTTTACCAAACACGAACACCTAGTTTTATGTTCTTCCCTGTTGCCTAGCAGAGCTGGGATGTAACATAATGGTGGCTCATCTGGGATCCTAAATGGTCCCACAGCAAAAAGGTAAAGTAATGGATTGCTTAGTAACTTGATTGGTTGCAGTCAAGTTGGCGACTAAAAGCTTTGTCACTTGATATCATGTGTTCACAGCTGCTTGGCCCCGGGTGTAAGTATTGCAGTAGTTTTGGATACATATCCTATGGTTTGTATGGAGACGTGTTATGGCCTCTGGTGGTCATGTGTTGTTTTTTGTATAGTGGTTCCTTTGTGGCCTCTATGTGGGGAGATGGCTTGTGTGGACTTTTCATTACAGATGACTGAAGAGCATCTCCAGACCTCATCTGTCTGTCACCATGAATGATTCTCTTGGAGCTCCAGTCCAGCCCTCCTTACTCTCCCCACCTACTGTCCTGGCTGATTGGACCACACCTGGCCAAACAAACAGTCAGTGTGTATGTGATTTAACACAAGCTCGTCTGGGTGCCTCTCCACGTCCTTGTGTTTTACATGAATCTGTAACTGCTACTCGCTCTGTGACTGTGAATTAGGAGTTACTCGTTGTGTTGTGTTTTCTCTAGCCAATGGGGATTGGTTACTTCTAGCGCTGTGATAATATGTTTGTGTTCTGAGGCACTCGTTTGTGTAGCTTTGTGCCTGCACGTATCTGTTAATTACTTTTTGTCAGTCACAAGGGTGCAGGGCTGGGGTTTAACAAGAAAGTTGGTCTTAGTGATCGCCTGCATCCTATGATGGGAGTGGTCTTTATCTGGATGATAAAGGCCCCATTCATTGGCCACGTGGGGTCACTGAATGATTTGATGAGTATGAAAATGAAGCGAATCGTATGCTATTGGTCCTTGCTTTAGCCAGATCTCATCCTGATTGAACGCCTGTAGGAGATTATGGGCTGATGTGTTTGACAGTACTCTTCACCTCTATCATCAAAATAACAAAAGATTGAATACCTTCTAACTGAACAAGGCTTCATCCCTTTAGTAGAGTCTTGGAGAAACTTGGAGAATACTAAGACCAAAACCTTGTGAACATTTAGGTTTTTTCTTTTAATATGTCACCTCTCTGTATATTACTCTAACATCTGCATGCCTTTGGTTATTAGCTTCAATGCACACTATAGGCAGATCATTGATATACAATCTGAAGAGCAGTGGACCCAGAATAGAGCCTTGGGGCATCTCGACATCACAGCTGAGAGTGATTGACATACATCCCTGACCTTAACACACTTATTTCAATTTTTCAAGGCAGGATGATTGTTCTACTTTGTATAAACTAGTCACAAAACAGGGAATGTGCTCATTGTTTTAACGAGTGTCTGAATATTCTAGAAGAATAATGTATTCATATCAGTGGAGTCAACAAGGCCACTAAGCTTTGCACTTGGCCTGTTAAAAGCCTGCTTCTTCCAAGTATTTTTCTGAAGTGTTTGTGCTGTTTTTTCTTGGTATGCGAGATGTGATGTGGATCACTCAGAGAGAAACCGGTTCCAATTAATTGCAGTGGCTGCTTTATAGCACTTTTTTTTAAAAGAATGCTCTAACTACATTGCCGCAGATTTAAAGCCTGATCTGGATGAGGTCATAAAAGGGTGCTGCCAATATCCTGCCTGGGTTCATTTAGTTAGGTTTAGTTTCAGTGGAGACCGCAGCTGTGAGCCGTGTTGCACATTAATGTCCTTTTTTATTTGAATAAAAGCCTGTTTCTGGCCCTGGTTCCCTGTAGAGCACAAGAGAAGGGCAAGTAGAGACCACTGATTACAAATGCTGGGAAGAAAATGAGAAAATACACAGCTAAAAATCTTTTAAATAACACCCATTGTCTGGTGCCCATGAAAAGCTAAACCCATTGCTCTTCTACAATTAAATTTGTGCACTATAGCATTCATGGAAAGTGGGAATTAATTGAAAAGCTGCCAAACGTTTTAGTGCATCCCATCAGCTCATTTTGTACGTGAGTCCTCTGAAGGATGTCTCGGTTTTCACACATTAGTCTCGAGCTCTCAGTTCTTCTCCTCCAGATAGGGAAGAGTAATATTTTTCTCATCTTCATAACCTTTATATCTTTGAAAAATTGAGACATCTGAATATTTGAATAATGTATTTAAATATAAATATTGCAAATATATCACTAAATAACTCAGTGGATAAATACAAACAAAATTTTAAGCATACACACACACAGGATGCAACGAATGCAAATACAGCATGACGTTCTTTTCATCACACTGATATGAGTCAACTGTTGTTTTAATTAATCAAAGAGAAACAGGATTATTCACATCACCATTAAAGCTGCTTTCAGTGACTTTTTCTGTAGTGTTTATATGGGCCTAAGGCCAAATCTTCCTCTTTTTTTTAAAAAAAATTGCACATATTTCAATATTGCCATAACACTATTTTTATTCTAAGTTGTTATGATAATGCTGCCTTGGTGGATTTACATAATTAACCAACTTGTAAAGAGTGCTTGTGTCGACTAACAAGTTGTAATTAGTGATTTGATATTTTCATGAAAGCTTTGGCATATATTAACTTTGCAGGTAATGACACAGTAGTGCCTGAAAGCAGACAAAGAGGACTTCTCCCATCAGCCAAATTAAATGGATGTTGTGCTTTGCTGTCAGTTGTCACTTGTGTTTTGATAGGTTGTGTACCTCAAGAGGGCCCATCTTAATGTGAGCCAGCCTGAAGGCAGATGTCAGTGGAGAGAGCAGAGGAAAACGAGTGGAGAGTGGCGTACTGCTTTGTGAAGGCGTGAGACTGTCAGTTCTGTCGTATTTGGGCTTAGTGACTGCTCTGCATCTGTTTGTTAACATAAATGAGCTGAAGCCAGCAGCGAGCTTGAGAGGGAAAGCAAACCAAACTAAACATGAAGTGTGAGAGACACTGTTGTGGGGGAAAAACAAGGAATTAGGCTTGATTTATATGTTTGCATTGAATCTAAATCATACCTACAGCGTACCTGCATCATAGCTGCATACCTTATGCCATAGTCTGGCCTGCACCTCCCCTGACGTGACATGTTGCAGTGATGCATAATGCAACAACTGTGACAGATATGCTCGGCCCACTTGCTAATATTCCATGTTTTCATATTTAAATATTAGATTTAAGATAACATCTTCATGAAACAAAATGTAATATAGGCTGTAATTGTATCTGACTTGCTCACAATGCAAACATGAGAGCCAGTTTTCTGGCAATGGAGCCACATTTCTCATTTTCATAGCTCTACTAATCCATGCAGAGACTCTGTTGGTTCTGACATCTTCTCTCTTTTATATGCTGAAGTATTTTCAATAAAAGTAACTTTTCCTCAACATTTATTGGTGTAATTAAAGCTGTTTCAGCTGCTATTGCTTGAAGTGTTAGAATAAATTCAACACAGTGGCAAAGAAACCCCACTCCTCTTGGTGGTGTACTGTGTTACTTATTGCTGTAATTGCAAAACGACACAACCAGCACACACAAATAAATGCTCACAATGGTGCCGGCCACTATCGAGGCTACAGTGTATGCTCTGAGTAGATTCAAGGCAGAATTATAAATCATGCAGGCTGAGCTTACTGGAGTTTAGACAAGGCCTGCATCCTACTGCATCTTCCTCTTGGGAAAACAAGGAATTCAGTCATTGTTGGTAACTCAAAAGCAAAAGATTTTCAGATCGCAAAGCCAACAGCAAAACATTTTACCCCACACCAACTTTGCTGTTTACCTTCACAACCAGTTCCTCAGTCAGTGAACCATTTTATTAGCCTAGCCACGCTAGACAACCCACGGCAACGAATTTAATTCTCTGCCAGGGTGGGTCTAGTTACCCTCCATAAGGCTCGAGGCTGGATGCTCCTAAAACTGGCCGGACGAATCACCATGAAGTGTAGAGTCAGAAGGCGGGCGTAACTAAGTGACGACAGAGGCGCCACGATTCTGACAGAAACAACCGGCGCACAATAAACAGTTATCTTTCGACTGGGCTTTGGCCACAGCCCTTAAAGATTTGAAGCTAAAATTCAACTTGAAAGATAAACAAAGGACGGCACTGAAGTGTTTCATTGAGAAGAAAGACGTATTTGGACTTATGCCAACGGGATATGGCAAATCCTTAATATACCAGTTGGCTCCGCTGGTTGGGAAGCTAATGGGACTTAGCCAGAATCCGCTGGTGCTCTAGGAACTGCATCAGCCTATTCGTTGCGCTGATTGGTTGTATACCTACCCAATTTCTGCAGAGTGATTTGATAGACAACCTTTTAGCCTGCCTCCCTCCCTGTCGAGCGGCCCTAGACCCTTGTGCCTTCAGAAACATGGGTCTAGCGCGGCTAGGCTACCATTTTATCCCATTCAGATGTTACCGTAAACATGGAGCCCTTTCTCATCCCTACGCTCCATCCTACGTGATATAAATGCAACTTAAATCTATTTGGGTTTTTTGTTTTTGTTTTTTGAGGCATGTGCCGACAAAACTAGCTGGAGAGAACTGATGTCATGCTCAGTGGGTTGGCGGCACCTTGTAATTAGCAACTGATGTGACACACTAAGGAGAGCGATGGTTAGATATTAACAAGATGTTAAGTTGAATCATACAAAGAGGATCCCTTAAGGGTCATTTGTTTCCATTGCTGGAAACAGCTTTCTTTAAATAAAATGCTCAAAGAGTCTGTGACAAGCAAGGAACAAAACGGGCTGAAGAAAACAGAGGAGGCCCACCAGGCACCACCTTCACCCAGCAGCCACCGGAGGACGTAGTATTGCGTGCGGGATCCAGAGTCAGGTTCTGAATGAGTCAAGGCTTTTCCTTCCAGGGTAAACAGAGAGCAACGTGACTTACAACATGCAGGGCCAGGCTGGATGCAGACATGGGAATGTTTTCTTTTTTTACTTTTTGCCTCATAACAGATATATTTTTTATGGTTTGAATTTTGACGGCACCGCCCATTTTTAACATTTCTGTTCAGTTTTAATTTGGAACATACAACAGTTTTAAACTTTGATTGCTTTGCTTCAGCCCACTTAGGAAAGAGGAATCCCAGGTGTGTCGTGACAGAGCAGTTTCAACTTTGAGCGTCAGAATTAAATATACTATATCTTTATGGTTTTATTTTAAAAAGGAATTGATTCCTAATTATACCCTGCTAATTAAAAGCAGCCGACCACCGGCGGTCCCTTCTTGTACAGTGAGGTCAGCAGCAGTGGCAGCTCGCAGCCCAGGGAGCACTAGGGGTGTCCCTTAATGTGCCTAATTAAACAAAGATAACAGCGCACCAATTGAGAGGGAGTGTGGACCTGGAAGCTGAAAGGCACTATCAGTAGCACATCATCAGTGAACAAGACCAAAAGGTGGAGGTCTGTTTTAAGCTGTGCAAGTTACACATGAAAATGTCACTGTCTTTTTATCACGTTCTGAGAAAGTAACTGGTGGCTAACTGTGATGTAGTGTTTGCATAGCTGGTGGCATCTGCATCCCTTTCATTCCATAGAGGACATGAGCAATCAGATGGCGAGGGAGCTGGAAATCCTCCCCTCATAATCTCAAGCCAAGAACCAAAGCTGAAATCATTTCAGACCAATGGGACGTTTGGGATTAACTAAACACAAAGGACTGTTTTTCTTCTCCTGTCTTGCAGCCATATTTGGTCTGTATGTGCCAGCCATTGACGGGCTGGATGCCAGATGAGTCTGCACGGGCCAGTGGAGGCACAACTCAGCAGTTCGCCTCAGTGAATTTTGGGGCAAGACAAGTCCCCCCTGGTGCTTTCTGGGAGTTCTGCCTCACTAAAGAGAAGTCCCGCGGGACCACAGAGGGTGATGTTTGTAGTTCCTCTGCAGCAATAAAGACATGATCTGCTGCTTTACTGTTGGCTGCACTAAAACATCAGCTGTAACTTTTTCTCTTTATTTACCATTTAAGCATCTGGACGAGGGATATAACTTCGTTTTATCCTGAGCTTGTCTGCTTAATTTTTCGCCTTTTATGTGGTAGTGTGTACAAAAACGCACAAAACTAATAGAGTCAAGGTTAATTTATAGGACAGTTTTATAGAAATAGCCTTTCCCTTCCTTTCGGCTGCTTTCATCGTTATCACCTCTGGACAGCGAGGAAACGACTATTAAACTGTGCTCAATCATTCAGGAAATTAATTAAGGGCAAATCCTTGTCTCTCTGGAATAGCACCTGGCAGTCAATGGAAGACCAGCACACAGCAGCTGCTGCTCAGAAAACAAAAGAGACACTTTCGTCGTGTGCATCACACACTCAGATGCTGCTACGGGCCCACCCATTTGTTGTAACGCATACAGAGAATTATGAAACTCATCAATCAATCAAAGTGAATGAAAAACATCGAAGGAAGTTGAAATATATAAATAGTTAAATATCAATAGAAGAACGTGACTCAGGAAAGCAGGTAATACATCACGTTAACAAGCTCTCACGATGCTGTCAAGTGCAGAAACAAATGAACCCCAAAAATGTTATGACAATGAGACAAGATTTATTGTAGGCCGAACCCTTTTTACAAGAAATACAGCAAAAGCTTTTATCTCTCTAATCTAAGGAGGCAAACCCATCAGAATAGGGTGACTTTGTCATCGCAGAATTTATGATCATTGGATTTTTCCAATTTTCTAAGATAATAAATTTGTACCGTTGCAGTGCACGTCAAACTCTACTCCGCTTGTGTGAGTCGGCGAAGTTGAAAAGTTGCTTCCTTTCATTATCTGACTCCGCATCAGTTCAGAAAACACGGTTCAAAAGTCCCATTTCCATTCACAGAGCTTAACCCCTTTGCCTCCACATTCACATGCCTTCTACTCCGTTGAATTGCTCCCAAGGCATTTATTGCAGTCAAGTGTAACGTGCATCAAATGAAACTGCACAACTTGACCTTTCCAACAATGCTGATTGCTTCTCTATGCAACAAAGCGTTGATGAGAAAAACAACACAATGTTTGGCCTCTACTGACAAAACGCCTCAGTAAGTACTGCTGGTGAGACTGCCGTGAATAAATTAATGAAATTTATTTTCATTAAGCACTAAGTACATCTTTTAAGCAGTTTTTTTTTCAAATTTCAGTTTTTCTGTTTTGATATAATAATTGTTACAAAATCCTCAGAAATTCTGATCATATCTAATGATGGAATTTTTGCAGACATACATACAGTATGTCAAGGTTTAAAAAATAAATGTATGCGCGAAATTATCCTGAAAATAGCCTTTAGGGTCCAAAACATACAATGCATTCTTTAATTGTTCAATAGTCATTTGTTTTACTGAACTGTGGTACTGTGAAAAGTATTTGCTCCCTTACAGAAATCTTCTGTTGTTGCATATTTCTCACATTTAAATGTTCCAGATCATCAAACAAATATTTATATTTCTTGAATATTATACTGAGATAAAACACAAAATGCAGTTTTTCGGTGATGTATTTATTGACGACTGGCTGAAAAAATATATCATCCCTGTGAAAAAGTTGTTGTGACTCTGAACCTGATCATTGGTTGGACCACCCTTGGCAGCAACAACTGCAGTGAAATGTTTGTGATAGCTTGTGATCAGTCTTTTACATCACCATGGAGGGATTTTGACCCACTGTTTTCTGCAAAATAGTTTTAATTTGATCACATTAGATGGCTTTCCAGCATGAATTGTCCTTTTAAAGTCTTACCACATCATCTCAGCTGGATCAAAGTCCAGACTTTGACTCAGCCACTCCAAACCTTCATTTAGTTCTTTTTGAGCCACTCAGGTGGGCTTGCTTGTGTGTTTTTGGTCTTTGCCGTGCTGTCAGAGCCATTTGTGTTGGACTTCAGGTCATGAACTGATGGTGGATATTCTCCAGGAAGGTTTTTTGATAGAAAACAGAACTCAAGGCTCCATCAGTTATGACAAGTCGTCCAGGTCTTCAAACCATCACACTACCACCACTATGTTTCATTGTTGGTATCATGTTCTTAATGTGGAATGCAGTATTAGGAAAAACTTCCACTTTTGACTCATCAGTGTACAGGATGTTATCCCAAAAATCTTGAGGCTCATCTAGATGTTTTTTTGTATATGCCAGGCACACTTTTCTGTTCTTTTTGATCAGTAGTGAGTCACACTTTGCAGATCTCTCATAGATGCGATTTTATCCCTGTGTATTCTTATTGTGGAATCCTGTAGATGGATCTTAACTGAGGACAGTGGGGTCTGCAGATCTTTTGATGTTCATCTGAGTTCTTTTGTGACCTCCCAGATTAGATATCGATGCACTCTTGGAGAAATGTTGGTATGATTCGTAGAAGGGTTCTCTAGAGTCCCAGAGCCTCAGCGATGGCTTTGCAGCCCTTCAGCCTAATAAATGTCAATGACTTTGTTTCTCGTCTGTTCTTGAGTCTCTTTAGAATGTGGCTTGATTTTCGGCTTGTTGAGACCATAGACTGTATATATAGTGGACGTAGCATCTGGCTCCAGAATTGAAGCCAACTCGGAAGTGTCAAAAACTTGCAATATCACGCCGTCCGCTAGGGTTGGCTCCAAAAAGCTTTTGCTCCATAGACCCTAATTCATTTTTGGAAAAAATAAAATTTGATAGACTGATTTTCTCCAGCTCAGGATTTTTTTCCCGTTAGTTTTCATGGTCAAAATGAGAGATCATGTGGCCGATCTTAAAATAAATCAATACTGAATTTTAAATAAATCGTTAAAGTTGGCGGAGCCAGGGGGCGTGGCTATACTTGATGGACAGCAACAGAAGCCTATGCGGTAAAATGTGAGCGGGATAACAGAGTCCTCAGCCAATCCTGCCCCTCGTTGCTCTCCGGTCCAGTCTGCTTGATGACGCTTTTTACGTCACTGGCTCCAAAAAATCCAAAACGGTGACCAGGAAGTAGCAAAATCCGGGCTTCATTTTCTCGCCGTTGAAACTAACGGGTGACGTCACGGTTAGTTTAGTTTAGTTTTTGGTTGAGGCCCTTTAGCTACTTCATACTACCAGACAGGTTCTATTTAATCATGTTTAGGTGGTTCTACACCTATTTTTAAACTTCTGCTGATAAACAACAAAACCTAAAGCAAGCCTCCTTTTCAGCTGAATGAGTCATTTTAACCACATCATTCAGCATACAACTCCAGAGCAAATGACAACCATCCTTTATGCTCTAATTCATCATCGATAATGGCATCACAATAGTGATTTAGGTGTAGGAGCTTGTATTTCACCCACATGATGTACATTTGAAAAGGATAACACAATGTTTATTCTTGTAAACTTGCTGTAAGGGAGATAAACAACAAAGCTGGTGCTTGTTTTCAGCAAGATGATAAATGAGTTCATGGATTGTGCAAAAAGGGAGGTAAAGGAAGGTAAAGGAGCAAGAATCGCTTGTATAAGAGGAGACAAAACATGACCTCTATCCGTGTATTTACAGGTGAAATAGAGTTTCACAGTGCAGATAGAAACCATTTAAGTGTAATCTAATAGGACGTATAGAGAAAGGCAATTGCATTTTGAATGAGTAGAGTTGTGGGGTTTTAAAAAAATCTGCTCTTCCATTACAAGTTTTTGAAATTCAAAGCTAGATGTATTAAGGGCAACGTTTTGCCTGAAGTAAATGAGATTGGGATTGGATTGTTTGCTATTTACTAAATGGTGCATATTGTGTAATGGACAATAGATTCTTTTTAGTGTGACTCCATCCTGGAAATGTCAGTGTTTTTCCGGAAGGGTATTTCTGCATCTCTGCAAGACTTTCCCATCCTAAACTTATGCGAGAAGATCTATCTTCCTGTCAGTCCAAACACAGTTTATTGTCGCATCCATGGTTCATCCATTTAAAAACGCTGGAGAAGGAGCTGAATAGAATTTTATTTCTGCAGCAAAATAAAAAGGGCTTTCAACTTACATGTATCTCCATCAAACAGCCTGCGTGATAGATCTCCGCTGTGCTGCAGTTTTCTATCCCAAGTCTCCCTCCCTTTCATTAGAAAGCTAAAAAACATTCTTTATAATGTATATCAAATTTACACCTGATCTGTACCAGCCTGAAAGTCTCTGCTATGCTTGCTGGCTTGATGAACTTTCACAAAATTCTCAGTGCACTTTCCCGTCGCTGTCACAGTGTTCCCTCCAGACCCGCGGCTAATGAAGTCTTTGCTTGCCTGCCCACATTTTGCACATCTTTCAATTTGAGAGCCTGATCATTCCAACCGGTTTGATATCGCTAAGAACTCTAATTCTTCTTTCCTCTTTGTATGCATATTCACATTTCCTAAGTGGTTTTCTATCTTCTGCTTTGTAACAGCTCTTCCTGGCAAAGAGTCTGAACAAACTGTTGAACACCTTGTGTAAGAAAATAAAAGCTGAGATAAAAAGAGATGCCAGAACAGCAGGGGAATGGGATGTTTCATTTGCTAAAGGACTGTTTGTTTTAGACTACTATCTGATTAAAGCAAAAAGATGCTTACTAGTATTTGTTTTTAGGAGTTCTAGCTTTAATTAAAACAGCCCCTGCTGTATGTAGACATCACATCATAAATTAATCCTGCAGAGAGTTTCAAATCGATACTAATAAAAGACTTGCCAATCAAAAGTCCAACATTCATAACATGCTTCACATGAGCAGATATAATTTTTTATTGTTTTTACTGAACACTTGATTGCATTTCTGCTAAAGCCAGAAGGAATGACTAATACTTCTAGACAGTTCTCCGAGCTTGCTCAGCAATTCAGACACAATACTGAACCTAATGGAATTGGCAGGAATTACATTTGGTGCTGTATATTCTGCAGCATGGCCTTGGCAGTCTAGTCACACCAGACAGCTGACAGTACACAGGCTGACTGCAATGAGCAACCTCAGTTTGCCACAACAGCCTCCACACTGAAGTCCAAAGAACCATTTGGAAGGATCTATGTGTGGTAGTGCAGTGCACGGTTTTGTACTCAATTGTAAGGATGAGCCATAATTTGAGGAATGGCAAGACGATCAATTGACCATTTTCTAAGCCCAGCAGAGCCCTGCTTAGTGTGGCTGTGCCTGTTGAGCTTTCCATCCTCACATGGCTCAAGTGGTTTACAGTGACAATCATGGCAGATTTACTACACAAAATTCCTAGTCCTTAAGAAGACTTTTTGATTTCAGACTGTGGTGAGATTTTGTTAAACCAAAATCCAATTCCAGTTTTCATTTTGCACACACATCCATGCACTGTTTGTACTGGAGATAAGGCTGACCGCCATACCTGAGTGGTGTTCTGTGTTACACTAGCTCTACCGCAAATCAAGTTGTTTATCTTGTCAACATTTCCATATAGTGTTTCATATACCAGACAGTGTATGGTGAGGGACACACATCACTTTAAATCAAATTTTAGTATATAACATGTTTGAAAACAACCTGATTTGACCAAAGTGTTGTGCATCTTCACAGTTAGGCACATAGATTAAACAACATTAAAAAAACATGTGAAATTAATAACTAAAACTAAATAAAATAGTCTAAAATACCAAAACAGGCAACAACAAAAAAAGGAGAGGAAAGGAACTTCTGAGATAAATTTCTAAAATGAAAATCAATATGAAATACCTGGAACATTAAGAGCAGCCAAAAGCCATTTAAAAGATGCACGTCTTGAGATTTTTCTTGAAAATATCAATAGCGGAGGAAGTACGGTATATATTCTGTTATTGTTGATAAGCTGTGGTTGTGTGTTGCAGACATAAGCAGTCAACACCGCGGCTGAACGTTTCACCTTAAAACTGCAGATTACTGATGCCAGTCTCAACACTTCTGACTCTGACAGTCTTGGTTTCATAGGTTTCAAACCTGAGGAATCAATCCTGTCAACTTGCAGGATAACACTTTGCACTCTGTATCGTTGCTCTTCTTCAGAACTGGTTTTCGGTTCGAACAGTTCTGGCTGAATGACTCCAATGTGCCAATTTATTATGACCATAGGTGGTTATGATCCTTAATAAAATGAATGAAAATGCTATGCTGAAGCTTTCTGTAAATAGAATGTTTTGTGTGTGGCTATTGTGCAGGGTTTATACGAGATTATCTCCTGTGTCTTCCTATATGTGCAGGAGACACCAGGTTGTGACAAAATAGTCACACACTCCTCTGCCACACATGGGACTACTGAGGTATGAAATCCGTTTGCTATGTTGGAGGTGCCGATTACCTGCGCTCTTTAATACAGTGCGTTACGACCTCCTCTCTAACATCTTTGCAGTTTTTGCTTCAAGAACAGTAGAATCACAAAAAACAGTGTTACCAAGCAGTTTTGAAGATCAGCTGTCTGTTGTTAATTTGTGGAACTGTTGCTGACGTTATACTTTATTAAGGTCATTGATAGAATTGTTCCAGCTCACCCTGTCCTTTTGCACTTTATGTCCTGGTGCTACTTGTGACCACACACTAATGATGAGCTCTAAGCCCTTCAAAGTAAAATGTACTGTCATGCTACACTTTTGCTCTGGTGTTTATGGTTTTAATATGGTTGCCAAGCAATGATTGGACATTGCAGTTAGTGGGGGATCCTACTAAGCAAACAATTCGATGACAAGATTTTAAACATCCATAAGCAGGTATGTCATTTCATTTTCTATAAATTTAAATGTACCCATCTACAAAAAATCTTACTACTTTGCTGTTTCTGCTAAAAGGGGTTTTGCCTATATCGTTTTATTCTTTCAGTGACAGCTACGTTGGGCCTTTACCTTTTTCAAACTTACCTTTTGTGCTTTCTGACGTCTATGAGCTTGACAGCATGGACCTGCTATGTCAGATCAGAAGGTGCAGCTCTGCAAAGAGTTTTGGAGTTTGATAGAGGCTTCCACACAGAGGAAATGATAGGGATGGGTGATGTGGGAGATTTTAGGGAGGCTGATGTCAAGTTAAGACAGCAGTTCTGGATGGAATGCAAGTGGCAAAACAGAGTGCCAAGCCGTAGAAGAGTTATAGACATGCACAGAAAGATAGTCTAGATTCAGCAGCTGCACATAAGTCTGGTGTCAGACAGGGTCTGATGCAAATGGAAATTGAAAATCTGCCTTGTCACTGAAGGCCAGTAGTGAAGGTATTATTGCTTAATTTCTGAGCCTTTAAAAAAAAAAAAAGCTGTAAAGTTAAGGAAATGAAGGATAAAAAGATAAGTCTGGTAGTCAGACCTTTATAAGTTCTGTGTAAAAAACAGTTTTCCTAAACCAGGTGTCTTTTAGATTATTTTATTGGAATACTTTTACAGTACTTTCATACCACTCTACTAAGCTATTCGGTTACTATAAATCACAAAGGCAAATGTCCTTTAAAGGGCAACAGGTCGCCTTATTAGCTTCCTGGGAATTGTACAGCTGAATAAGAATGAGGGATACCACGACTCACCAGTTACAGAGGCCATGAAGGAGCACCGGGGAGCGGTGGTGGGGCCGGCGAGGAACAGGACATTAATGCAGACGGAGAAAAGGTGAGGATGACAGAAAACGATACAGGAGCTGTGTAAATATGTGTGGGAAAAAGTGGGAAAGGGAAGGTGGGAGAACAGGTGAGAGAGGTGGTGAAAAAGAATGAGAGACAGTGTGTGGGACGAATAGAGAGAGCCATCCTGGAGTAAGCAACTGGAGCTGTGCTCCCCTGTTGTATGCACCAGATGGTGTTCATTGATTATTCATTGCATGCGATGGATGTCACTGTCACCGCACACGGCTCTGCTCCATTCTGCTCTCTGCCTCAGTGCACCTGGGGGCAGAGATATGGGGGTGGGGAGTGCTGTATAGGCCTGTATAGGGCATTAGGCAGTGTGTGGATGTTGCAAGGTTGGGTTTTGAAACTCTTTCTAAATGCAACACGCATATGCTCCGGAAAAATGTTGACATCCAAATATGCATTTGCACAAATGTATGCAAAAGGATCAGCGGGATTTGAATTGTAATGTGATTGGTTTAAGATTAATCAGTGCAGGTCAGTGCTGATTATTGTGCAGGCATCAGTAGACATAGATATTATTTGCACTGCTTTGTGTACTGCATCTCATTTCACATTCATTTGCTGTGCATCATGTAGATACAGTGTCATAATGCTACAGTAAGAGCTGATGTCTGTCATGGTTTGGAGGCCGTACAGAGATGTATGCCTTGTGTTCACAGAGATGACACCCATGACCAAACATGCATGCAAAATGACACATCGCCGCAGCCAGCAAAGAGTTCAATCACTAACACTTGGTCGACTTTTCCTCATAGGTCTTGGCCAAGCTGCTTCACTCTGCCTCGCTGCGATGGAACTCACGATTGCTCTGTCACTCCCAATTTGCATTCTTGATGACTGAGGCAGAGACAGCAAGCGATAAAATGTGGCGGGGAGTCAGGAGACAAGTAACACAATTACGATTCTCCGAGAGATGAGAGAGAGAGAGAGCAGCGCAAGGTGTTTATGTGTCTGATGTAACCTTTAGAGCGCAGGTCGGTGACTGTACATGCGATTGAGGTGGATGGGTTGAGCACATAATTATGCATTGATGGCGCAGAGGGGCAAATTGCCTGGAGGTATCGATCTGGTTACATTTAATGCTGTTTTCACCGCTTTTGTGGAGACTTAAGGTGTCAGGTGAAACAGAGTAATCAGGCAGCGCTGACAAGACTCCTGCAGAACAGCTGCTGAGGAAAATGGATGGACACGGTGCTGAATTAGTTTCCAAATTGAAGTTATTTGACAACAGCTAGACATGCTATGCGAGCAGGCCCTCACGGTATTAAAGTAATTGTGATATTGACATCTCACGGTGGAGTTGCCACACAGTCGCAATGTGTGGACGATGCATTGACTGCACCGCTGTAATGAGTCTCCTCACAGGTGAGGAATCTGTCTCCTGTCAGATGCAGGCGGTGATTTAAAAAATATGTGCATCTGTGATGGGGCCTAAGACAACTGAGCAAAAGGAGAATGTTCTTTGTTAGTGGCGCTCTTAAATTTCAATCACCCACATCATTTTGATTTTGTCCCTTGGTTTCATTCCAGGTGAACAGCTGATACTGAATAATTCATTGTTCTGACACAGGCTGTCCTCAAATCATCTGGAAGCAAGGATTAGAAATGCCTGTATGGAATCAAAACCCATGAGTCACCACTCACTGGCTACTCTAGCAGATCACACCACACTGAAGACTCATTTAAAGTCGCTGGAGATCCTAATCTGAAAATTCCAGTCACTGCTCACAAACGCTGTTACACAAGACGCATACATACTTTTGGCGCTTTCACACCGTGTTGATACACTTATCTTGACTTGCACGTCAAATAAGACGAACTACATTTCCTAAGATGGGAAAAAAACAACCATTCTTCAGCTGATGGAGCAGTTTCAAGCTGGAAGAATCAATACTTCCCTGAGAATTTCCAAACACCTGACCTGAAGAAGTATTAAGCACAAACTTTCTTCCAACACGTAGACCATATATTATAGAAAATCAGTGCGGTGAATATGTGACCGGCTAACAGGCTGGAGCTTGTTGCTCTTTGCTTCCCTGTGATGATTGGCTAGTGTCCCCGATGAGAATACTGGCACAACTCAACAAGAACAAGAGTGTGAAATCTCCTGTGTGCACAGATGGCACACATTTTGTCACCACAGCTTGTTAGTATTACATACCCACACGCAACTACGCACGCATGTGAAAGTACACGCGGACACACACTGTACAGTAAGGCTTGACCCTTGGCAAAAGACCACCCATATTGTCTGAGTAAAATGCTGAATGTGGCACAACTGTCGTCACTACATGTGGCCACTTATGTGTGAAGGAAACTGTTCTGTATGCTCAGTGGAGCACAGTTATGGCTAGTTACACACCAGAGTACATGAGAGTGAGATAACATTTGCATCTATGCACAAATCATACACCCACAAATACACATACACGCACATACGTACACACACATACATACACGTACATTGCCTACAGCCTTGTGAGTGAGGTGTGGAAATGGTGGGAAATATGAACAGCGCTTTGCTCATTAGTCCTCAGTGAGCCCACGGGCAGTGAGGGTTTAGAGGTTCAAAGCAGATTTTTTTTCAAGGTTTGGAAGAATTAGATTGAGGGAAATGTGATGTACAGACTACATGGGTTCTCTTCATGTGCTGAGCATGTGAGCCAGTGCGAATTTAACAGGAAACACTGGCTTTACAACAGTCCTTTAGGATTAGTTCTACTTTCAAAGACTGCGGGTCTTCAGCTGTGCTTTATAAATAATTACATTCCTGTGCAACTACTTCATGTTTGCAAATATATTTTGTAAGAAGTCTAATACTGCATGGGTTGCATGTTTTTAATCAACCCGTTGGGGAAATACTCACACTCCCCCTGGCATCTATTGCATTATGTCCATGGCTATAGTATTCACTAAACTTGTTTAAATTCAGGACCTGAAGCATTGGTTAAAGCTGCAGTGATTAGTATTTCCATATTAAAGGCAGAGTGTGATTCTGTTGAAAGATTGTTGAAATTTAAGTAGTTAAAATATTTATATAATTGACGTGCCAGATTTGTTGTGCCTTTCACTCAGATTTTTGAAAGTTTATTCTGAACATTTCCACATAAAAAGAAAACAGCAACAAAGTAAGATGAATAATTTGCTCAAAAAGGAGTATCTAATCCCACCCCTTCTCCTTACACAAATGACTGTAAATAGATTCTTCCTGCTTCTTCGAAATACTACCCTTTATTAACAACAACAATCATACCGTATTTTCACGACCAAAAGGCGCACTGTACCAAAAGGCGCAGTCTCAGTTATGTGTGCCATTACTGTATTTAACACACACATAAGGCGCACCTGATTATATGTCGAGGGTTTTATATACAATCCACGCCCACACTTCCCCCTTTAACGTTCTCATGGTGTCCTCTACTACGTCGGCCTTACAACAACAACACACACACAAGCATACAAGTGTGCGTATTTAAAAATAGAGCGGGAGCAAAACTGAGTTTGGTATTCACATTTTTTTTTACCAGTAATCGTCATCAATCAAACCCATGGAAGTCCTCATCCTCTGTTTCTGAATTGAACAGCTGCGCTAAACCTCCATCAAACATGCCAGGTTCACTTTCTTCACTGTCAGAGTCACTTTCCGTGCCGTGCGGCTCCTCGGAAATGATGCCGGCTTTTGCGAAAGCTCGAACAACAGTGCCAGCAGACACGTTAGCCCAAGCATCTACAATCCATTCGCAAATTGTGGCGTAACTCGCCCGGCGCTGCCTTCCACTCTTAGTGAAACTGTGGTCTCCATCGGTCATCCATCGCTCCCACGCCGCTCGCAGCCTTACTTTGAACGGCCGGTTCACACCGATGTCCAGCAGTTGGAGTTCCTTTGTCAGGCCTCCCGGAATGACGGCAAGCTCAGAGTTCATTTGCTTCACTTGTTTTTTTCACATCGGCTGTGAGATGGGCACGCATAGAGTCACAGATCAACAGCGACAGTGATGCGTGGAAAAAAACACCTGGTCTACGTCCGCCTTACAACAACAACACACACAGGACGCACTGCACCATAGGGCGCGCCGCACAATTTGAAGAAAATCTAAGACTTTTATGTGCGCCTTATAGTCGTGAAAATACGGTAATAATAATGAACATGATTTATAATAAATATATTCCAATATGTCCATTTACATTTAAGCAAAAGGGCAAAGGACTCTTACTGCCCCTTTCTTCTCCATTTCTCCCTGAACTGTCCACAAGCATGAATGTGCACAGAACATGCTTGAATCGTGTTGTGTGGATTGGTCCAAGTCACAGACTTATTAAGATGGAAGAACCTTCTGTGACATCACACAGGTTTGAAGCTCAGTGTGGTGGCACCATCTTGGCAGTGCCCGACTCCTCCTAATTCCCAGCTAATCCAAAAATGAGCAAAAGGGGTGGCGTGTGAACGGGGCTGAAGCTGGCCATGGCAATTTGTCTGGGCCATGGACTGTCCTATGATGGCTCCTTTACATCACTCAGAGCAGTCACAGCATTAATTATGAAAAACTTAAAGCCTTAAAACTATTTAATCAGGCAACTTATATAAAATATCATCCCTTATGAAGTTCATGAATGAGTAAATTAGCTATAGAGACCAAAACCATTTTTTCATACCAGGCGGTAAAGATGATTATTTCTACTGTAAAATTTGACATTTTAACATGGGAGTCTACAGGGACTGATTCACCTTTTTGGAGCCAGCCTCAAGTGGCCATTTGAGGAACTGCAGTTTTTGTTGCTTCTGCCTTGACTTTATTTCTCAGCTCTGGGGTTGCCGCTAGGTCTGAGCCATTTTGTTTTTACAAATCCATAGCTGTGTTGTACCATAGAATTTAAAATTGCGCACGGAGAACGGATTAGGAGAAAAGCACTAAATCTGACTAAACATGTACTGGATTATAATCGCATATTCTATCTTGAACAATGAAATAAACCTCTTCTGTGTGTAAGAGCATAAGTTGTCTCTTGGCTCCTCTCAGCAAACATTCACTTCACTGATTTAAAGTAATATTTCCCAAATTATACTTCTTCAATAGTAAACTAACAACCACATACATAGTCTCTGGTATCATAATCTCTGCTTTTCATGCCCACCAAAACATTAACATTCACCGCCATATGACGACAAAGAGATGTCTTAGACCAAAAAAAATAATCACATATTGCAAGCAAACATAATTTAGGAAGAATTTATGGTGCTTGCAAAATGTTCTGGCCAAGTACAGCTCAGTAAATGTATTTTGCAAGAGACACGACTGTGATCTTATAATCTACATAGTGAAAATTAAGCTTTGTTTTGCTGGCACAAAGTTTATTCTACTCTCAGCTCTCTGTGTGTGTTCCCTTATGAGAACAGTGCATTTAAGAAAATGCTAATTAAGGAGACATTTTGTTACAGAACAGGTGTTTGAATTGCTGACAAGGACACAATTGTAAACAAAATCAGTGTACTGAGAATCGCAAAGGGGACACCTGAGTTCTTATTACTTTGCCTTTTATTGCACCATAATTAAAATGAATTGTCTTTATTGCTGTTGTTTTTCCTCTCTCAGTCCTATTCTTTATGGTTCTATTGATTTATTATCGGCTGTTATCCCAACCCACATTGGGCTTGTAATAGATTTAGCTCTGAGATTGCTCCCAGCTACAATGAAAACGTGAGGCTGAGGCTTTATTTCTGTTTTGTTCCCCTGCCACTGTGATGAATCTGAATGGAAAATGCTGTAATTTAACAGTAAGAAAAAGAAGCATGTTTGAGAAACTGTCAGTATGTGTCATCTTGCATTTCATTTGAAAGGGCTCACAGTAATTGCTTGAGTGTGAGGCATGTCCAAGGCTGAGGAAATGTTATTATTGCTTCTTCTTGACAGTTAAGGATTAATCAGATTTTTTTCTTATCTTCAGTGAAACTTTAACTGTTTGGTGGATTTCAGAACTTTACTGTGCCTGCAGCTTCAAAATGACAGAATGATGACATAAATCTGCACTTTGTGTTGGAACGATGAAACCCTAAAAGCCTCAAACAGTCTTTCTATTGCAATAGTTTCATTGAATGTCAGCAATTTGCAGATTGGTCTGACCTTTTGCTTCCAAGACAAATTTCTTGACACCAGCATCTACATGCAGGTCGTGATGTGTTGTGATTCCAACACCTGCTTGTCTGAATAGGCCATCCATGTCACAGACGCCTGGTTTAAAGTCTGAAGTTCTCATAAATTAAAAACTCAACCTAATATAACCTCAGAGAATTCAATACACTTGTCATTTTAGGTGTATCAGTTGAAAGTTTATTCTTCAAGGGAGCTCTCCCCTCTCTTTAGGAAACACATCAACACCTGATCTATGAAATCTAAAAATGAACACATTCATCAAAGGTTAGGTGAGTTTAATACTGAGACGTCTCAATTGCATTCATACAGGTTGTTCATCTGTTTGAGTCTGATGTGTTGCTAGACAGCTGGTGAGCCACTGATGGTGAAGCCTGAATGAAATCCTTAATACTCCTGGAAACCTACTTCAAAGAAATGCATCACTGCAGTGGCTTTAACACAGTAATGTGCCACATTGCAAACTTTCCCAAATTCAGCAATCACATTACAGTTGCTAATCAGCTACAGGTTTTTATTTCGAGACTGTATTGCCAAAGTCCTTCTAGGCACACGCTGTTACTCTGCAGCCATCTTGTTAACACCTCAGGGCAATTATTTCAGGCTAACAAGAGCAGGTCCTTATTTAAATGAGTGGGGATAGTGCCATATGCATGTATGCATGTAGGATTACCAGATAGCTATGAAAAAAAATGCTGAAAACGCTTTCTGACTCCCCAAAAGTAGGTTTAAAGGGCATTTCTCCCTACAGGTTCCACTTTTACTATGCAGTTTCATGAGACTGCACTTGCATCAGTGCAACAGCATGCTTAGCTTGATGATTCCTGATCTACTTGTTATAAAGCCTGGCTTTTTAGGGGGGATGGTGGAACATGTCATACAACTGCTACCTTAGCAGAGTCAGGCCATTCTCTAGCACTGCTGCACTGCTGTGTAGAATTGCCTGGCATCACCTCATTATCATCCTGCTACAGGAGGGACAGAAGCTCTGGTGTCTTTGTATTTCTTTAAGCCAGTCACATTCGTCTTGGGTGGGACAGGACAGAACAGGATGCAGCAATGGTTTTCACTCAAAGGCTGCTTGCTAAATCAAATACTTTATGTGTGTACTACAAGCTGTCCTCACAAACTGTGTACTGTTTCATGCAGTGTGTCTACAATTGGGACCTACTACTCTGTCATAATAATGCGGCTTAAGCTTTGGCCATCGTAGTCTGTCATGTGAAATGAGCTGTCATCTGTCTGTGTGCTCTCAGCAGCTCAAGCTTGTTAATACTCAGGCGAGACACTGTGACATATGTAAGGCAACTGCATGGATAACCGATGGCCAGAAAGGCCAGAAGAGCATACTGCAAAATTTGACTAGCATATACCATTTCATTGTACTATGCATTAGGACATACTAAACTTGTTTTGGCTGTGCTATTTAGTATGGTAGTACAGGCATTGGAACACACCCAAAATACTGATGGAGGAATTGGTGGAACATTTGCATGCCGGACGGCAAGCAAAGTCATTAAAATGCATAGTTCGGCCAAAAAAAAAACTCGCAGGACTGCTTTATTGCACAGTCCAAACAATTGGCAAAACTTGAACGAAGGAAGCTGCCTGAAATGGCAGGCCAATACCCATAATTTACATCTGGTGAGTCAGGCTAAACAACCACCATCTTTGCCCCAAAGATTACCATTTAGCATTGTTTAAGTTGCAAATCTTTCCATCTCTGGTAAAGCCAGCTCAGACATGCAATCAAGCCTTGTTCTTGGCCTTTTTAAATAAAGTGCTTTGTGGGTTGATTTTCACCAACTTCACTTCAATACTTAGTGAAAAGGCATGAAAGAATATTGTTTTTTTTTTTTTTTATGACGACAGGAATTTGTGCTCATGTGTGGCCATTTGTAAGGTGTGAGATGTTGTGGAGTCATGTGTAAGTGATATTCCGAGTAATCTAATCAATTTATAAAGGGAATGCATAAGTAAAGTAATGCAGGACATTTCCATGCGTAGAGGAAATCTTAGTGGGTTTTTTAAGAGATTTTAGCCAGGACCAAAGGAAAATAGCCTGGGCCAAAAGAAGAAGAAATAATAATTCCATTTTTTTTAATGTTTTTTGCTAACTGGGGTTCAACTTATTGAAGCATAATATATCTTTTGTGCATTAGATGGGCAGAAATAACAAAAAAATGCATAGATTTCTGCCAAATATAGTAACACAAACTGATTCCCTATATATGGACCGATTGTGCTCGCTATCATGTGCAGATCAGATTCCTGTTCATTTTTTTAAAAAGTAATGTGTAATGCATTATTTTCTATGAAAAAGTTCCCAACTCTCAGTCATTCAGCAAAACCAAACTCCCACATTACTTCTCTGTGCCAAATATTCTCCTCTATATGATGTTGTAAAGCATCTTCTTAAATGTCATCGGTCTTTCAGATGCTTCCCTGTCCCACATTGTGTAATTTCAATCAAATTTGTAGCAATTTTTCACTTCTTAACTGCAAAGCCAGCAGCACAAATGAGTTCAATTGAGTCGCATGTCAATTAGTAGTCAGCTGTCAGCTCTGATAGCACTCTGACAGAGTTTTCTAGGCTGCATAACTCAACCTTCGAATGCACAAAAGAGGCCATAGAGACAAATGCGTAGGAGTCATTTGCAAGGGCAAATTAAGCAGTGTGAGGATGGGAGCAGTTTACAATCATGTCAACCTGTCACAGGATTTTGTGATGGAAAATAAATTTAGTGCAGTGCTATGCAACATTTTTTGCAAACCTCTTGTTGGCACGTACACACTAGCTTTCTATCACTGATAAGTGGTTTTGTCCTTGGGGGAATGATGCACCTTACAGCTGGCCCAAGCAAGGTCAAACCTCTCACTGTGTCTGTCCTTAAATCCCAGAAGTGCTACCGCAGTGGTCGTGGCATTTAGAGGGCAAGGTATGCACAGGGTAATTAGCCTACTGCACCTTTTCAAGTCCGGAGTAAACAAGGCACTGGTGCAGAAATGAAAAGAGTGAGCTAACGTGCAAAATGATGAAATGAAATGCAACTGTCAGGTTCACAGGCTTATGTGCTGATGTTCAGGGTGGGTAACTGGGACTAGACGGAGTGCTGCTATGTCTCTTGATGCGCCAATCACTGCTTAAAGATGCAAATATATTCAACTCCTGAGTGACAGCTCATCGTGTCAAACGCTGCGAGACCTTCCGCTGAACATGTTTCTCTCTCTCTGTTGTTTTTTTTTACCTCTTCTGTCTGTTTCCCAAATTCTATCTCTAACTCTTTCTGGGGAACAAAGCAGCTTGTGTTGGCCAAGCACTCAGAGTGAAAATAGAAGCAATCATTTATTCATCGATTGAAACATCAGAGGACTAAGAGGCAGTGGGGGGAGTGGGGGGGGGGGGGGGGGCAGCAAAGAGCGGGAAAGATATGGGCTCGCTGAGGGATGAGGGAGAAAAAGAAGGATGGTGGTGGGGGTAAGTGAAGTGGAGTCGAGATCAAAGGAGTAGAGAAAATTGTCGAGTGAACAAAAAGTGGACAGTTTGGCTTTCAAAGGAAGATTACATACAAGTATGAGAAATGTCAAGTGACAGAAGTAGAACACAAGTAGCAGTTATTCAAGTTGACAACCCTGTTAAAATATAAAAAATATAGTCCTTAAACTTAAAGATTCTTGTTGATTCAAATCTGTGCTTTTTTACCTTGTCAACATATCCTTATAGTCTTTTTTTGTATGCTAGAGGATGCATAAAGAATGGGAAAAAAAGCAGGCAATGACATGGCTAAGCGTTTTCACCTTGAAACTGCAGTGACAACCTGAAAGAAAATGTGTTCAGGCTTTTTGGGTTTTGTACGTAACAAACCTGAGAAATCAGTCTTTTCATCTTGCAGC
Source organism: Acanthochromis polyacanthus (assembly GCF_021347895.1). Classification (NCBI taxonomy): domain Eukaryota; kingdom Metazoa; phylum Chordata; class Actinopteri; family Pomacentridae; genus Acanthochromis; species Acanthochromis polyacanthus. The sequence goes on from NC_067130.1 coordinate 15,456,643, forward strand.
ATGGGGCTTCCATATGATTTCTCGTTTTCATAACTGGTTTTAGGTTGGAACGTATGTAGCTCAGTTATTCCAATATTACAGCCTGTCATTGTGTAGTGTAAAGTAGTTTCACAGTGTCAAAATCAAGGAGGTGAGCTGATGTGCTCAAGCTGCAGTAAGGGTTGGAGGAGTGAATGGAGAGAAAAATAAGACCTTCACAGATCCACACATTCTAGAAGAAGCAATGGTGTAGTAACACCTGAGTCATTTAAGAACATGAATATATTATTTTCATGAAAAAAAAAAACGCTTCTAAATATGCAATTTTATTCCACAGAGATGAGTTTTAAGAGTTTAAGAGAACCAATAAAACTTATGTTTTTGATCTTGCAATCATGTTGAGAAAGCTGCAACCAGTAACCAGAATTAACATCAAATTGGAACAGTTCCTAAACAGCATGGGGTTCTTGTTCGCTTAAAATCTTAAATTGAGCCTATGAAACTTTTACTAAACAGTGGCAGCCAAGCTCAAGAACGAGAACATTAGCCTCTAAGAGCTACTGGTCAAGCTGCAGCTGCAATACCTTCAAATGCACTGAACTGAGAAACTTTTCATTTGTTAGAGGAAAAATGTGCAATTTCTTCATTCAGACGTTATATACACTAACCAGCCACAATATTAAAACCACAGATGGGTGAAGTGGGCAACGCTGATCATCTTCTTACACTGCAAATTTCTGCAGGAAAAATCACTTATTCTGACATTCATGTGGGTGCTGCTTCGACACGTACCACCCACCTAAACATTGTTGCAGACTAAGCACATCTCAGTGTGGCAACAGCACTCCCCGACAGCAGTGTCCACCTCCAGCAGGACCCCTGCCACACTGGAAAAACTGCTCAGGAAAAGCTTAAATGACACAACAAGGAGCCAAAGGCATTGACCCAGCTTCCAAACTTCCCTGACACTGATCTGATTGAGTATCTACGTAGAAGCAAACCAATCCAAGGAGGCCCCACCCAACAAAACACAGAATTAATGTAAAGTAGTCCATGAATAGCACTATAGAGCAGTTTTCTTTGGAAAAAAAAATCATCATGAATTTTGTCCAGAAAAAAAACGTCATGGTATAGTATGTTGAAAAAAAATGCCATTTTTTCAACATGTCGTAAAAACATGCCATATAATGAAATAATGTAAAGTAGGCCATGAATAGCACTATAGAGCAGTTTTCTTTGAAAAAAAATCATCATGAATTTTGTCCAAAAAAAAAACGCCATAGTATAGTACGTTGAAAAAAAATGCCATTTTTTCAACATGTCGTAAAAGCATGCCATATGATGAAATAATATACAGTAGGCCGTGAAAAACACTACAGAGCAGTTTTCTTTGAAAAAAATCATCATGAATTTTGTTAAAAAAAAACGCCATAGTATACTGTCGGAAAAAAATGCCATTTTTTCAACATGTTGTAAAAATATGCCAGATGATGAAATAATGTAAATTAGGCCGTGAAAAACACTATAGAGCAGTTTTCTTTGAAAAAAAATCATCATGAATTTTGTCTAAAAAAAACGCCATAGTATACTATGTCAAAAAAAACTGTCATTTTTTCAACATGTCGTAAAAACATGCCATATGATGAAATAATGTAAAGTAGGCCATGAATAGCACTATAGAGCAGTTTTCTTTGAAAAAAAAATCATCATGAATTTTGTCCAAAAAAAACACAATAGTATACTATGTCGAAAAAAATGCCATTTTTTCAACATGTCATAAAAACATGTCATATGATGAAATAATGTAAAGTAGGCCATGAATAGCACTATAGAGCAGTTTTCTTTGAAAAAAAAAATCATCATGAATTTTGTCCAAAAAAAACACAATAGTATACTATGTCGAAAAAAATGCCATTTTTTCAACATGTCATAAAAACATGTCATATGATGAAATAATGTAAAGTAGGCCGTGAAAAACACTGTAGAGCAGTTTTCTTTGAAAAAAAATCATCATGAATTTTTTCCCCAAAAAAACGCTGTAGTATGCTATGTCGAAAAAAATGCCATTTTTTCAACATGTCGTAAAAACATGCCATGATGAAATAATGTAAAGTAGGCCGTGAAAAACACTGTAGAGCAGATTTCTTTGAAAAAAAATCATCATGAATTTTGTCCAAAAAAAACGCCATAGTATACTGTCGAAAAAAAACTGCCATTTTTTTTTAACATAAAAACATGCCATATGATGAAATAAAGTACAGTAGGCCATTTTGAATGTTTTAAATGTTTAATAGTCTTTTTAATTGTATTTTTAAATGTTTTATCTGAAATATTTAATCTTTAATGTTTAATATTTTGGTTGAAAAAATGTTTAATTTCATAATTACATGTTTTGTATCTTCTGTTTAATTATTTAATCCACTATTTTGTCTGTTTAATATAATTTGTATTTAATGTTTAATTTTCTTTTTAAAAGTTTTATTGCATTAAATATTTTTTCTTTTGATTTAATTGCTTTTTAATGTAGTTTATTTCTTTAATCTTTTTTTCATCAACATTTTAACCCCAACCTTAAAAATGAAACAAACCCTTAAATCACAATGAAAATACTTTTGTTGTCACAATCATGAGTTAGTCAGTTATTCACTTTATCAACTCAACTTTATTTGTTTAGCACCTTTCACACAGATGACAAAACTAAACAAGCAAAGAGAGAGAGAAAAAAACTATCCTAAAACCATTACTGAAACTCAAAAACAAAAAGATTTAACATGGTAATAAAATCTGTTGTCCAGGGGGTGGAGGGGGTTTATTGAAGTCTTCTTGGACTCACACAGTACATCATTTAAAATATAAACTTGATATTCAATCTAAGGAAACTGCAGAGTGACAGAAGAACCAACAACATCTCCTGTTTTCTCCTTTAATGAGTCGACTCTTCTTGTGCTTTCAGACCAAAGAACTACAGATTCTTCACAACCTGCTCAAACTCTTCGTACAGGATCTCACCACATGGGTCAAGATGGTTTCCTTTTCATTTCTACTCTGAAGCTCACCTTCTCCTGCTCAAACTGCTGACAAATGTTTCTGCTGCTCCAAAGTCTGGTCTCCAGAACTTCCTAAAAAGTCAAAGTCTCTTCTGGTGCAGGTTGCTTTGTAGAACTGTTACAGAAAACCTCACTAAACCACATGGAGGGGCCTCAAGATAGTCATCCAAATAAAACCATACAAAAATCCAACTAGTACAACCCAAACGCTAAAGTCTCCTGCAGCCTACCAGAGAACCTCTTAAAACAGAGAATCAGGACAGGAACTCTTACCTTCTGGACAACCAACGTTGGTTCACAAACAAGAATACAGAATGTGTCTGACATAAAACCTCTAAAGACTCACTACAGCCAAGATAAAGACAACTCAGCAGCACCAAATCCACTAATCAGTGCACACATTAGCACCATGTGATAACTGTGGCCAAATAACCACATTTACCAAGACAACTATCAGGTACAAAGCCCTAAAACACAACAAGAAACACATTAAAGATGATTTTACTGCTGGAAGCTGCAAGCCAACGCCTAAAGAACAAACTAAAGCAACAGAATCAAACCCGGTTCAGTGAAGAGAAGCAGAGGAAATGTTTGACTGCAGACATAAAGCAGGAAGACACTGAGCTGCTCAGGTGTTCCTGATAACAACAAGCAGCCACCTTGACAGCCAATAGGAACACAGCTTACTAGAAGTCCAGAGGGCTGGCTTAGTGAAGTAAATTTAGTTTAAAGTTGAAGCAGAAAGTTAACAAAGAAAGTTGAAAACCACCTTCTGATACCTGAAATCTGAGTTTTCACACACAAAGAACGTCTGAACGTGTCAAACTGGTTCCACAGTAGAACCATCATTATAAAAACGTCCTAGTGTGGTGTGTTGCTCAAAAAACATTTCGACCCGGCTATGTAGGGTCGCTCAGGAGCGACACAAAAACAGAACAACCACTGGTTTCCAGGGGGTTAGGCGGCTATTTATTTGAAAGAGTAAGTTTACAACAACACAACATATGAGCAGAGGAATCACAGTCTGTCTTTAATTCAGCTGAAAATATTAGTTTTTTTTCTTTTTTATTGACCAAACTTTTCAGGAAGTAGATGAAGAATAATTAAAGCTCTCATGTAAAAGTCCAACTTATTTTGGATCCTTGTGGAGAGTTTAATCTTAGAGTTTGTAAAGCTGTTGAGTTTTTAGAGTCACATGGATTGTTTTGACATTTAATAACCGAGTCCTGAAATAAAATTACAGTTGTGGATTTCTGTCATTTAGTCTGGACTAAACAAATAACAGCAGCATAAATCTCAAACATCATTATGAGGAGTCTGGATTGAGGTTTCTCACTTGATAATGATCAAAACATGAAATTTAGGTAGGTTTAAAGGAATATTCCACCTTAAATCTTTGAATGTTGACCTAAAAGGTTGGTTTCAGGAAGTATTCCACCTACAAGGTCCTCACACATTGACCTTAAAGGACCATTCCACCAAAAATCCCTGGACATGCACCTAAAATGTTGGTTTAACCGAGTATTCCATCCAAAATTCTCAAAGAGACCAGAGGGACTGGTTAAAAGGAATATTCCACCTAAAACCTCAACTAGGGCAGTATGTGTAGCAGCGACAGCAGAAAGAGGTCCTCTCTGGGTGGAAGAACCGCATCCGAGTGGCAGCTCCCTTTCTGCTCTTACCTTACTCACTAAACTTAAGTGCCATGGAGGACTCAAGTAGTTGATGTTTCCTGCTGCAACCTTCTCTTTTTTAGCTTTCTTCCATGTCCGATCACTCCCGACCCAGTTTTTGTTGACTTTTTTGACCCTTTTTCCGAGCTTTGACCGCTCCGAGAACATGAAGTACATCATCTGCATCGGCGGCGTAACCGATGGAGAGAAAACCACCCTCACCAACCGCCTGATCAAGAACCTGCTCAACTGCTGTGTGGTCCATCAGGATGACTTCTTCAAACTCCAAGATCAGATTGAAGTTGGTGAAGATGGCTTTAAGCAGTACCATGTCATCACTGCTCTGGACATAGACGCCATGATGAGTAGGATCTTCGCGTGGCTGGAGAACCTGGTGAAGTCTGAGAAGTCTCATGGCGTTAATAACACCCTGGACACAGAGATGGTCCCGCAGTCCGACCACAAGGAGTTGGAGGAGACTCACATCCTCATTGTGGAAGGCTTCCTGCTTTACACCTACAGGCCTTTGATCGACGTGCTAAACCAACGTTACTTTATTTCCATCCCATATGAAGAATGCAAAAAGAGGAGGTGCTCTAGGAAGTACACGGTGCCAGACCCCTGGCCCTTTCGATGGCCACGTCTGGACCATGGACCTGCAACACAAGAACATCTGCTCACTGTGAAAGATTATTGAGAGCAGCTTTTTGTGATTTCTGTGCACAACACTATGCTGCTTGCTGAGCTGTGAACTATTAAATGACTTAAGAATATGGAATATTGCTACTGTTTATTATTGTTCTCATGTTTATTGTTAAATGTATAGAGTGTTGCTTTTTGTTGTTTATTGTATTTGATTTAAGAATATGGAGTATTGTTACTGTTTATTATTGTTCTCAGGTGTACTATTAAATATATAGAGTTCTACTTACTGTATTTTATTATATTTTAAAATTGACATTACATTACTGCACAGAACATTTCAGATTATTTTACCACAGATCAAGGGTACAGATTGTTGTTGTTCACTGTGTATTGGGTAGTACTCATTTTGATTTAGACTGATTAGTATACAAAACCCTATGACGTTTATGGTTTACAGCTGAGAACTAGTTGCTAAAAGTACAGAATATTATATCTTAATTTAGGTGTGATAATTGTCAGTGAACATTCTAAGAAGTGGAAATTAACAGGGTTGTATATAGTGCTGTTCTTGCACAACATTTGTCACTTAATTGTCCTCAGGATACTGTTGTTGAGCTTACCAGTTTTACATAACAGGCAGAGGCTGCAGCTAATGATGCTGTAGTTCACATAAACAAGGAAACAAGTCCATTATAATTTGAATGTTAACATTTCAAAATGAAAAGGTCATATACAGCTTTCCTATTGGGTTAAAGAGCCAAAACAAAATACCATGAAAATACTTTGGAAAAGTGAGAGGTCGGTAGCAGCTTTCATTTTTTCTTACAACTTTTCGGTGGCCCCCCCAAAATATCTGTTGTACCCCCCTGTGTCCCCCCACTAAAATTAATCTGGATCCGTCCCTGGATGGATGACCAAAAAGGCAGGATGTAAGAGTTCAGTTTTGATGTAAACGTGATCTCCATATTAACGCACCGTGAGTGCCGTCACAGTGCAGCTTATAGTTTTTAAGGCAACAACCCGAGCGTCAGATTTCTCTGTTTTATTGACACGAATCATTAACTATCTCATCTCAGATACAACACATGTCCAGCAAAGCGCAAAAAGAGTGAAAAGCTTTTGTCCTCTGCAAGGGTATACATTTAAACAGCATTATCCTTCACTAGCAGTGGGGAGGAGTTGAGAGGGGATACATGACATGAGACAGGATTATCCTCTAAAAAAAAAAAAAAAAACCCTTTCCCTACTACAGGCGCATGATGTGAATTGAAGATAGGAGGACCAAGTTCCCAGGGTACAATACTTGATACATTCTGTTATTTTTTTTTCTTCAAAGACACGTGAGCTAGATAGATTCCTCCTACGCAGTCCAAATAAACAAATACAGAGAGAGGCAAAACCGGTGCCAACAGTTACAGTGATACAAGAACATTTGAAAAATAAAGTGATCGCAAAGAAATAGAAATAAACAAAACAAGAACTAAATAGAAAGAAGCAGGGAAAAAAAAAATATCTCTACAAATCCTCAAATCCCAAAGGTATTCTACCTTGTTCCTCCTCCCACCCTACCTCCCTCCTTTTTTCTTTTTTTATATAATATCATACAGTAAAAGACATTCAGAAGAGCAGACCAGAGTGATAGAAAACACTCATGCAAAGAAAGCCTTTTTCACACATAGTCACCAACACAGGAAAATTATTTCAAACAACAGCGCTGTCAACAGTCAGTGCCTTCAGGTCTTTTAGTGGATGTCGTTATTGTTGTTTTCAGTTCGTCTACAGACTTTTGATTTGCTACTGTACTTGATAAAAATGATATGACAGACTGCATCCATTAGGCTATCAAGTCTTCTGACTAGAGTGACCTCCCACTTTTAGTCCTTGGAAATTGGGGATCCAACAGTTTATTAACAACAGTCTTTGTTTCAGGACCCCCATCGACCAAAAGAAAAGTTCAGCGGGGAGGATTTCTGCAGAAGAACTGGAGCCACAGGAATGAGCTTAGGTTGATATTTCCTTATATAAAAAAGGCGTGATGTTTCTTTTTTGGCATCTGTTCTGACTCTTTTAAATCTGATATATATTCTACTTTTACAATCATTTTCTAGACGGCAAACAATTAAAGAGTTTCATTCCAAAGTAAAATACCTCTAACAAAATGATGGCAGCTATAAAATAAAGTCTACTATGAGGAGCTATTAAATTACGACCTTTATTTACAAAACAGTTGTCTTTTTCTAACAATCATCTTTGATTTTGTGGCATGAATGGATATAGCTCTTTGCTATAATAAATATATAATCTTTTGGAATGAAACCCTTCAATTTTAGATTTTTTTTTTCATATGCACATTCAATCCACATTGCATTCATTGTTGATGCAGTCTCTCAGAAGTTATTTGATATCATAAATAGAATGATCTTTCCATAGAGTCTTTTCTTTCGCAGATATATTTTTGTATATAGTGAGATTTCTACACAGACAATATGTATTTATGTTGTTTAATCCTTTTCCGCAGTTACAGTTCTTCTGAGCGGATGACGTGGAACAGTGTGACATTGTAGAGAACCTGGTGGCCATTGTTCCAAGCATAGAGGGCGCGGTCACGCGGGTTGTAGTCCAGCATGGAGATATGCGAGTACTTGTTCTGGAAGGCAATGTCAATGTACTCGTAAGTAGAGGAGTTGGTAGAGTAGGCATAGTAGACCTTGGTGCCTCCTGAGTATCCGTTGGTGACATAGAGCGTGCCACAGATCATAAAAGACTCGCCAGCACTCCTTTTGGGGTGGTTGGTGGTCCAGCTCTTGATGATCTGCAGAGTGTTGGGGTTCAGCTTGCTGATGACAATATTGCCGGCATTCTGATTGGTGGCGTAGACGGCCCACAGGCCTCCCTCGTCCACCATCAGGTCAATGTCTGAGTGGCCTCCCCAGGCGTAGTGATACGCGTTATTGAAGCCGGCGTAGTCGAGCTGCCGGGACTTGCTAATGGAGGAGGTACGGAAGTCGAACTTGATGATGACGTGGCTCTGGAACTTGTTGAAGTAGATGGAGCCGTTGTACACCACCTGACCTGTTCCTGACCACGGGTGTGGAAGCCGGTGGGACGTGAAGTTGTCTGACGTCATGAAGTCCTGCATTGACTTGTACTCCCTCACGAAGCGGTTGTTGTGGTAACCATCCATGTACCAGACCTTAGCAGCATGAAAAGACAGAGAGAGAAGAATCAGAATAAAACAGCATTTCAGAGCTAGAAATCCCTATCATCATCATTCGTCTGTGCGCCTTTGCGAATATCTGAATCTTGCATGCAGATCACACACGGAATAAATCAAATCACACTGTAAGCAAGCATCCCAATTAAGTTAGCTCTGAGACTTCCTCGAGGAGGAGGCGAAGCTGAGATCCGGCAGCTTCTGAATACAAACAGTCAGGATGACAGCCGCAGGGTGGCATGCGCCAGGCCCTGCAGGGATAATGCCCATCATTCCACATAAAAGGCCTGTCTCAGCTGCTTCAACCCAGCTTCCTGCTGGCCCCTGTGGTGGTGGGCAGTGAGCTCTGATTCCGGAGCCACTGGAGGCTCAAATACTTCCTCAGTCTCAGTGGGACTGACAGACCTGAAGCCCTTCCTCTTACCTGGTTTAATGTGCTGCTGTGATTGACTTAAAAAATGATTCACATCAAGGAAGCAGGTCTCTATGGAGCCAAAAAACACTAAGATAAGGAAAAGGCGAGATAAAAAGAAGCGGAGCAGGCCTGTCAATTACACTCACTCTTCCTTTTCTGCCCTTTGACAACACAGTACATCTTTCATGTGTTCTGTTCAAAACGTATTAGTTTCAACAAAAAAAGTTGCCTTACAGGATGCTAAATATAATCTTAGCCAGCAGTAAGCTTCACCCCTGCTGATGAGAAGTTTTGAATGTATAAAATTATACGACCTGTGTTGTCAAAATGGCTAGCCTTCAGAAGGCAAACTGTAACTGTAAATTTACACCGCTGCTGTCCTGCATGCTGCTGATTCCTCACAAGTTTTTATCCCCTTTACTCCCGGTGACATTGAGAGTCCTGTCTCTTATTAATGTGCCTCATAAAGCCGGAGCAGGAAGAGCATGTTCACGCTTAGCAGACAAATAAACCTTCTTTATACCCACCTCCCTCCCTTCCTTGTCTACAGGGCATCTTCTCGTTAAAAGCGTATAGATTTATCCCTGGCATTTCATTTTAATGTGTTGTAGTAATGAAGGCAGGCCTGAGCCAACAGCAGCCCCGCTATGCAAAGGAAATCAGATGCAATCAGCTGATGAAATAACAGTGACCAATTAACATGGCCCGTCATTACATTTCACTGCAGGAGTTGGCCTTCACCATGAGCAAGGTCAACTCTGACTTTGGAGTCTTGCAAACTATTTGTAATGCAGATCTTCAGGTATCTGAATGAGGTGAGGGAGGAGGGGTGCAGCAGGGTTCTTTCTGTTGTCTAATGTGTGCTTGGCAAATAGTGTGGGGCTGTAAGCAATTATTATTTCCATTAAAAACCAAGATGCTATATTCAAATTAGTGCTTTCATTTGACAAACAGTTAAGAATCTAATGATATTATTCAGATTATTATCACACAAGAAAATCAGTAAATAAGCTGGAACCACTGAATATTTGCTTTAGAAATTATCAATCAAAATTGGTGCACATTAACTTTCTGTTGCTCAACTACTTACTGCAGATTACAGCATGGAGGATGATTGACGACGATTCACTGCTGTTGTTATCTGATGGTGCTTTGGTTTTGTAAAATTCCCAATGCAACAAGCTGCTTATATAACACAGACATGCACCAATCTGCCAGAATCCTAACACCACTGACAGGTGAAGTAAATAATATTGATCATCTGGTTACTCTGTGTTGCTCTGCAGGGAAACCTTGGGTCCTGGCATTCATGTGGATGTTACTTTGACACCGACGTAAACATTGTTGCAGACCGAGCACACCCCCCCACTGGCATCAGCACTCCCTGATGAATCCCTAAGTAGGATAAAGCACCATGCTACACACCAAAAACCACCCAGAAACAACTCGAGGAGCATGACAAAGGGCTGCCCTCCAAACTCCCCAAATCCCGGTCAGATCAAACATCCACAGGATGCGCCAAAACAAGCCCGATCCATGGAGGCCCCACCCTGCAGCCCGCAGGACCCAAAGGATCCAGTGCCAACATCCCAGTGCCAGACACCACAGAGGCCCTGTGTTCATACAAATATAGTGGCTGATTTGGTGTACACATTACAAAACCTTATGACACTGATGTGACAAACATGGCCCTGGCTCTTTAGTTGGTAAAATCTCCACTATGTTCACCAGCTAGTTGCGAAATGTGACTGAATTTTAGATCTTTTAGCTGAAAAACTTGCCTGCCGCTTTTGAAAACGATGCTTATGAGAGCAGTGTGACTGAACCCAAAACAGTAAAGCTGTGGGCTGTAAAACAATGTGTTGAAAGACACCCAAGCGCTCCATTGAGCTGAGGGGAACTGCAGATTCATTCTCTTTGAGACTGTTACCACCAGCGACCACTTTCACAGCACACAAACCCGAGTAGATTTACTGTTAATACAAAAATCCTGATTAGAGGAGCTTTAAGAGTTGAGCCGCACAACCCTTTTTTTACGTCCACTTCTTCTGAATTGTTCACAAGCTGTTGTTTTGCCAAGATAGAACAAAATGAAGACAGCCTGATCAAATAAGTAAAGAACAGAAATCCGATAATTAATTCTTTGTGCAATGAACAACAGTTTAGTTGGCACCAGAAAGCCAGACTCAGTAATGAACACAGTATCACATCTTATCCAGACAACTGTGTGCAGCGGTGCATACCCGAGTGTCTCCTTCAGGTGCCAGAGGGTCGGTCATCCAGGAGCCGAACCTGGACCCAGACGTCTTGATGGTGATGGGGTCGCTGATGCCCGTCAGTTTGCCGCATGCTGCAAGGAAAAAAAAAATCGAGAATGGAACATGTACAGCTGCACCCCTCTGGGTATTTAGACTAATTCCGAATCCATTTCAAAAGCTTCATTTTCATTACTTTTAATCCAAATGCCTGAAGGGCGAGGGAGTTGATGTCCAGCTTGTTGTTATGTCTCCTGCCTTTCTCTTGGCGTGATACAGGAGGTGCTTATTATTCAGTTCACACATGCTAATGCCTGTTTTACTCTCTCTGTGTGGACGTGTGAGAAGAGTGAGAGGACGAGAGAATAGGACAGGGAGAGCCTCTGAGCATTCCGCTCCTGTGTGCTACTTGTAAGCTGCTGTAGTGTTAATTAGTGTTGATTGAGGTGTTAATGCGAATTTGACAAAACTAACACTGGGCTGTGTGTCCCTCGTGACTGGGAGCCGGTCAGATAAATGCACCCTTTCTAATGAGTGCACACAGATATGAGCGACATGATTTTGCAGAATGACAACACTGGCGGCTCATCCGCTGGTTTTTCAAACGACGTTTCACCAAAGACAAAGGTCAATTAGATGATCTTGACGAGTTAATTCTACCACATAAATGTAATGAGTCGTCCTGATAAGCTAATTTAAAGAGCGGGACTGTGACAATGGCTCATTTTATGTATCCATTAGCATCTTTCTCTGTGAAGCGTCTTATCCACTAACCCCTTTCGCTACAACCCCACTGCCTCTCGCGCTCTTTATTGTTGTGAAATGTCATTTTAATCTGTAGTTACATGTTCGAGATTGAATTTTAGTTTCCTCTGCTTACCCTTTGTTACTTCTCGCTCTTTCTCTCTGCCACAGTCCTTTCTCTTACATAATCAAACTTGTGGCTTTGCATATGCATTCGTGCGTCTCTATGTGCAGCATATGTCGCACCTGTGAAGAACGTGTGGGCCTCGCACCTCCACGGTGGCTGAGAGACAAACACATGGTCAGATGAGCAGCATCTACTATTTCTAGTGGGGGTTGAGTCCCTTACATAACCCTCAGTGGGATTAGAGACCACATGAATACATTGGCCATTGATTTATTTAATTCTTTTCTCTAATCATGCCTCTATCTTTAGATGACACTACTATTGCAGGCTGCTGGGGAGCCCGCTGATGGAGCTGCATTCTGGAGATGCACACATGGTCTAATCCCCTTTTGGCCTGAATTTGTCTGCAGTGAAGCACAGGGCAAAGCACATGGAAAACCTAATGGGAACTGGAGCAGATATAACAAAAATACCACCAGCCCTCAGCCCGAATTCTAAGGATTTGGAGATAGAATGAGCAATTGCATCCAGAGGCTTCTGAATAAAGGCACTACTTTGAAATTTAGAACAGTTTTGGCTATTTTACGTTTGAAATTTGTATGCATCTTTGTTTTTCTCTGAGTTCCTCTCATTGGTTTGAAGTTGGCTGAGCTCAGTCAGAAAATTGTGATTTTAATTTCAATTTTTGGAGTTGGTAAGATTCATGTAAAAGTTGTTGAGCATTAATCTAGCCATGATTAAGTTAGCCTTCTAGATGTTAACACTTGCTGACAGTTTTGAAAGGAATATAATTCTATTTGAAAAAAATAAATAAATCAGGAATTACACCATTTATCTGAGCTTGAAACTATAAAAACAGAAATATTTGAATTTTCCTGTCTTTGCTGTAAAATGAATCAAATTTTAAGTTTAAAATCGTGACATTTAATCAAAACTCATTTTTATTCTATTTATTCCTATTTTATAAAATGCCAAAACAAAATCATCTGCTTAAACTACAATCTGTGTACAACATAAAATCATGTATCAGTCATGTGACAAAAATGTATCTGATAATTGAGTTTCTGCCTATTCTGAGTTGAACTGCAGGCTGTGCTGACACAGAGCAGGGCAGGTAGGCGACGAGGATGGAACAAATTAATATGTGCGATGACATATCTACAGTATGTGAAGTCACCATTGTTTCCCAGTGTTGGTAGCACCTGTGGACACTGAAAAATGTTGCACATGTTGATTAAGGTTTTATCGCGTTATCAAAGATATTCAGCTTGCGTTTTCTCTTTTTGGAAGTGAAAAAACTGAAGAACAAACTGTTTAACTGGATAAAAGACATGTCTCTGAGTTCTTTCTACTTCTAGCCATGGTTGTGGTCTTTCTACAGAGGTGCAGGACTTCATATTGTAGTGAAAAATATGCTCACCGTGAATGAAAATGTGACAGGAGCAAAAAACGCCCAGAAACTACTTGGGGTTCACACATCATTGCCTTAATTAGTCACCAATGTTTAATGCTGTAGAGAAATATTTAAGACTTGAAATCAGGTTCTTAAAGACAGTATCATTGCTTTGTACTTCTTGTTGTGGCTGAGATGTCTCAATGTTTCCAGATATTAGCATTCAGCCTAATGAGTACTATGTAATTATTGCATTTAGGAGTTAAACTTACAAAGATTCCAAGCTGTATTAATCCTATTATTCTTTACCAAGGACATAGGAGAAAGTGAGGCCAAGTGGGATTGGGAATCAGCATAGAAATTAATAGTCACTTAAACTAATTATTTATTAACAACAACAGTTAACTGTTGCAACTTGTAAAACCAGCTCAGTTTGGCAGTACTTTGATCTAGACAATGTAATAAGCTTCTGTGTAGGCTGTGTGAGAACAAACAGTCATTTAACCACTCAACTGGCATAATCTCATTCAGCACAATTTGAAATATGATGTGGGTATTGAGTGATGCTGCTAACCGTTTCAAATGGCTCCTAAATGCAGACAATGTTTAACTTTATTGATTATAGTGTGACTGTTTTCGGACTAGTTTGACTATTCCAAATCTTAATCTCCTTTTAACTGACAGGGAAATTACTTGCCAGAACATGTCTGGTTTGTAAAGAGAGAGAGAGAGAGAGAGAGAGAGAGAGAGAGAGAGAGAGATTCATTTTGCTCTCAGCAGATAAAATAGAGGAGAAAAAACAACGGTAGCAGAGTGGCTTATGTGCCAGAGTGACCTTCCTCCCCCATTCATCAGTATTTCAGTGTGAAGGGGCTGCATTTGCCTGAAGCTCTCCGTGGCTCCACATTGCCGGGGCACAACACAGGGTGATTTATTTATTTGATTATTGCCCAGCAAGCTGGCATGTCCTCTTGATCGATGGCCATTGTGTCCCAGCAGCCATTGGGCTGTTAGTCTCTCCGGCACAAAACAGCTTGAAGGACAGCTCTGTGGGGACTCTAGTTACTCTCTTTCACTTTTCCTGCTCGCCTTCACTTTATCACTCTTTCTCCTTCCCAATGCCACGTTCTGTCACTTTCTCCAGTGTCTCTCTCTCTATTACACAAGCGCTCACATTTCTCCTGCCCTCTCCCGTTTCTCCTCCTGTTGTTCCTCGGATGCAAATGCGGACGGTGACCTTCGCGAGTGTAATCTCACTAACGGGAGTGTACTGGAGTGTGTTTGTGTGCGCTGTGCATGAGTGCCTCTGCAGCCGTGTGAAGATGAAAGGAGTAGCCACCCTCTGTTCTGCCTGAGCCAGTCTCTCTCTGGGTGACCTCGCCTTTATCTCATCTGATCTTGCACACACAGACTAAGTAACTCCCGCAGGCCTCTGCTCTCCTATCTTTGGCAGGATGACCACAGATGTGAGGAGTGGCGTGCTCACTGAACTGGGAGTAAAAACACAGAATGGACTCCTGCACCTGGCCAGCAGGTAGTGGCAGCAGCTGGCCAGTAGAAAAAAAAAATCGCTGTGTTTGCAGAGATAAAGAAAAAAAGGCACTTTAGAAGCAACTGGTGAGCTGTGATTAGGCATCTGTGTTTGTAGTCTATATATTTCATGCCACTACAATCACAGCATGTCGACTTTCTTTCCAAAAACAAAAGAATAAATTGTAACCAGAAGCTTTTCCCAATCTCTTCCTGTCATCGTACACAGTGAATAATTTGAAACAGGAACACAATATACCCGTGATGTGCCGCGTGTAAGTGTCTCTGCTCTTGTAAAATATCTTAGTCACTGTAGTGTGGGTGTGCATCTATTAGCACTGTGGGCTGCAACAGAGGTGTGAAGAGACTGAGGCAGGGGCTAAAAGCTAAGATAAGACTGCGATGAGAGAAGCTGCAAGCTGAGGACTCATCAGCCCTGTGGCTCATTCCTTCCGTATTCCGTCCATGTGCATGTTTGCCTGTGTGTCTCATGTCTAATTGTGTAATTTAGTATTCTGTTTAATCGCATTAAGTCAGCAGATTCATTCAGAATTCCAAATTCAAGCAACATTTGCCTAGGTGTGTCGGATTCAAGTCAAAAGCAGGACAAGCTGAGGAACTAAAACCCAGAAAATGTCTGTTTTTTGTACATGAATTGATCAGCTTAATATATAATAACTATTATTTTCATTGCTTTTCTGTCATTCAAGCAATGCTTTTAGGATTAGTGTCTTGTGTCTGAGTGACAGAATGTACAAAATAGGACTTCAAAGATACCAGATTTTCACATAATGTGCCTAAAAGAATATATGATAATGATATTATTGCATATTTGCAGTAAATAAATGAAAAAAAGTCAAATTCCTCTTTGTCAATTGAGTGTTTCATCTCTTTGGCAAAAAAAAAAAGCTAAAATATTTTATATACAAATACTGTACCGGTCAAAAGTTTGGACACACCTTCTCATTCGATGGTTTTCATTTAATTATGTTACACATTGTAGATTAACACAGAAGACATAAACTATAAAAGAACAAATATGGAATTATGTTGGAAACCAAAACATGTGAATCTTCAGTACTAATCTACAATGTAGAAAATAACACAAATCAAGAAAAAGCATTGAATGAGTGAATGAGAAGGTGTGTCCAAACTGTGTATATATATATATATATATATATATGGCTCAAAATACAAGTCTGGAGAGTTGACAGAAGTCTGTATCCATAACTGGATGGTATGTTATCCCAATGTTTGTGTACCAACAAGATATATGCCATATTTTCATGAGTATTTTTAATATTTTAGCAGTATTTTGTGTTTGGCAATATCACCTCATCACGACACCCCTAGTACATTAAGTTACTCCAGACTGCATACACAGTCCTCTAATGGACTTCATTATTGGCTTACTTTGATAAAATATGAGAAAACCAACAATACAGTCCATTAGAAGACCAGCACGCACTACACAGAAGCACAGAATGTAAGAGTGTGTTTTAATATTGTGAAATATGCATATGAGTGGTAAAGCATCACAGCCTCCTATGATGTTCCTGTCATGTGAATATGCCTGAGCGTCTCTTTCTGGCCATTCACAACACAGCTGGAGTCAGTGGGACTATTTCGTGCATGCACATGTTTGAAGCAAAAGTGTGTGCCAACAACTTTCTGTGCCTACCTAATTTTTGCATGCATGCTCGGAGTCTCTCCTCAAGATTTGACACTCTGTTGTGGAGCTCCTCGTAGTCATAGGCCCCCATCTCCTCCTGAAGTTCGCTTAGAACTGACGTCAGATTCTGGACCTCCTCCTTAAATTGCAATACCAATTTGGCATCGGCTTTGTACTCCTCCAACACTGGTATCAACGGTCTAAGCTCCTCCATTTTCGCTTTTATGGCCTGAAAGGATTAGAATAAGCTCGGTTGAGTGTCATGCGCGACAAAAGGAGACCCGCTGTCCAGAAAAGAAAAGAAAAGAAAAAAAAAAAAAAACACCTGTCTGAACCTGGCTACTCTAACTCTACCCTGCCTCTTCACTGACATGGCGACCCCCCTGCTCGTGTCCGTGTTCAGCGTCTTTTTGTGTGTGAGCTGCTGTGTTTTGTGGGTGCAGGTGTTGTGTCTGAGCAGACAAACCCAGAGAAATATTCTCCACCCGCTGGACGATCAGAGCAGGTGGCTCCGTCCCGGCAGTGACCAGCCGTTAAAAAGCAAGCCCTCGGTACACCGACAACAATTGGGAAAGCTCTTTATTGGTCATCATCGTTTAAAATGCAACATCGTATTAAGGGTTACATGCTTTTACATGTCACACACAACAAAGTGTCTCGAATTTTACGGCTATAGTTTAGATTTGTTGAGTAACCAAATATGCATAGACAAAAGCCAAAGGAAAATAAAATGAATAACAGCAATTAATAATAATAATAATAATAATAATAATAGTAGTAATAATAATAATAATAATAATAATAATGTATTTACGTTTGAAAAAAGCTTTTAGATGGAAAACTTTGACAGCAGTAACATGCAGGAAGAGATCAGTGGTGGGTTGGTTTGGGAGAAGGGTGGGGTTTCTTAGTCTTAATGGTGCTAAAGGTAAATTAACTGTTTGACGCCCAAATGCTCTCAGTACTGTGGCCCAGTTCAGGGGAATCTGGAATTGACCTGCCTCTTCTTCCCTGTGGCTCTCTTTACATGTCTTAAAGTTAGCCCTGCAAGCAAGAAAATGACAAACCGTTGACAGGGGCTAGAGCTTGCTAACCTATCTAACAGACACACAAACAAACGCACGCACACACACTTAGTATATGCACTTAGACACAGTTACGGAAGATTGCAGGCATGCACTGAACGTGGCAGCATGAGGACCCTGGAGCATGCATCAGTGGCGGGATCACACAGATGCATCAGTGCAGGTTAGATGGTATGAACACGGAAGCTACTTTTGATGTAAGAGGACAGGTATACTTTTATTTGTGTGATTAACTGCAGACAGAGCTTGGCATTAAACTGCAATACATTTTCGGTACTGTCTGAACTAAGTGGCTTTAAATTTGTAGGGTTTTTTCACTTCTCTTGGGTGTAATAGTACCTGATTTAAATTATTCGATGAGAGCTATGCCCATTTTTATTGGTGAACGTTTGGTAAATGAGAGATAGAGATGAAATGATTAATTCTTTCCTGAACAGAAAAATAAATGTGAACTCTTTGAATGTGAACCTGGTGAATCACTGTATTTAAAGTAGGGGTCGAACAATGAGGGTATGCAATAGGACCAATACCAAGTTTCAGTAACCAAGGAGACCAGTAACTGATAATTGTAATCTGTATATGTTGGCAGGAAAAATGGAAATCTTGGTGTCAGAATTGAGAATAATACAAATTTCACAACATAATCTTGTTGCAATGCCTTTGTTCTTTTATGTTTTATATATGTTTATTAAAAGGAACTTTGCTGTATTTATTATTACATTAACAGTGTTGATTGGCTGTTGCTTGTGACATGTAACCAATCAGATATTGGGACATTAGTGAAAAGAGGCAGCTGTATCAAAACCAGAGCAGCAAATTTTCTGATTACTTTCAAAATGTTTTAATTTCAAAACACACAATTTTAGAGACTTATCAACAACAAAACATAACAATGATCAGATAAATGCCAAATATCAGATCTCACAAACAGCGAGGCCAGCAATCAGTCATGCTGTAATTTAGAGCAATTTTTCAAATAAAAAAATACCAATTTCTTTGTTTTCAGGTTTTTAAATCTGGCATTTTTTTGTTTATTCCAAAAGAGTAAAATTCATAACTTTTAATTTGGTCTATTTGTTAGTCAAAGTAAGTGATCTGATGACATCATCTTGGTACTTTTCACAATTAACTAACATGTTATATTCAATTAATTGATACATTGAGGCATTTTATAGGAGAGTAAATCATACAACACCCTGCCCTATTTGATAGAGTACACATTCAAATGTTTAACTGGACATTAGACCTCTGAGGAAAACTCACTGGTGGCTTTAATAACTACAAGTGACTCTGAAGAAAGTGTGTCCAATGTACAGAGATCTCACTTTAAAAGGTAACTCTCTGAGTTCATGCAACAATTCACTGTGATGTTTAATTTGTAATACAAATATGATGTCTCATTAAATTATCTTCCATTTGATTTAGGATTCTATCAATATTCTACATGTTTTCTATTATGTGAGTTGGTGTGAAATAGGGACATGAATTATTGCTGAATTTATGTATCCATTTATTTTACCTCTTTAATTATGCATGCATTATGGATTTCTTGGTATGCAGTATGGTGGGTTGTACAGCTCTGAACCCTCTCCACAATGGAAACACACAAACACAAGATGGCTGTTTACAATGAGCTACGGAGCAGCTATGGAGGGATGGCAGGTTGGGTCAATGTCTCAAGAAGTGGCTGCGTACCTTGTATTGCTTGGCGATGTTCTGCTTGTGGTTCTCCTCCACCTGCCTGAACTTGGTCTCCAGACCGCGAAGCTGAACCTCCATCTTCTCTACGTACTGCAGGTCCCTCTGGGTGCGCTGGTCCAGCACCTGGATGGACTGGGTCATGTTCTGGACCTGGGATGCCATAAGAACACATTAGCCTGTCTGTATTTGTCGTGGTGTAATCGGAGCATGAGACGTAGTGAAAATGCAGCAGACTTTCAATATGTCTTCTTTTTTTTGGCTTGGCATTCTTCTTGCAGTGATTCACAAGCTCTTACGTCAGGCCAACTAGTCAGGGGCCTCAGACACATGGTGCAAGTGTAGAATGCATACTGTTCACGCATTTGTTTTCTCCAAAACCGTTTCCGTCCAGAAACTCCAGAAACGTGACTCATCATCTATTTATTCAGGCGAGATCTGTTGATGTCTCTATGATCTGGCTGGTTATGTGAATAGCCTAATTAGCATTGCTTTGTATTATCTCCATTTTTTTCATAAATGTGCTTAATCGTTCAATCTGTGTGAGAGTGGCAGTCTTAGCTCCCAGTCTATGGGTATTGAGCGAGATTGCATCATTAGATATGTTGCTTTGGATGTATGCAGTACAACAGAAACTCTCAGAGAGTCAGTGTACAGCTGCCTCCCATGATGCCTTGGGTTTCCAGGGAGCTCATTAGAGCTTGATTTCCATTCTTGTCCAATGGGCAGAGAGGTGATTGGAAGACCACAAACACGGTTAAGGCTTTATTCATATGCTCTTTGTTTGTAAAAGAGTTTAAATTTTTTTAAAAAAAAAGATTACCAGTGGTTACTCTGTACCACTTTGATTGCCAGTGTGTTGCAGAGGAGTTAAACGATAATTACCTTCTCCAGCAGCTGCCTCAGTTGTTTGGTGCGGGCATCCCGTGAGCACATGGACTGCTGGGGCGCCACCACAGTGCAGACACACCGTCCCTCGCTATCCTGGGCCGAACTGTACACCTGCCACGACTCCTCTGGGTTTGCTGGCAACACCTGAGCAACAAAGGAGTGGATAAACAGTGACAAAAGTGGAAGAGGAGGGCAGCGACGGCGGGAGGGCGAAGGGCGACACATCCTCGTGTTTGTCAGTGAAATGACAAAGGAGGGCACTTAGCTGCGATTTGCCCTTTGAGTGTGGTGCGCTTGTGCTTGAGCTCCATCTGGACACCACAAACCGTCAGGCTCCACCCATCCTGCACTATCACACTGTATGTTTTCAAGCCACACAAAGGGGGAATACGCAGCCAATCGCAACAGCTGAAGCTACTCCCATTATTCAGTGGGTTGGGTGTGTGTGGATGCTCAGGAGTATAATGTGTGTGACGTCATGGAAGGCAACACCGGGTACCAACCTGCTGATGGACAAGACTGATGGGGGTGACTTTGAGGACGATTTTTTTTTTATCAGTGCATCAGCGATAAAAATCACTGGACAGATGCACTGATTGTTTCAATTAGTGACAGGGAGTGACTTCACAAAATCCAAAAGCAGCAGCAAATTACACTGACAGTCAGCCAGCTGCAGATTCTAGCAAAAGATGTGCTGACAAGACAAAGAAAACCTCTGTAGCCTCCTACTCAGTTTGCGAGATTACACTGGTCAGAAATGGTCAAATAAAATTCCAGGAGTCTTGCATTTGAAAAAAAAAAGCATAAATCCCCTCAAAAGCATGTCATAAAAATTGAGGAAGATGTTGCTCCTCTCCACTGCTTCTATTAATGCAGTTGCATCCAACCTCCATTGTTCCTATTTCAGTGCTCCCTTCCATTTGACCAAGCGCTTACAGTATTATCTCTGGCACAGAAGGAGCCCCCAATCTGCCAGGATTCTGACGGAGAAAAGCTTCATTTTGACTCTCCAACAGTGCCTTGGCTTTGAGCGCCTCTCCATTCACACACACACACACACACTCCCCGTGAACTGAAGAATGAGGACTCCCTGCTGTTTCAGAGGAAAGACAGAAGACAGCTATCACATTTTTTTTCTCCTGTCAATTTCCTAATTTTCCATCCCGGATCTCTTATTTAAATCGGCATCAGAGAGGGAAATAAAATAACCAACTGACAACTTTCCACTCAGTGCAGCAGCGCAGTGGCATCTGGAGCAACATCAAACGCAAGAAGAAGAATCTATGATGCCTCTCCAAGTCTTTTACTTTAGCATGCGCCTGGCAAGCGCATGAGAGATTCTAACTCTAAATTATGAACAAGACGTACCCGAGCGCAAACATATGCTGCCTATATTTGGACTGCAATTTGCCAGCAGCACTTTCATTCAGAAAAAAAAAGCCAGCCAGGCGCAGGGGATATGTGAAACTTACTCCTGTGCTCCGGTCTGGATACCCTCCCTGTGCCGCCGTGAGCTTGGTAGTATTGAGCCCCACCAGAGAGGGGAGGGTCTGCGACATCCAGTTGGTAATCATCGCCATGGTGCTGAGCACGACGCCGATCTTCAGCAAAGGCACCGACATCTTTGCGCTCTGCTTGGACTTTTATTTAAGCCGTCTTCATTCTACAGACTCCGGAGAGAAACAAGGAAGGCGAGTCATGATGCCCAGAGAAGCCTGATGTTTCACCCGGGACTCCGGCTTGGCTGGTCTTTTTTTGGACATCTCCAAGGAAGCAGTGGCGGCAGGCGGACGCGGTGGTGGAGACCGAAACGGGGAAGGTCGGAGATGCGAACTGCAACACTTGATCCAGTGGAAGGTCTTCAGAAAATGGGGTTAAAAATCGAGAGCGGCTGTTGGAAACGTCCTCTGGATAGCTCCTCTATCTGCGTTGTCCCGCACACTGCTGCCTCTCCAGTTCACCGTTACTATTTCGTTCACGCCCGACGTTCCGCCTCCTGCCTTGGTGCGCTCTGTGATTAAGTGCCACTGACTACACACACAGGCGGCTCCAAATGGATGTGAGGAGGAAGGAGGAGGTACTACGGATCTATCTATATCCCCAGACGCAATGATGTCAGCCAGGTTGGGGTCCGCTCATGGTAATATCTTGGATTGCGTCTAAGTCGCCCATAGTTGCCCGACACAGACTGACCCCCTGAGGGAATGACAGTGAGCAGTGCAACTGAGGTCGGCCAGCAGTGATGCTGAGGGATTATTTAGAAGAGACAATGACATTTCTTTCTCCACTGGCCCAAATGGAGAGGAGGTTCTCTGGCACAGGAGCGAAACCTGCTCGGATCACGCATGGTAACGCTTGTCATTTTCACTCAAACAATCACTGCACGGTCCTGCACGTCAGAAATACTCACAGGACACTCGTGCGGGATGTCGCATTGCAATGGCAGTGAGCTGGTAGGGCTCAGAGTATGTTTTATTGATGGGACGCTGAATGCCTTCAGCTCGATCAAAGCGCAGAGCTTTTAATTCGTGAGACTCTGGCGCCATCGTGCAGCCGATTTTGGCGTTGCTGAAATCAAAAGAGGAGGGGTTTAAAAATGCAAGTACAAGCCCACAACATGAAAAATAGATATTAAAAAAAAAATCATCCGAGAGTTGGAGTCTGTTTTTCACTTTCACGCATGGAATTAACTGAACTGAAAACAGTGTTGGTGCATTTGCATGTGGAGTTCACTGCATATTTTCAATTAGAATTACATCCTACACTGTAAGGTTGTTTATTTTGAGAGTACAAAGAAATGGCAAACAATTACTTTATCTACCATTTAAAAGTCTCCATCAACAGGCCTTTTGGGATATGCTCCGGCCTGTGGGCTAAATTGTAGCACTGCAAGATACATGAAGTCCCCAGAATAGCAGGAGGGGCTCCGAGTTCACAGCTATTTCTGTCTGCTCCATAATGCACTTTTCTAGTAAACTGAAAGATGGAGGGAAAGTTTGTGCTCCCCGCTGATTTGTATTTGTCCTGCCCTCTCTTTCTCACTCCCTCTGTGGCCTCTCTCATCGCTTCCTCGTGGTCTCTGAGGTGAGAGCTCAGTGATGATGGCTTCACAGATTACAGTGAAGTATTGACAGGGGTCAGCTCGCCGCTGTGCACTCATGTCCTCTCCAGTCTAGTCTGTGCAACATGGTGCAGTTCAGCAAAGCACAGCAGGGGTCTCTGATGGCATAGCTTTCAAATGCATATGGTCAGCTTCTAATATTCATATTTGCGGATTCCGTTTTGTAGCAAGACAGGTGAGCCAAACAGTTAAAAAAAATGGTGCTTTTAATATACCGTGCTCATTTAATCATAGTGGAAACCACAGGTGCAAAGATAAAAGATGTCTGATTCAGTCAATCATGTGTCAGACAGTCAGACTTTTTATATCGAGAGTGATTGATGAAGAGATTTATAAATTAAACACTTTCATTAGAAATGCATACAGCTCTTTTTGCACAAGGATCAAGTGGAGCTTCATAATTGTCTGCAAGAAATCAAATGTGGAGACAGAATTGGAGCACTCGCACAACTCTGATATAATAAGACTGTGTCATAGAGGTGTTGCTTCATTTTTA
The DNA here is from genome assembly GCF_021347895.1 of Acanthochromis polyacanthus. Taxonomy (NCBI): domain Eukaryota; kingdom Metazoa; phylum Chordata; class Actinopteri; family Pomacentridae; genus Acanthochromis; species Acanthochromis polyacanthus. The sequence goes on from NC_067130.1 coordinate 15,480,628, forward strand.
CAGGAAGTTTTAAAGAATGTAGGTTTGTCTTTAGTGTTATTTTTACCCAACAGTGTCAGAGAACAATCACGACTTAAGGTGTAGGTGAAGGGTGTGGATGTATCATTCAACACAAGCCCGTATCATAACAGAATCAACAAACAGGAGCTTCTGAAATGACCAACAAACAGCAAAAAGAAATTGAGTGTTCCCACTTCATAAAAGCCATACTTTTTGACTGGAGTATTGTGCTATAGTGAACACATTTTTGTATTGTATGTCTACAGAAGGATAACCGCCCTGTCACATTCAGTATCCAATGTAATAAGTGTTCATAAAGCAGCGAAAAATCACATTTCCAGTCTGCAAGTGCACTACAAAATGCACCATACCTCCACCTACTCTTCTTCTGCTCGCGTTCTCTCACTCTCCCTCCCTCCCTCCCTCCCTCTCTCTCTCTCTCTCCACCCCTCCTTTGCTTCGTCGCTCAGCCAGCCATACTGAATAATAAATAGCTTCAACCCCAGCTGCCAATCACACCACGCATATTGCAATTCAGCTCCACTCCGTCTCAGTTTCTCACATAAAAACCCGCTTGTTTTTTGGTTTCACACGTTAAAAAGCCCTCAACCGCTTCGAAACGCTCCCCTTTGCTGGAAGCTTTTTAAGTTTCGAAACTTGAGCAGCACAGAAGTGGACACGTTGACTAAATAGATTAGGTTGCTTTTTATGTGAATTCGAAGATTGATGCTATCCTTTATGTAAAACACCCACACATTCATAATTAATTGCTAATCATGCATGCAACCTAAAAGCTTAGCATGCGCTGGTTGTCCGACAGCAACTTTCTCCAGGTTGATTGTTTATAGGGTGAGTTATGGGATGTAGGCTGCGCGGTGGCAAATGGGCGGCTGTGGCAGCACCATCTGTTTAGTCAGGTGTCAGGGAGGCTTTAGGATGTGGGCCTGCAGCCATGGGGGAGCCGCTAGGTGAGGAACAGATGCCATTCTGGCTGCTTACTATTCTTCTCCGTGTGAATCCCAGGCAAATCTTTCAGCGGAGGGGAAAGAAGTGAATGAATGTGGGCAGAATTAAAGAGGAGAGGGTACCACTAATCAGGCGTCTCCCTGCTCTTTAGGCCAGATGTTAAGAACAGAGCCGCAGCTGCAGCAGTCCGTCTGAAACTGTGCGAGACTTCTCGAGCAAGGTGGTTAATGTGGTCATTAAGAGAGCGTTACTGCTCGGCATCAGCAGTCGAGGCCATACTGCATGGGTGGCTTTTTTTTTCTGATGAGTAATCTGGCAATAAAAAGGCTCTCTAGTGTCTAGATACACCTCTCACTTTTTTTTTTTTATATCTGTCTTCAAACCGAGATGAGATGTGGAGAGGCCTTTCTTTCCAGGGTGCTGTGGGTTTGTGTGTAGCAGAGGCCGAACAAATAGAGCCTGTCAGTGTATCTTGTCTCTTCTGTTCGCCTGGAAGGGAGCAGATGGGCAAGGCTTGTGGACTAATATCGACTTACCTTCAAGCAGACGACACGCACTCTCAGGTCATCAGACTGTCACTGTAACGCGGGCCCTGACCCGCGCCGTGCACGACTCCACAGCGGCTGTCATGAAACCCTAAGTGAAACCAGCTTTCTTCTCCCACTTCCCCCGTCTGACTGATGGCTTCCATCAATCTGTGCAAATAGCCCCATTGTTCAATCGTGTCAGCATTTTTGTGCACTCTGCAGCTGCACTGGGTCCACTTCTGATTATAGGCTGCACATTACAACTTGCTGCCTCAGTATAAAAAGATTTTTTCCCCCGTCTCTTAAATAAACTGCGTGAGGGGGTGCAACTTTGTTAAATCAAACTCCATGTGAATGTCAAAACCAAGCTGTTGCTCTCACAGCACACCGACATTTCTCATAAATTTGCGGGAATCAATCGCTGGCATATTTCTGTCAAGGCAGTATTACGCCAATATTGTTCTAACACATTATTTATCAGGGCCAGCAGGGTTTGCAGCAGCCTACGTCCAACACATTTGTATTGAGTTTGTCACTTGGAGTATATCATAGATCCACGGGAGCAGATATTAATTTATTGATACTACCTCAGAGCCACATTTGATTATTTTTTCTCCTTCCGCCTCCAATTACCAACCACAATTGGATTCGGGTAACAGTATAGCCCATGAAATATGACTTTGTGACTCAAGCAAGGGCGATTAAATCATCAAATTCCTCAGTCCAGTGGTGGCAGGGGCCTGGCAGTAAATAAACACCACCTCCCTCACTGTGCCTCCAACTGCCTAATGTTGATGTTCATTTACAAAGGCAGCACTTTAATGCAACAGTGGCTGCTGTATGTGTTGCATGGAGTAACTACTGGAGGATGGCACCTATTTTATTGGTGGCAATTTTGTTTACATTGCTGGACTAAATGTCCTCTTCCCTTCATCACAGCCAGTCACACTGTGGTCACTGAGCATGCTCAGAGCGCCTTCTGTGAGACACTGCATTTGATTGTGGAGCACACTAAAGAGCAACAGCCCACCATTCAGTCTTTTTTTTCCTTTTAAAGGAGAACACATTGCTCTAGAATATCGCTGCAGCTGATGACCATTTGCTAATGAGGAAATTGACCGATCATGCAATCTTTTCCCCACCTCCTCTCTCTCTCTCTCTCAATATCTGGCCCGGTTTGCTTTGGTAGATACCGAACAAAAAGGCTCTATTTGTCAAAAAAAAAAAAAAAAAAAGAGGGAAAAAAAACACCAATTTCCACATCATGTAATCTGGCCCCTTAATCTGTTTAAGGGCTAATTCAGAGAGGCTCTTTATGAGAGGTAACCCGGGTAATCTCTCCATCTCTGCGCGGATCTCCAATGAGCCAATTAACCGCGTTTTCTCTGCTTCTTCTTCTTTTTTTATTTCAAATACAAGAGGTGGGAAAATGGCGTTAAAGGAAAAAAAAAAAAGACCTACTTGGGTGAGTTCTGTGCCCATGAAGATGAGGAGAATCAGAGTCAGGAGCTTGCTCGCTGGCTGCATCTCTTGCCTCCGGTGTGTGGACCAGCGGTCTCACATGCAGATCCAGTCCCTTTGCGTCCCCCCGCACAGCAGTCCTCTCTCTTTTCTGCTTTATTCTAGCGCGCCGCAAATTATTTTCTTATTCTAATTATTAGTATTTGTTTAATCCCTCAGCAGCCCGGCAGCAGAAAGCGGTAAAATCTGTTCGGCGGAATCGTCTCTGTTCATATTCAGTTCATATCGGAGAGCCTATCTTCGGTGCCTCTCCTCCCCTCCGGTCGTGGCCGATACTTATTTATCGCTGCGACGGAGCGCACTTGGTGAACATCGGGGCTGGAAAAAGACGCGCAAACACGCTCGCGTACAACGGAGATAAACGTTCACTCTGATATTGCCAAAAGTTTACCTCCCCGCCTCAAGCTGCCGTGTAAGCTCTCGGTGAAAAAAGGGGAGAGTGACGGCGCTGTTCATGGTGCTGAAAGCGGATGTTGCATCGCGCAGAGAGGGAGATTCAAACTGGCAGCAGAGGCAGCAGACGGCGCCAAAGCAAGAGGGCTCCCAGCCAAATGACCTGCACTCTGAGACGGAACGCAAGACACCCAGCACCGCTGCTCAGTCCAATCCATGAGTGCAAGATTAAAATAAGAGCTGAATGATATCAGTGAACCTTTGAAGTTGCGAACAGTGTTTTGATGGGTTTAGTTAATACAAACATGCTGCATCAGCTCACTGTTGTGTCCAGTTTGAACTCAGATTTCTGCATCGGTTGTTTGTTTTTATTGTCATTAAAGTCTCTGTTGACTTCTTCACACGACTTAGTCACAAGATGGAAGCTTGAATTCACTGATTTATGTTAAACTTCATTAATAAAATGTATTACTTACATTTCTTGGAGAGTGATGAAGATTCTCTGATGCTTTAAGTGTTTTTTTCTCCCTTTCATTAGAAAGACAACAATTTAGATTTGCTTAGTTAAGTTAAGTTGCAAATTTTGTTTTGCTACATTGACATATTAATGTTAACCTTATAAAATCACCCTTTTCCCCTTTTTTCAAAAAGTTACAATTAAAACACTGAATTTTGCAGTTAATTTGCATCCATGATTTTGAAATTCTGTATTGTCATTACTTATGCAACATCGAAGTGGAAACATCTCGTCTTGACCCTCTTTCAATCTTTTAGTGCAGTGAACTCTTAATACATAGGAAGAAATGATTGTAGACATGATGAAATTCATTTTTGGTATTGTTCGTGTTAGCTCTGCAGTGATCACGAGAAGCAGTTTCTGTCATGATTTTAACTTATTCAGTGAGTTCTGGTTTCTTGTGCAACGACACGGCCTGTAATCCACACATTAGCTAATCTATGACGAAATTCAAGATGAGGTAAAGTAGGAAATTTGCTTCATAGCTACATTTTCCTTCACCGTGAGGTCAGGACTTCAAGTCCCCTTCCCTATCAGACTGTGTTTGACTTACATCTCCATGAACCTCCTATTTGCCCTGCGGCACTTGGAAGGGCAAATTCCATTTTAATCACCTTCTACAGTGTCTGTTAACCTCAAATAATTCCCATTGTGATTCACCTTCAAGAAGTTTCTTCAGCCAGAGTACATGAAGCCACTTGTGGGGGTGTGCAGGGCCTGAGTTTTCAGTTGCAGGTTAGAGGGAACAATTTAATGGCAATTTTCAGCACTCTTAGTGGTAGATCTGGTGTGTCGATGTGTGTGTGTGTCAGATTATCAGTATGCAGTACTACTTTGATACTTAAGCACCACGCTTCTGTGTGGGCAGTACAGCACTTATCCCTTTGTGAATGTCAACAATAGGCTCTTAATTGGGTGGTCATGTGGTTCGGAAGCTGCTCTGTTTCTGCCCGCCTGTGACTTATCTGAACCACATCATACACTAATAGCTCAGTGGCCTGCAGCTAAAATGAATTCTCATTTGGTTGCATTAAGATGCGCAAATCACCTCAGTAATGGCATCAGGGCAAGTTCACGTCTGCCTTCTCCGATGTGGACTCTCATGTGTCCGTTAGCAGAGTTTGGGATTCTCTTCGCACCTGAAAAAAGGTGATACAAGGTCAAACTGAGAGTCGGTTTGACTGAGGAGCTTCATCAAATTCATATTATCACAGCAGGAGACTGATGTTCAGGGTGAGCTAAGCAACTGTGGCGCTCTCCATCAGACCTTTAAACTGAACGCGTGGAAGCTATGGAGTGTGTATACGTACGCATGTGCGACTATAAGCGCAGAATTTCAACTCATTCAGAGGAGATTTGATTACGGGGCAGGGGAAGGCAGTAATAAAAGCGGAATACTCCAGACATAAAGAGGGACATTTGTTGGTTGGCAGGAGTCCTTCCCTGCGTGGTGCTACACAGCCCACACGCTGGACAGCAGGAGACACATCTCACTGGCAAGTTGGCCAATATTTAAGTTTGTCACGAAAGCATGGAGCCACAGTAGATATCAGTAAGCACAGCAGACCCTTAAACCTTACCTGAACTGTTCTATTGTTATGAGTTATAAAAGAAAACAGCAATGGCATTTTGCTTTTGTGTTTGATCATCATTTAATGTTCTCTCAGCCCAAATTACAGTAATTTATATACACCATTTTATAGCTTATTCTTATCTTGCAAAAATACAAAAGCAATTACAGCAACAGGTTTGATTATTCTGTGCGTGATAGTTGGTGCGAGCTAAAGGCATGGAAATGTGTCTTCACACTTCTTATATGCTAATAGAAATGGGATCATGATGAGGGCAGTGGTGAGCAAGTGACGTATGGAAAAACAATCAAAGATACTGAATGTCGACACAGGAAGCGGGAGATGATGGAGCACCGCTGCGATTCGGAAAGAATTTGATGAAAAAGCTGTTCAAACAGAGCAGAACTGAGCGGGAATGTTGATTTAATGTGGCTGCTTGTATGGATATTTCTCCTCAAGATTTATTACTTGCTCATTGAGCTGAAAATGCAAATTGTTGGATTGTCTTTTTTGCATGCAGAAATATGTAAAATGTCTTCATCACAGGTGCACTGAGGGGAAAGTCACTTTGTTCCTCTCCGTCTCTCTTCTTTGTGTTCGCAAAAATTAACTATAAAAAGCCGGGAATTGGCGTTGTTATTCAAGTTTCATAGGAAAAATTGATTAACCTTCCAAAATTTGCCCTCATTTGAGGAAGGGCCCAGTTCTTTCATCAGCTGAATTCTTTTCTTCTCCACAATTTTGCAAGCAGAGGGTGTGCGTGAAAGAGAGACGGGGGGGGGGGGGGGGGGGGGGGGGGGGGGGGCGGGGGAACAGGAAAACTGAGTAAAAGAGCACCAGTTTAAATTTAGGTCCTAATAGAATTTGTGTCTTTCCTCTTAGGCAAGCTGCCATTACTTCCCCCTTTCATCACTTTTTCTGCCTTTGCTCTCTGCAGGGTTGATGCCACAGATAACTATTAAAAATATGTTCCATGCTTTTATTATGTCTCAGTAATGTTCCGTTCATTTAGCGCACTGAAGACCCGGTCGGGTTGGGTCCATGACCTTGATCAGCTCTGTGCTAACAGGGAGAGCTCCATAAAAGTATGATTTAACAGCCTCCTGTGTGTTGATCTTGAGTCAGTATTAATGCATTAGATAATCACTCTATCAGCGTTCAGCTTTCAGACCTTGGGAGGATAAAGGAGTTGGTGCCCGAGTGCTGTACAGAGAATGAGAAAGGAAAGAGGGTGGGTGGGTAAAGAAACAGAAAAAGACGGGTGTGAGACAACTGAAATGAGGGGGAAAGAGACGAAAAGATCTATAGATCTATCTATCTATCTATCCATCCCAGTGACAAGTAGCTGTGTCTGCCAGTTTTATATCTGACATTTATCGCTCTAAAGGTTACATTTGAATAGAATCAAAACTGCTGTGAATTAATAAATTGCACTTACTGAGATTCATGCCATTGGCATACATGGCGTGACTTTCATTAAGAAAATGCAGATATCCAAGGCTAGTGCACAAAAGACATAAAGTCTGGCATGAATCCTGCAATGGAAAAAAATGTGTGGTCTGACGAATCATTTTCAATAGCTTATCTCCATCTTTATAGATTTATATTAACTGAAATCCAAAAAAAAGAGAAAGGAGGGCCTTTCACGGTCACATTCAGTTGCCAGATGTTAACCACGATTTTGAGGCTGGAGTGATACAGACAGCCATCCACCACGAAACATTAAATGCGATGATTGCGCCACATGATTGTCAACCAGCTGAGGTACATTAGACTGTGTTTACAGCTTTAACTGTGCACAATGAGGTAAATACCTTTTTCTCTCATGGTGCTCCCTCGCTGCAGGATTGTAATGTCAGCAGACAGGCTGGTAGAGCCGTTTCAAGAGCAGTTTCATCGATGTCGGTATGGAGTCAAGCACATTACAGGGCTCCTCCAATCATCACATCCAAAATTCATTAAACCTTTATGGGACATTTGGAATCACACAAGATGAATTTGATTGTTAACTTCTAACCTCTTTGACCTAACCTCGTTCATCAAAGAACTGGAGCTTTTTCCTTATTGGATGGATTCATATGCACAGGGGGGAACATTTCTGCAAATGGCCATTTGGTAAGTCCCTCCCTCAAACATTGATTTTTTTCAATCAGGCTGCCATCACTAGTCACAAATTACTGTCAAAAAGGCCAGAAAAAATGAACCTCGATGTGAGAGTCAAGACGGATTATATATAGACCTCGTGAATGCAAATTTGAGAAGCCTCCTGCAACAGACAGGAACATCAACCCCGGAGCCATGAAAAAAAGTGGCTTAGCAGGCCTCAGAAGAGGAGGAACCACAGTGAGTCTGTTCTGATAAAGAAGATTCAGAAGAACCAGAAGAAGTACAAACAGAACCAAAACTGGCCATTAGTCATCCTATCAATGTGTTCTGAATCTGCAGCCAGAGTCAGAACTGATGGATGATGATACCATCTGCATGAGACCCAGAGCTAATCTAACAACTACAAAGGTAAATCCAGAACAACCAACAAAGGAAAACAATCTAGAGGTAAAACGGTAAGAGGAGATGGAGGTTAAATAGAAAGGCAATGCAATGAGCTGGAAAGATAAAGAATTATGAATCAGTTAGAGACTATAGAAATGTATGATTAACTTCTTGAAGTGTGATTAACTTTTAAGTACTATGACTAAATGATCGAAAGATACTGTGTTACTGAGGTATTCCAATAATCAAAGAAATAGTTTAATTAAATAAGACATAAATTTATGATTGTACTGCCCTTTGAAAAATGTTTAATTTGCTGTAAGTGTGTAATGACAAGAATAGGGAAGTAAAAGTGCTGCAGAAATTCTAGGACAGGCTGAGCGGACACAGATGGCCTGGAGAAAAGGCAAATGTCTGAATTAACATACACAGTTTGTTTAATAGAATTACCAAGTTTGTTTTACCAACGTTGGGTGAATGACCTAGGCACTTATCAGCACTGGACGTGTTTTGAGCACAGCAGGTCACTGAACCTGATCACGAGCTCGGTCACACCGTCTGTGCAGAGTCAAGCTTTGGAATTCTCCATGGTTTGATGCAGCTAATGTGAAGAAATAGTAAATATCGTAATAGTTTAGAAGGTGGCTTTGGTTTTAATCCATCGGTTTCCTTGCATTTCTCTGGGGTCACATCACAGTGGCAGCAAGCCTTCTAGTCCTTCCCATCATAGTTTTCCCACTTCTCCTCAGGGATCTGAAATTGTTTTCAGGCCGGATCAGATATGCAGTGTCTCCAGTGAGTTTTGGATCTACCCTGTGGTCTCCTCACAGTTGAGAAGGCTCAGAAAATTCCATAGGAAAGCATGCAGAAGGCAGCCTAATCACACGCCCGAACCACCTCAGCTATCTTTCAACACGAAGGACCAGTAGCTCTACTGTGAGCTCTCTCAGGATGTTGACATTGATCATCCTTACGGCTGAGCTCAGCCACCCTACAGAGGAAACCAGCTCATCCAGAGGTTTACCTTCCACTTCAGCTCCTTCTTCACCACAATAGTACAATATAACATCTGCATTACTGGTGATGCTAAACCAATCCGTCTGCCCATTTCATGCTCCATTTTTCCATCACTTGTGAACAAAATCCTAAAATACAGCTGCCATGTTTGGGGCAGCAACTCCCCCCCAACCTACAGGGAGTAAATTATTTGTAAAGGACCGTGGCCTTAGACTTGGAGGTGCTGACTCTCACCCCCACAGCTTCACACTTGATTGCAAACTGCTCCACTGTATACTGAAGGTCCTAGCTTTCTGAAGCTAATAGAACCATATCATCTGCATAAAACAGTTTTGTCCTTTTTTTTTTTACATTTTTCAAAAATCAAAAGGAAGAACAGGAAAGAAGGAAGGCGCACATGTTTTTTTTTTTTTTCTTTTAATAATTCTCTTTATTAAACAAACATACAAAAAGATACATAGCAAAACACAAACTTCCCACACACCCCCACCAAATGCACACACATACCAAACACTCATCATTCATACCACATACCCACCAGGCTGTATTTCATATTCCAAAATCCTATTCCTGTCAAAATCATCATCGTCATCATCATCATCATCAACATTACCATGACCATTCATAAGATCAATGGAATTTTTTTAAAAAGCAAAAGAAAAAAGAAAAAAAACAAAGATTATAATAATAATAATAATAACAACAACAACAATAATGATAACAAAAGAATCATCACAACATCAGACATTAATAATAACAACAATAACCATACCCAACAATTAAAGAAATTAAATAAATAAAAAATAAACATAACACAACACAAACGAAACCAAAAACAACAACAAAAACAAAACAAAACCAAACTCCATCATACAAGTTGAAAATGTTGCATCTCTATATCGGTAAAGCAAATATTCCATTTTTTCTTGTGTTCAGATAATTTATTTTGATTAGTAGCAATTATTCTTTCTAAATTATATTGATAGAAAATCTTATTTTTAAAATGTTTTAAAGATAAATTTGAAATATTTTCAACTTTAAAAATAAATATTTTGCCCAACAGTAAAACTGTATTCAAAAACAGTGGACAGTTCTCTTGAAAAATACCAAACATAATATTCATAGGTGTAAGTTCAAAACTAATACCCAAAGACTTTAACCAAGTTTGAATAGACATCCAGAACCTAACTACACAGGGACAAAAATAAAACAAATGCATAAGGTCCTCCTCTTCCCCCTGACAAAACCTGCAATAGGGGTTGCTTACTATTTTCCAGGTGTACAAGGCCTTTTTCGTTGCAATTATTTTATAAAAAATTTTCAATTGAAATATTCTTGAATATGAGTCTATTGAAGTTTTATAAACTGTTTTAAAGTAGTTTTTCCACAAAATTTGAACATTAAACTCGTCCTCCCAAAACAAACAGGGTCTGTGAGGAAAAAGAAAAGCACCCATGTTTTGTAGATTCCATATGTATATTATTTTATTCATCTTTCGGCCCGATAACCATTTTTGGCATCTGGTTTGCGGGAGACAAACCAATTGCTTATTCTTCCCTCCTTTAGACAGTTTAGATTTCCACAACTTGGGGATAGCAGAGACTAACTGATTAAATCTTAAATTATCTAATAAATTGTTGTATTTTTTATTAAAACAAGAATAAGAAATAAAATTTCCAAATGTGTCCAAAAGATCATTCACAAAAATGATTCCGTTTTGAATGCATTCTTCCCACAACAATGGTTTCTCTTCAATAGTTATACTTGAATTCATCCACAACAACTGTGTTTGAATTTCTTGAAGCGAATCTGGAGGGTGATACTGAAAATTCAACCATGCCTTGAGGACATCCACAAAAAAAGGGGAGAGATCCTCAAAATATTTTTTGAAGAGAAAGTCAACATGATCTGTTTTTATTTGATAAAAAGGGAATAAATGATTTGAGAAAAAGGAAAAACTTGAATACAGTCTCCGGCTAACCAGCCATTGTCTGTTGCTGTAAATTTTAACGACCCATGAGGCTTTTAGAGAACAATCCATTGCTTGCAAATTTTTTAGATTTAATCCTCCATTTTCATAAGAGTTGTATAAATATTGCCTTTTAATTTTATCTGGCTTGTTATTCCATATAAATTTAAATATTTTTTGCTCAAGATTCTTAAAAAAATTGGTTTTAGGTGATGGAAGAATCATCATTAAATAAACAAACTGAGGAATTACTAAGGTGTTAACTAATATGACTTTTCCTTGTATAGTTAGTAAATTCCCTTTCCAAGGCTGTAATATTCTGTCAGCTTTTTGCATCTTTTTCTCATAATTATATTCAACAATTTCACTTAAGTTTTCTGGAAGATGAATACCCAAAATATCAACTGAGCCATTGCACCACTTAACAGGAGTAGTGGAGTTCAACCTAAACCCTGTATCTCTTAATGCTCCAATTCGCAAGATATTACACTTTTCAAAATTAGGTTTTAGCCCTGAAATTTTAGAAAATTCATTTAAATCTGCAATAAGAGCTTCTAAAGACCTTTGATTTGGTTGAATGAAAAAAGTTGCATCATCTGCATACATGGTCAACTTAATCTCCTGTCCATTTGGACACAAACCTAAAATATCTTGATTGTTTCTTATTCTTATAGCCAAAATCTCTATACACATAATAAACAAATAAGGTGACAAAGGACACCCCTGCCGTACCCCTTGTGTTAAAGAAAAGGCATCTGATAAATAACCATTATTTATAATTCGGCTGATAGGGTGGTTATAGAGAGTATCAAACCAACGTATAATGTCTTTACCAAAGTTAAAATATGATAGACATTGTTTAATAAATCTCCATTGTACTTTATCAAAAGCCTTTTCAAAATCGGCTATAAATAATAAACCTTTTTCCTGTCGTCTGTCATAAAAGTGTATTGTATCGAGTACCTGTCTTAAGTTGTCACCAATAAATCTTCCCTTAATAAAACCAACTTGATCATTATTTATAATGCTACCAATTACTTTTTTAATTCTCAATGCAATACATTTAGATAGGATCCGGGTATCACAACAGAGCAGGGTCAAAGGTCGCCAATTTTTTAGAAACATTGGATCTTTATAATTTCCATCAGGGTTTTGTTTTAAAAGTAATGATAGCACTCCTTCTCTTTGGGAATTAGATAATTTTCTTTGTTGAAATGAAAATTGAAATGATGTCAGCAAAGGTAATTTAATTTCAGAAAAAAAAGTTTTGTAAAACTCAATAGGAATACCATCTATACCTGGTGACTTCCCTGATGAGAATGAATTGATGGCTTCCAACAATTCCTGCTCTGTTATGGGTCCCTCACAGCTTATCTGTTGTGAATTAGAAAGCCTTTGACCGTTGTAATATGGGAAAAACCGTGCAGTCACACTATCCAAAGGCTCCAACTCATCAACTTTAGAATATAAAGATTTGAAGTACTTTGTTTCTTCTTTTAATATATCTTGTGGATTTGTTAGTACGACATTCTCCTTATTCAAACGGATTATATTTTTTTTAACACAATTTCTCTGATTTAGTCTTAAGAAATGACTTGTACACTTTTCTCCCTTCTCCATCCAAACAGCATGTGACCTAACAATCAGGCCATTCACCCGCTCATAATAGAGATTCTCCAATTCATCTTGCTTTCTTTTACTTAAAGTCTCAGTTTCTAAATCATATTTCCTATCCAATTGTATTTGTAGCTCATTTATTTCCTCAATTAGATCTCTTTCTTTTTTTAAATCCATTTTTTGTCTGATTGAGCCCATCTTGATTGCATGCCCCCTAAAGGAGCATTTAAAGGCTTCCCAAATATTATTTGGATGAGATGAATTCACATTAAATTCAAAAAAATCCTTGATAAACTTTTTGGTAGAACCAAGGAAAGATTCATCTTGAAGAAGAGAAACATTGAGCTTCCAGTAGCCCCGCCCCCTGACATATTGGAGATTGTTAATTTGTAAAGTAACCAAACTGTGGTCCGATTTCATTGTTCCACCAATAGAACAGTTGCTTATTTTAGGAACTAATGAAAAAGATGTAAGAAAATAATCAATTCTGCTGGCTTGTTGACCTCTACGCCATGTATATCTAGTGGTGTCTATATGCAACCATCTCCAAATGTCTACCAGGTCTAATGAAGCCATCATCTCTTGAATTTCCCTCAACGCATATGGATGATTATTGCATTTCTGATAACTACTGCGATCCTTCTTATTATCCAAAACTGTATTAAAATCTCCAGTAACAATAATCTGATCTACTTTAATGGAATTTAAACAAGTACTCAGTTCACTAAAAAATACAGGGTCATCCTCATTAGGGGCGTATACATTACCTAAAATAATGTGTAAATCATTTATTGTAATATCCATCACAATCCATCTACCCTTATTATCTTTATGAAGGGAATGTAATGTATAATCCACATTGTTTTTAAACAGAATCATAACTCCTCTGCTGTTACTAAGTCCATGACTAAAATATATATCCCCTCCCCATTCAGATTTCCATTTTAATTCATTTTCCAACCTAGAGTGGGTTTCTTGCAAACAAAAAATATGAATGTCATTTTTATCATTCAACCATGTGAAGATTTCATTCCTTTTTGAAATATTTGCTAAACCGTTACAATTAAATGTTGAGATTCCAACAGTTTGACTATCCATTACTCTTATCATTTCATAATGATTTAAGTGATGACCCACATAATATATATAAAAAAATGAGTACGGAATACAGCCGTTCCATCCACACACACATACACACCAACCTGCACACATCCCATCAGACACACCCCTAACCCATCCCAAAACCTGTTCATCCAAACCCAAATTAACAAAACCTCTAAAAAGTCAACCCACAATCCAAGAAAATCCTCCTCCATCCTTCTTTCAGCAACCAAAACCCACCTCTATCTATTATCACTAAAGTACTAAAAGCTAAAGAAAACTGATTCTAAAACTAGATCAGCCATCCCAGAACTATTCCACCCCCTTAAAAAAAACAAAAACAAAAAAACAAAAACAAAAAGAAAACTAATAATTATAATATTATCCATAAAAGAAGAAAAACGTATAGAAACCAAAGGAAACATACAAAATAAATAAAATACTTCCCAAAAGAATATTGCTTACTTTTTACACACAGTACTCCAAATGTGACACGGCGGCGCGTCTATGACGTCATCTCCCCGCTGCCGTGTTTACATTGTGTGCATAGAAGCCCAGACTTTTCTCATACACTCGTCTCTGCATTCAACCAATAAGTTGTATGGTCTCTGTACATCTGGCCATCAATGAACAACTTGTCGACCACCAGTTTAGTCTTTTTATTATTCCTCCTTGCCTCCTGTTTGATAGGCTGTAGAATCCTCCGCCTTTTGACAATTTCCTGAGGGAACTGATCACCAATGAAGAAGCCGGATCCTTTTAACTGTGGGGCCTTTTCCATTACAGCAAGTTTTTGTTTAAAGTTCAAAAACTTTGCCACAACTGGTCGAGGCCGCTGTTGGGCACTCCGTTTTTGCCCAATGCGATGCACTCGTGACAGATCAACGGCTTCAACCTCGGCTTCGTCCATCCTGAGTTTGTCTTTCATGAAGCGTTTGACAATCTCTTCCGTGGTACGGTATGTCTCCCCGACCTCCTCTGGAATTCCGTGAATGATGACGTTCTCTCTCATTCCTCGACACTGTAAGTCCAGAAGTTCAGCTGCTATTTGATGTTTATCCTTTTGTAGTTGTGCTGTTTGTAGCTTTAGCGCATTTACTTCAACACGAAGTGAAGCATTATCCTCCTTGAGAACATCAATCAAAGAATTAGAGTACTCCAGTGCGTGTTTCAGATCTGCTATATCATCGGACATCTGTTGTAACAGGTCCAGTTTTTGTAGTTGTTGCTGCATTGTGTTCATTGTCTCACGCATTGTTTGAATATCTTGAGAGAGGGTCTCCTCCTCGGTGGAGTTCAGCTCGTGGCGTCGCTTTTTTCCCATGTTGTCGTAATATGAGTCAATGAAACTTTGCAGACTCTCAATCGTTTCTTCCTCCGAAGTTGATTCCAGCTTTCAAAATTTTCCACACATTAATACAACTTAAAAAAAAAACGTAACGTTATGTGGGGGGGAACAGCTCTGAAAACTTAGCTGCTTTTCCCATCAGCCATTGTCCCATCGCTGCAGGATTGTAATGTCAGCAGACAGGCTGGTAGAGCCGTTTCAAGAGCAGTTTCATCGATGTCGGTATGGAGTCAAGCACATTACAGGGCTCCTCCAATCATCACATCCAAAATTCATTAAACCTTTATGGGACATTTGGAATCACACAAGATGAATTTGATTGTTAACTTCTAACCTCTTTGACCTAACCTCGTTCATCAAAGAACTGGAGCTTTTTCCTTATTGGATGGATTCATATGCACAGGGGGGAACATTTCTGCAAATGGCCATTTGGTAAGTCCCTCCCTCAAACATTGATTTTTTTCAATCAGGCTGCCATCACTAGTCACAAATTACTGTCAAAAAGGCCAGAAAAAATGAACCTCGATGTGAGAGTCAAGACGGATTATATATAGACCTCGTGAATGCAAATTTGAGAAGCCTCCTGCAACAGACAGGAACATCAACCCCGGAGCCATGAAAAAAAGTGGCTTAGCAGGCCTCAGAAGAGGAGGAACCACAGTGAGTCTGTTCTGATAAAGAAGATTCAGAAGAACCAGAAGAAGTACAAACAGAACCAAAACTGGCCATTAGTCATCCTATCAATGTGTTCTGAATCTGCAGCCAGAGTCAGAACTGATGGATGATGATACCATCTGCATGAGACCCAGAGCTAATCTAACAACTACAAAGGTAAATCCAGAACAACCAACAAAGGAAAACAATCTAGAGGTAAAACGGTAAGAGGAGATGGAGGTTAAATAGAAAGGCAATGCAATGAGCTGGAAAGATAAAGAATTATGAATCAGTTAGAGACTATAGAAATGTATGATTAACTTCTTGAAGTGTGATTAACTTTTAAGTACTATGACTAAATGATCGAAAGATACTGTGTTACTGAGGTATTCCAATAATCAAAGAAATAGTTTAATTAAATAAGACATAAATTTATGATTGTACTGCCCTTTGAAAAATGTTTAATTTGCTGTAAGTGTGTAATGACAAGAATAGGGAAGTAAAAGTGCTGCAGAAATTCTAGGACAGGCTGAGCGGACACAGATGGCCTGGAGAAAAGGCAAATGTCTGAATTAACATACACAGTTTGTTTAATAGAATTACCAAGTTTGTTTTACCAACGTTGGGTGAATGACCTAGGCACTTATCAGCACTGGACGTGTTTTGAGCACAGCAGGTCACTGAACCTGATCACGAGCTCGGTCACACCGTCTGTGCAGAGTCAAGCTTTGGAATTCTCCATGGTTTGATGCAGCTAATGTGAAGAAATAGTAAATATCGTAATAGTTTAGAAGGTGGCTTTGGTTTTAATCCATCGGTTTCCTTGCATTCCTCTGGGGTCACATCACAGTGGCAGCAAGCCTTCTAGTCCTTCCCATCATAGTTTTCCCACTTCTCCTCAGGGATCTGAAATTGTTTTCAGGCCGGATCAGATATGCAGTGTCTCCAGTGAGTTTTGGATCTACCCTGTGGTCTCCTCACAGTTGAGAAGGCTCAGAAAATTCCATAGGAAAGCATGCAGAAGGCAGCCTAATCACACGCCCGAACCACCTCAGCTATCTTTCAACACGAAGGACCAGTAGCTCTACTGTGAGCTCTCTCAGGATGTTGACATTGATCATCCTTACGGCTGAGCTCAGCCACCCTACAGAGGAAACCAGCTCATCCAGAGGTTTACCTTCCACTTCAGCTCCTTCTTCACCACAATAGTACAATATAACATCTGCATTACTGGTGATGCTAAACCAATCCGTCTGCCCATTTCATGCTCCATTTTTCCATCACTTGTGAACAAAATCCTAAAATACAGCTGCCATGTTTGGGGCAGCAACTCCCCCCCCAACCTACAGGGAGTAAATTATTTGTAAAGGACCGTGGCCTTAGACTTGGAGGTGCTGACTCTCACCCCCACAGCTTCACACTTGATTGCAAACTGCTCCACTGTATACTGAAGGTCCTAGCTTTCTGAAGCTAATAGAACCATATCATCTGCATAAAACAGTTTTGTCCTTTTTTTTTTTACATTTTTCAAAAATCAAAAGGAAGAACAGGAAAGAAGGAAGGCGCACATGTTAGCATTCCGGGAGAAACTAACTTACTACTCACTGTTGTAATAGTAAACAAAGTTACTTTGAAATCCAAGCAGCATGCCATCGACTAACTGATTCATTTTGTGAGTTTACAAAGATGTTGGCACTGAAACAGAGTCAGCCCTATTAGCTGACAGTGCTGAGCAGTAACTCATTACAGTAATTTCAATCTTTCTGAGTAATGAGTTGTGCAAAGGATTCATTTTTAAATTCAAAAATTGTATTACAGTCACAAATTCCGGTTACGGTTTTTCACTTTGTCATCTTGTTTGGTATCTTACTGGAAGTTTACATCAGATGGAGGGTTGATGTCAGTGTAACTGGATGCTAGGAATATATTAGAATGCTTGTAATTTTATAAAGCAATTTGTTTGGCTGTAGCTGTCTGGTTTTGATTCACTGAAGGCCTCTGATTTTTGTTTATCGCCTCAGTGCTGGATTAAATCTAAACACCATTATATATGTAATTAGGCAGCGGCCTATATAACACACTAATGCATTGGTCTTACTATGCTTATCATAAAGAAGGCCAAACTGTCATCCCAATAATGAAAGAAGTGCATATGGAGCCAGAGATTGAGGCATTTTTGCCTTACTCTCATGAAATTAGTCTACTAGATAATTCCAAAGCTGTCTAAATTAAATGCTGTGTGCTCTTAGCTGGCCTGCATACATTAACCACAGGTTAGTGTTGAATGGTGTGTGAACCACATAGATGACATCGAGGCTTCTGGACAGCTGCGCGCAATCAGAGAGGCAAAGCTTGTTTTTCCTAGAAGGCCAGTCTCATCCCCCAGATGTATTTTTTTTAAAAATAATAACAATAAAGCACGGAGCTCGTAATTATCGTAGCATCTGTGTAGCTTGTCCAGATATGTTTTCCTGTAAGCTAAGCATCCAATCAGGGAAATGTCAGCTGTCTGAAATCATAAATCATCACTGAAGTCATGTTTTACCGTATGTGATCCTACTCTAGCTAGCTATCCTGCAGGACAAAAACAGTGCTGCGCCTTTATTTCCCTGTCTTCACTGATCATAGGCTTTTGACGATGCTGACATGAAGGGCAGACACTATGACAGACCTGTTTACAGGGTTCTTGTTTCTAAAAGAGCCGGCCGGACACAGATTTTTCAACCATAGAGACAGCAGTAATTATCTACCTAGCGAGCTCTGAGAAAATGCTCCAGCGACAGACAAAACTGACAGTTGCCAGCTGGAAATGAAAAGCCTGTTTTTATCTCTGTCTGTGTGAAATTGAGGATCCACAGTTTCAGAAATTATTAAGAATTTCAGTTGGCAAATCTGCATTCATGCCCGTCAAGAACAGTCTGTAATTAAAGGGGGTGGGGGGAGCGAGGCGTACATAGCAAACGGTGAAATCTGCCTCCTATGAATCCATCTTTTGCACACAGATAATGGTGACAATTAATGCGGGCTGATTGTTTCTGTAGGTGGTGAAGGCGGATGCGAGTGTCGCTGAACCCACACACACACATTGCCACGGTAAACAGAGGCAAACCTCCGCCCTGGGGTGGAGAAGCCTACAGGCCAACCCTCAGGCCCAGCCTTTGATTCACTGACTAAGCACTGTGATTTGGCTAATGCAGGCATTTACAGCAACAGCATAAAAATCCTAAACTGACGAATATTAGGCATCCCACGCACACACCTTCTGCCATAAACGCACGCAGACACACTCACTGTGCAACATGCTCGCAGTAGATGCTCTTTACTTCGGTCCTTCCAGCCTGCTAAGCGGACGGCATGCACTGTTCACAAACCATACTGTCAAACATCTTTACAGCTGCGCGACTGAATGGGTTTACAAGGTTTCAATGAGTCTGCATTAGTCAATTTGTCTTCCATTCAGTCTCAAGCCTGTATTAAAGACAAGGTTTGTGTATTTCCCCTTTCATCTTTTAATTATCCGTTCCATTTATTTCTTTATTCACTACACCCAGTGAGACATTATCACCCCCCACTTAGCCTGTGCTGTCTTTCCCCATGTTTCTCTGCCTGTGAATAGGCTGCAGTGCTGCTCCAGTGTGTTTTTGCTGGGGGGCTTATGCCAGCGAGCGACTGCTGCAGCTCTGATTTATGCTTGTGAGCGTGCGCATGTTTGTGTGCATGTGTACGCCTGACATGGCACCGCTCACTTCCCTGGGGGGACCTCGCTGCCATCAAGATCCATGTATCATAATGCATCAACCATATACAAAATTCATGACCAGAGGTTATGTAGGTCAGGCCAGAATGATGCAGAAGACATGCTCAGAGAGACATTGGCACACAATGGGAGACAAGGTGAGGCCGAGCAGAGTGGAAGCCATCACGCATAAACAGAAAGCAAATAAAATAGTCGGAGAAATGCAGCAGGAGCCAGACTGATGGATGAGTGAAATAGGACTGGAGAGGCTGGAGGAGAGGAGAAGGACGGGGAGAGCTCAGTCAGTCTTGATGTTAGTATTTTTGTCATACGGTACCATCCTTTGTTTGCTCATCGCACACGGCATCTCTGTGTGGTTCTTGTATTCATGTCAGAGCTAATTACAGGACGATGCTGTCAGTTGCCAGATCAGTAGTTAGAGGACAGAGCAGCATCTCAGCAATGCGCTTTCCACCCTACTGGGTTGCCAGATTTGTGAATGTCTTAATTACGGAGTATAAGCTCGCAGCGATGCCTCAACTTCTGCATGTCCTCAAATAATAGCGTCATTAGGCTCCAGATTTCTTCACTATGTTTGCCTTGAAGGTCAACCCAGTGCGATTTCAGCTTTCATTTGAACGCTTGTTACTGTCATTGTGCAGAAGAACAGTGTGCACAGTGTTGTTGAACCGTTTGCCATAAAAACTGCGAAACAAATTCACTTTCTGTGATTTATTTATTCCCCTTTTGCACTTGTTTTTCTGTCTTCTTCAGTCTTCAATACCTTTTACAGAATACCCACTTCTGGGTTCACAGGGACTAAAATAAAGATACGATCAAAGACAGCTGGAAAAAGTACAGATCTGACAATGGAAGAGGCTACAGAATGCAGAGCAAAAGAACTCTTTCTTGGCATAAGCATCTAAACATCCTAACCCCTGACGCTGCTATTATCAATATTTTTTAGATTACCGATAGAAAAAATGATTATGTATTTGTAAAGGCTGTTGCTCAAAGTGACAAATCCTCAGACGATAATTGCTAAACTCTACAGCTTCCATCAACTCTCTACAGATCATTTTAGCATAATTTGCATAATTGATTTAAAAGACAGCAAATTCATTGTTCTCTTGCGCTCTCACTGGCTTTGTTGCTGAAATGTTTTCACCAACACTGATGTGACAAATGCCTAATACACAATTTGTCCAGCACCAAGCAGCCAAAAGACAAATTTGCAGCTGAGAAGTATAGGTGACTGTCCACTGCAAGAACTTGGGTCAAGTGTAAGATGGCGGAAACATACCAGAACAGGCCCCTTATCTACATTTTTAGCATTTTTGTTTCAAATTCATTATCTGACGGCTTCAACTGCAATGACAACCAAAACAAATAGTGGTTAACAGATGAAACTTCAGGGTCTCTGAGCACATGGCAACTGCAACAATTGAGGTTTTGTTGTTCAGCTGTATGGTGAATTTTATGTTGTTGATTGTGACATTTAAAGCCTGCCTGGATAAAAGATGCTTGTTTTCCTCGAAGTTTAACCGATCAGCATTTGTCTTCTCTGAGTTTCCCCAGTCAGCTTAGACATCCACACATTGTTGTTCAGGACTGCTTAAAAGTAACTACTTTGTTGTGTAGAAGCAGTTCTTGTATGTGAATTCCTGCAGTGGAAAACAGCCTATAGTGAGGCATTTATCAGCTATAAATATGTCCTTCATATTGGACTTCCATTTATCTCTGGGGTAGAAGCACAGTCCACATTAATATCGCTCAGTGTCTGCTAATTATGTAAATAAGAAGTCGCTTGATAACATGTTAGTCAAGATCAAAGGGGGTAATATCAAAGTCCTTATACGCAAGAGTTGCCACTCAGCAGCCATCTTAGTTTTCCCCCTCAGGCAGTTATTTTAGGCAAAGAAGACCGACACCTATATAAATGAATAGAGACAGCCTCATTACTGCAATTTCAACTTTATGTCTTGTGTTTCACATACATGGCCAGGCAACAAGGGTCTGGTGTGGTATGTTTCCCAGAGCGCCACTTTTTGCGTTCTTCAAATGGGATTGAAATAAAGTAACATTGATTCAGCTCACCTACTCCACCTTGGGGTCAGATTTTGGGACAAACAAGATCGTGAATACCTTGTGTTATTATTGCCAAATTTCCCCAGGTTCTTCAACCATTGTTAGATCATACTCGTCATGGAGTCCTTGTCCACAGCAGTAATGATATTAAAATGTTTAAAGCCATCTTCACTAACTTCAATCTGATTTTTGAAGCTTGAAGAAGTCACCCTCCCACTCAACAGTTTGGTAGGTTCTTGATCAGTCTGTTGGTGGTGGGTGGTTTTTTCCCTTTACTGGTTACGCTGCCAATGCGATGATGTACTTCATGCTTTTGGACTGGTGAAAACTAGAAAAACTCAAAATGTCAATAAACGAGGTCAGGGGCAGAGCGATCAGACGGGAAGAAAACTTTAAAGGAGGAGGCTGAAGCAGGAAATGTCAACTACGTGATTTCTCCATGGCACTTGAGTTAAGGTAAGAGCAGAGAGAAGCTGCCACATCTTTCCTGTCACCAGGACATGAAAAACGCACGTATAGAATCACAAGTCAAATCTGCTGAAAAAGTTGGCTGCCCCAAAACAAAGTTTTCCCCAAAAGTTATGCTTCTACTACACATGCGCGCAGTTCCACAACACCAAGCTTGAATGAGTGCAACAAATAGAACTGTCTGGATTTTTCCCAGTTTGGCTGCAACAAAGAAGACGGCTGACTTTTCCGAGGTATTGTGGGACATGGGAAATACAACCACTATCTTTGGCATTACAGAATTCTCCTATAAACTCATATTCAGGATTCTTTAAGTGATGAGTCTCTTCCTTTACAACATCTCTGGTAATATGCTGATGCTGTGTTTGCAGCTTGTTTCCCCAAGGAACCAAAATAAGTCATTAGCTTGTTCACTATGATTTCGTTCATGACACTTTCAGTTATACTTTCCCAAAAGTCTAAGTAATTTGAGGTATGTGGCTCTGCTGAATCCTCTATCAACTCACCAGATTTGGTTGATCTCTTTCAGTAAATTATATCTCACTAATTATTGTCTGGAAATTGGATTTGCAAGTCTGACACTGTGTAACTGTTTCATACATAATTTGTTCAATTATACATCATGAGTGAAATTGGTTGAACAGCACACGCACGCAAGAACGGCAAGATGAGTAGACAAGAAAAGTGACTTAGTATTCAAAGTTGGTGCTGGGAAACATTGCCAAGCCGCTTGCAGTGATTTATGAGTTTGAAAATGTGTGATTTGTTCTTGAGCGCAAAAACTGCCCTCTCAGTTTAATAGTGATTTGAATGCGGCTCGGGATCCCTACATGAACATTATAGACTGGCTCTGCGGAGTTCAGTTAAACACTGTTTCAAAGCCCATCAAAGGGGGCATTCGGATTATAGTGATGTATTTGCTACTCCGAGACATCACAGTGTGAGCGTTACAACTTCAAAGTGGTGGCTGCAAGTTCCACTGGCTTGAACACTGGGGTGCCATAGAAACCAAAGCGAAAGAAAAAAATCCCTCTGTGCAAAAATAAAGACAGCCCATAAATCAGACGGCACTGAACATCCTCACTGTTTTGTGCGAGGATAATCTTTCCAACATCCAAAAGAGTTCTGGCTTTCATGTGCATGCCCTTGTTCTCATTTGTTAGCTGCCTTTGACAAATGTCAGTTGTACCTGCAGGGGGTGGTTACGATCTCATGAACACCTGTATGAGCCCAACGCACCTCTGTGAAGCTTATAATGTGCAATTTTTGTCGAGAGGCTGCATCTGAGGTTTGCTGACAACTCTATTATAATATTTTTGAGGCTGTTTGTGGTGCTATAATGGATTGCAGGGTATTATAAGTTACGAATAATATTTCGTCCACCTATCCTGACAGTGTGTCTTTAATCAAGTTGCGACGCTGTGAGAGCCTAGTATTTTCCCTCCTTTTGTATCTATGTATACCTCTCTCTCTGTCTCCGTGTGTGACATAGTTTTCATCTTTTTTTTTCTCTCTGCTGTATCTGGAGGGCGCCCAGGCAGGGGAATTCATCATCCTAACACACCGTGTATAAGCACTTGTTAAAAACCCCACACTGCATTTTTTCGATATTCATTATGCTTGTAATATTTCTGCTTTGGGTGCCTGGGGCAACTTCTGCAGCCGGTCAAAGAGCATCACTGAAAAGCATGAAATCAGGCTGTATCTGGTGGAATTCCCAGATATGAAAAGATGGCTGCCCAGGAATACTGTTTAGGCTGAAGGAGAAGGCCAATACCCACAAAGCGTTTTGCAAGCCTAAAGAAATAATGCATGCAAAACTTGATCAATGTGCAATAAAGCGCTGTGCGTAAATGCAGGGCGTGCACATCTGCTCGTTTCTAGGGAACACACACTATTCGTGTTCATCGAATCTCAAAGCACTTTACATGCACAACTGTACTACAGCCGCACATAAAGTTACAAAGCCGGCAGCTTGAGTATCCAAATGTAATTTCCTTTGATTTGCTTTTTGCCTTTGTGCCACACGTAAACAGCAATACATTAAAGATGAAATGAGTCCGCCTGACTCTATGGATGATAATGATGCTGTTTAACGGTTTGCTCTGCTGACGCCACATGAGGCAATGCAGTCCTTTGAGTTTATGTGCGAGAGCCATCAAAGCCCAGTAAATGCCATCCATGGGGGACAAAACACCTACGGTACCAGATAGCTGCTTGGCTGTGTGTTTTTGTTTCATGAATGCTCTACAAATCTAATCAAGAAACAGATGTCAACATATGCATGGTTTTATATATTTTTTAATGTTACATCAGCATTTCAATCCTCAGGAGGAACTTATTTTCATACATACTGTCTGTTTGTATAATAATATTGCTTTGGTGCATCCCACGGATGTTCGATTGGATTGGGATTTGGGGAGTTTGGAGCCTCGGACTCTTTGTTGTGTTCTTTGAGGGGTTTGTGTAGCGTGGTAGGGTGCATTGTTACTCTGGAGGAGGCTGCTGCCGATGGGGAATGTCGCTGCCATGAAGGGGGTTGTGCTGGAACAATGCTTAACTGTATAGTATGTGTCAGAGGAGCATCCACATGATTGCCAGGATGCGAGATTTCCCAGCAGAATATTGCACGAGATGATTGATACTAGTCTCTTCACCTGTCAGTGGTTTTATTGTTGTGGCTGATTGGTGTAGTTTGCTTGTCAGAAGATACTTACACCATTATTTTGAGGGATATGAGTCACCACACTGTTGTAATCAACTGATCCAGCATGGTATTTTGAAATGGTGGCACTGTCATGAATTCTGCATGTAACGTAAATAAAATGTAAATATAAATTTCAGATTTCATCACATTTTTATAGATCCTTTTTATAGCTTTGTTTTGACAGTCATAAAAATGAGTAAAATGAAGCAAAGATTGTTTATTTTCAGTCCCTCCTTGATAATGCTAGATCAAAAATCTAATTTCTGAAGCAAAAATCACCCCAAGCCATATTTGCTCCCACTTCCCTCTCTCTGAGCGTTGCTTCATCAGTCCTGACTCGTCAATAAATCGCTGCACCGATCAAGCAAAATGTCAACATATAATTTCATCGATTTCAAATAAACCGTGGGGAAGCTTCTTCCGGTGTTGGGTCTGCACTGAGCAAAGAACCTCTGGAAAGGACCAGCAGAGAACCCAGTCCATCATCCGGCACCACATATTAATGTTGATCGCATGTGTCCAAAGATTCATGATGAGTTTCAGGGTAAAATCAATGGAGAGCTCAGTCCCTCAGCTCTTCCTCCTTAAATATTGGGCCCAGCAGGCGAAGAGATCAATGAGTGAGGCAGAGGCAGGTGCATGATCCACATGCACCTGTGCAGCAGCAGGCGTCCGTTTTGCTTGCTGACATGCACACAGGAGCTTTAACCCTCGAACGAAAACCTCGCATGAACAATGTGATGAAGAGAGAGAGAGAGACCCCCGTGTTCTGGTACAGCTGAGACACAGTCGGTCTCATTTGCCGCCTCCTCCTCCACATGTCTAGACTACCACAGACAATAATTCACCTCTTTAAACACATGCTAGCAAGAGGTTATTTGCTGCTCAAGACTACGACACAACAATCCCTTTATTTACAGTCTATGCAAGCTAGAAAATGTAATAGCATCAGCGAGCCTGTGAGCAATTCATTTTTCAGTAGCAAATGTCAGTGGTGCCCTTTCTGTATTTTGTGCACGCAATCTTGTGAAATTCTCAGTTATTGATGAAATAATATAGGCACATAAAATACAGCCCACACATTAATCAATGGTTCATTTTAAAGCAGTAATTTGCTGTAAAAAGAGATACCATTGGTAGAAGGTTATCTGAGTACATTCACTCTGAAATGTACTTAAATAAGTAAAATGATGAAGTATTTGGAATTTATGCCACATTTCTCTGACAGTTTGAGTCAATTTGCTGATCAACATTATTAATATAAAATATTGGAGTCAGAATGACTGAGTCATTTTAAATGAATTTCTCACCCATAGACTGGAATGTATTGTTAAACCTTCAAACGGGGACCTCCATTCAGCATTAACGCAGCGTGCCAGCAGATATGCTCTCATCTGGCCCGAGGCGTCAAACGGTTACGATTGCTCTATAAAGTCGCAGCCGCTTTATTATTTCAGAAGGCTCCACAGTGAACAGAGTAAATCCACGTAACCCTGCAGAGCCGCCTTCTGACAAGACATATTTTTTGTCATTTTACAGGAGGAAGTTGTGGTTCTCTTAGTGACATCTCCATATATTAGTGCTGTCTGCGAACAGAGTGCTCGCCTGACTTAGATTTGTGTTGACATATCCACATCATGTGAGGGCGCGCTGATGTGCAGCTGGCAGCGAACAGATAGATGTTTTCACTGAAGTATTGCTCCGACTGGACACTGAGTAAATGATTCCTACTTTATCTTGCCAAAAACACTACTTCTGCTTCCACGCAACTGTATATCAGATGTGCAAGAGAACAAGGTAGTGCAGAATTGATTTTGACTGCACAGTTGTGATGTGAGCACACAACTCAACCTTAACTTGGTGGTCAAAGCATGAGATATTAAACCACACCATGACTTTGCTGAATGAATCTGACACCATACGCTCAGCATCTTCAGCTCCTTCCAAATGGCAGGGGAGCTAAATTGTCAGCGTGATGATGAGCAGGCCGGGTGCAGCAGACTGCTCATTCTGAAATAGAATTTCTAATGTAATTTGAACAAACATCCACAGGCTTCGACGAGGACTCCTTTCTGTGTTTGATTTCATTGCAATGGAGTGCGAAAACATATTGTGTTTGCAAATGAATTTAAGCTCTATTGTAGAACAGAGAATCCATCCAAACATCATTAGGTCTGAGCGTTCTTCCAATCTATTCCAGGCGAAGTCAGGCTGCGACTGTGAATGAGTAATTTGCATCACACTGGTCATCATTAGCAGCCTTTACGAATCTTTAGACAGTGGAAATGCTGGTTTTATTTCTGATGAGAAGAGACTTTTGAAAATATCTCCCCATCAAACTCTGCAGGCTAAAGAGTTATGCAACAACTTCTGTGGCAACTAAGATGATGTTTTTTTTCCTCTAAGATCTCAATTCTGTCTGTGTCGTGAGTGAACGGTAAACGATAATGATAGAGTGACACTAATTACATCTAATTGACCTTTTGCTCAGTCCCATTTCCATTAGCTAGTGTTGCTGCTCCCATTAAGCTTTTCCGTTCTAGCATGGCATGTATACAGTTTACAGCTGGTTTAACCCTCAGATTCATTTTTGGAAAAAGGACGGTTTCCTGATTTCAAACAGAGAAGCGCGGGCGTCTCATTACTTGCCAGTGATTGGGCACTTTGCCAGCTCAAACCACAAAAAACGTGAGCAGGTTTCAGCTCACACTAGTTAGGTAGCTAATTAACATTTTACGTTGACTCATGGAGTGTTGTCTCCATGAGTCAAAGGAAAGCTCAGTGCCTGGCTGATGAAAACGCGTAGCCTCTAGGGTTTTAAATATGCATGTGACAGCTACACCATATAAAGCTCAAGGACGGTGCTTCAAGCTTTGTGTTTCAAGCAAAAAGTCCACCAACAAATGTAAAACACTGCATGGAGCACCCACTGAACACTGTTGCTATTTAACTGTCATGTTATAGGAGGGAAAAATCTAAAGCTGTCAAACTATTATTTTGTACTGACATTGACCCTGTTCACTGTAGAAAAGCATCCTTGGACAAACATTCAAATCATTGTGTCTAATGTTGCTCATGCTGCCAAAACAGCTCTTATTCATTGAAGTATGAACACAGAATGTCTGGGGGTGTCATATGGTGTCTGGCACAAGGACGCTGGCAACGGATCCTTTAGGTCCTGTGTGTTACAAGGTGGGGTCTCCATGGATCAGGCTTTTTCCAGCACATGCCATCCCATGGATGCTCGATCTGATTGGGAGCTGGGGAATTTCCTGGTCAGGTCAACATTTCGAGCTCTTTCTTATGTTCCTCAAACTGTTAATGAGAAGTTTTTGGAGTGTGGCGGGGCACATGGCGCAGCTCAAGGAGGCTGCTTTTGGGAATTGCCGTTGCCAGGTAGAGTGTGCTCAACCTGCAACAGTGCATTAATGATCAAAATAATAGTGATCATTATTTTGGCCACATTCATGCATCATGCATGCATCAAATGCATGCAATCGTATATGCAGACAAAGGATCCGCTGTTAATATGTATTATATAAATGCAGAAATAAGTTACTTTTGACATGATTTTTCTTGTCAAATTTTCAACATACTTAACATTCATCCCAAAAATTGAAAACATTCTTTGTCATACACACAAAAATTCTCACACTGACAGAGTGAGAAGAGATGCACAAGACTTTTTTTTTTTTTCCTAAGCCAGACAGTGGGGCATTTGGTGAGGGGAGGAGGAGAGCTGGAAGATGAGGATTTGCCTGGAGTCAGAGTGGACAGGCTCCTCTCCGCCTCAGGGTAACTTGAGATTTCCCTCTTTACTCTGCTGTAGATGATGCAGCTTTTAGCCAAGTAGTCTGGGAAGCTACGATTCCCCGCAGGAGGATACGCTGCCTTCATTAAGCTCTGTTGTCTGCTAATGCTACTCTCAGCTTGCTAATATATTCACGAGACACTATGCGGTTCACACAGGAAGCTGCCTGACAGAGATATACCTGTGATTTAGAGGGTAAAAACCATGGAGGTTCTGTTTTTTTTTCTGTCCGATGGCTGTGCATTATTGAGCTGCTGTGCCTGCAGTAGGTATAGAGCTGGAGGGTTGTGTATCAGTAGAGGATGATAGGTCTGACATTACCACCCTCTGGGCCTGTCTGGCACTCTCACCAGCCCCATCAACAACCAAAAACAGTAAACAAAGTTGAGTTGTCTTTGTCTTGAGGCGGGCAGGTGGGCATGGTGACAGCCGGAATATGAGAAAGGAGATAAACAGTGATGATACAAAAATACCAATTTTTGTTTATTGGATGCAGCCTTGAGAAGCCCATCCTCACCTATCATACCTTTACCTTTTGACACCACCGATATTTGATACCTGTTACTGTCCATCAGCTCTAAAAACCACTGAGAGCGCTTTTACTGCAAAGCATGCTGAGCCAATTAGAGATCACTCCCTTCATAGCTCTCTAAAACTTTTATAACTCTTGACACTGGGTGTTGGCCAGGTTTTGAAAGGGATTTGACCAGCAGTAAATGTGCTTCAATTTGTCCCGTGGTGAGAGAAGACACATGCTCAGGGAGAGAGCGAGAAAGAGATGTTAGAGTAACACCTCAAAAAGCCTCCACTAGCCCATCTACCATCCTCAGTTTATTCACTAGGCTCAGCAAAGTATCTTCACAACATCAGCAGCTTGGCCAAGTTAACTTCTGAAACTCACAGAGTAGCTTCTTTTTGAAATGTAGCTGCCATGCTTTTCCAGGTCACAAAGCTGTAATTTATCGTAACTCAGCTGTTTTTCTGTTTATTTAAAATGTACACAACCTGTCCACTCGGTTCATGTGGTAAGCTGCAGTCTTAATCAGGAGAAAATCTCGATTGTTTTGAAACCAGATTCAACTTTACTTTGTTTTCCCCCTGCAATGCCTCTTTCTCTTCCCTCTCTTCAACATCTTGATCTCTAATCATTAACATCTTGGCCGCCTGAGACATAGAAATACCTACCTCAGCTTGCTTGCCTATTCAAAGGGAGAGGAAAAGGACAACAATGATGTCCATGCACGCACACACACAAAGGAAAGATGAGAAGCAGCAGAAAATCACAATGAGTGATGGAATATAAAAGAGGAGTGAGAGAAAATTGGTGGTCGGTGTAAAAAGGAGAGAGGGGGGATTTAGATTCAGCAGAGCAATAAATGTTCACTGGAAGACAAAATAGAAAGAAAGCGGAGGGTGGAGGGAGGATGGAGTGACTGTGCAGAGATAATGAAAAGGAGAGATGAGTGGCAGGAGTGGATGGTGTCACTAGGAGCATCTCTCTACTATTCCCTCTCTTTCTCAAATCAGAGTAGACACACAGACATGAAGCTAAAACAACCCTCTCCTCATTACCAGGTCTATAAAATTATAATGAAAGGATAGATAGGAGTCGTCTGTTTCTCTGTCCAAGTCCTCTTATTTCCTTTTGTGCATGTTTTCCCTGAACTAAAAGGACCCCGGTGATATAGCTACAGTCTGCACTACATTCCAGGTAATTCATGGACATAATGCTGCTGTGAATGCTGGAGGGAAACTGATTGGAAAATCTTTATGTCAGGTTCCATACAGTCAAAAATTCCAACCCAATCACCTGCAAGAAGTGTTGTTTTTTTTTTTTTTTCATCATTACTACAACAGCTGTGCTTGGCAAGAATGATACAGCTAAAAATTTAAACAGAATAATTGAAACTCAAGAATTGTCTGATGTTGGAAGTCAAGCTTAATCTTTCTATTTTCTTTCGTACATATATAGATACAGCACATAAAAAGGGACTGAAAGATGATAGACAGCATTTTATCCTATAGGATATATGTCTACTGGTATTAAGATGGATAAACTATCCATCACGTCACTCATAGGTTTCTGAAAGAGCAGTTTTGTAGCTCACTGTGGTGGCTTCGGCTGTAGGCATCTTGGCAGTGCCTGACTCTTTCTAATTCCCAGCTAATCCAAAAATGAGCAAAGAAGTGGAGCGTGAGTAGAGCTGAGGCAGGCCAAAAAAGCAAGACTACAATATTTTTGTACCAGGCTCAATATGTGGTTATTTCTACTATAAAGTTGGGCTTATTAACATGGAGTTTTATGAGGATTGACTCACTTTTAAAGCCAGCCTCAAGTGGCCATTCAAGAAACTGCAGTTTTTGGCAGTTTTGTTTTTTCAAACCTTGAGGTTCCTGCCTGATGTGCCCTAACCATTGAAATATAGTAAGGTCAAGACCTTGCAATATTATATAGAGCAGCCAACAATTTCCCCTTGAGCAGAACTTGGCAGTAGTCGGGATGAAATATTCCCTTTCAACATTAAGAAACCTCTGGCAGAACCAGAGTCAGGTGGGCGGCTGTCTGCCTCGACCAGTTGGAGTGAGAGGAGAGCGGAGAGAGAACAGATTAGCATTGAGAAACAGTAAACACTAGGCACTTACCACATATCAGAAACAAGCAGCTCCAGAGCCAGAGAGGAAGGTGCAGAGGAGAGTATAGAGAGGACAAAGTAAAAGCTGCAGGAGAGAGACTACACAAAGGTAATGAAATGCGACAGAGCCACGTAAATGCACAGAGAGTGAAAGAGAGGAGAGGGCGTTCGGTCATCGGATCTCTCATTTCTTGCTCTTCTGAATGGAGGTCAAACTTGCTACATGCCGATCCCTCACCCCAAAATCTATGACCTCGCTTTTCACCTTGCTGCATAAATTGCACACTAGCTACTAAACTGACATTGAATGTGGGTATTGGACATAAAGTCTGGGGGAATAATTGTCTAGTTTTGACTTAACTTGAGCTGATCTAAATGAGAGGAATTCAGGGTAATTATTTAAGATGCATATGTTTTATTTTCGTTGTACAGCACTGAAGCTAGATTTATTCATGTGTTCTCAATCATTTGGGGCTTTATTGCCCTGTCTTTTGGTCTGCACCATTTATTGAAAAAAATCCACTGTGTGTTCACTAGCTACTCAACAAATGTCTGTTATTCATTTGGTCCTGGTCAGGTAGCTCCCAGTCATGTTAATCACAGCTGTTTTGCAGAACCACAACCCAAAAAAATGAGCTAAAAGAGTCTAAAAAGGCCGAGAATGCCCAACTGGGATGAGAACTCTCTACAAGTTTGACACTGACATGTCACACAAAGTTAATAGAGTTAATGCTAATTAAAAACACTGACAATGAATATAGACGTTTGGCCTATCGTCTTGGCTGGTAAAGTAAGCGTTCAAAAATGCAACAGCAAGCAAACTTTTCAAAGCAATCCTGACTAATGGCACACTGTACCTTTTTACCCAAAAACCAAAGCAGAAAATGTTCACTGTGATGGATTACCCATTAGGAGCCATTTTTAATTTTCTCTGTAAGTTAATGAAGTTTCTTGAAGTGCAGAAATAAAACCAGTAGCTGGAAACAAATGGCTGCCTGGAAGGAATCAAATCAATCTAAAAACTTCTGGTATGCTTTAGAAAAATGGTTGACAGTAATTTCAAGTGTTTGATGTATAATTTCGAGTCTTAAACATACAAATCCACCGGTATGGTGCATTAATCGACAAGTACGTACAATCAAACAAACGCCAGTGGTTGCCTGGCACTGTCTCTTTTCATTTTTCCTTGTTTTTTTCATGCTCTAAGACAGCATCTCTAATTAGAAGGGGGATTAGATGGCGGGGATAATGTGTTATCACCAGCTTCTGTCTGCCCATGCTTTTATTAGCTCAGCTCATCATGCTGGAACATGGAAGAGTGGGGAGACAGATCTGAGAATTGATGCATTAACGCTGCCCCTGAGAAACCAGGGGGCTTAGGCTGGGTACGGTTAATGCCACTGCACAAATGTGTGCATGATATGAAAGCCATTATGATCTTCAGAGCACCAGGCCTGGGACGTCAGCTGCATGGGCGCCATCAGCAAGTCCAACACCTCAGAGGTCCATGACGTTTGGGTGGGGGAGGATTTGGAACATGGTGGGCAAAGCGTGATGGTCGCTGAATTGAAAATCTCTTTCACATTTTCATATCATGGCAATAACACCGGCCTGTGGACAGGCACTGTGACTCACTGCCGGCAGCGTGACGAGCCCCCGACAGCTGTTTTGGCAACGTCTCATGAGCCAATGTCTCATGTTCAGTCGCAGGTTTCATAGAGAGACTTTAATCCTTATGAAACATTGAATGTCTTGGCCGAACGCCTAAAGGAACACTGAGTGTGTGTGTGTGTGGCATTCTGCCTCTTCCTCTCAGTCTTTGTGCATGTTTGTGCCACCGTGCTGCAATTCTGCCATCTGTCCTAGCTGAGAATCAGGTGCTGAATGCTTTGTGACTTGGCTTCCAGCTAAGTCCTTGTTCCCCGGCCTCATTCTCTCTCCGAGGCCAGTTTATGCCTAAATGAGCCCAATTGAAATGACAAGGATACTGGCACCGAGCTGCACAGGTCCAATTTGCATCTTGGATCCAAGGAGTGTGTCAGAATGATAATGTCACCACTTAACCAAATCTACAATCCTTTGTCCTCTATTTGCTCATATTTCTTTTAGTGAGATGCTTTTTTTTTTAAAGCTACAAACTAGAAACAAATTGTACAAGAAATGAAAGCAAGATAGTGCTTAATGAAGAATCAAACAGCTGTTCAGCTGATAAATAATTAACACCAATACGAGTATTAGGCTGTGATCATAAAGCCTTGCTGCATGAGCATCTTGCTGCCAAATACAGTATTTTTTTCCTTTTGTGTCCTGGCCCATCCTGTACTGGACATTCGCAGCACAACATCATTAATAATGCATTGACTGAGAGAACCATGTGGGCCACAGTACAAAAGCTATTTTTGTGTCAAAGAAAATACACTGATTTGTGTTTTTATTTACAGCAGAAATGGCGGCCGCACAGCCATTATCAACTTCCAACATTTTTGTTTGCCAACTGCTTCTGTTCTCTCAGAGATGATAAATAACAAATGAATAGAGGTCACACAGACAAGTGTGACAATAACACTGGAAACAATATGAAGAGGGTTATGGCTTTTAGAAGTTTATTTTGAATGCAGGTTCATAGTTAGTGACAGTGAATCAAACCCACACAGTATGTTGTTCAGTTAGTTAGTGGAACCTACAAATAGATAGAAGATTCTGTGGGTTTATGGCTGCAGTTGTCATGTTGCACAGCAGCTCAGCTGTGCTCACTGCCCTCTGTAATGAGTGATACTCCACCTCTCTCCACCGATCTACTGTAATAAATGGCATCTCACTGCCTACTCTCATTCCCTCTACATCCAATTTCCTCCCTGTGTAACCCCAGGGTATCTGACGGCCGTGCAACTAATTCCCCCAGTCCTGTGCAAATCATTTCGCCCCCTTCGTCTTCCCATTGACTTTGGCATTAATGTGTGCATGCCAGCACATTGCATCAGGCACTGCGGTCATCATTGAGTAGAAATAGAAAATTAGAGAAAGAGGAGGAAAGGAAAGTAGATGTATGGGAGAAATGAAATGAGTCAACAAAGACAGATGGCTGAAAGACATCCAGACACCCTATTTCCAGAGCCATGCACAAATTGCTGTACAGACTTGTTCTGCTATTCTTACTGCTGTGTACAGCAAGTGCAGTAGTGAATGAATCGCCTGTGACCCTCTCATTTTATTTCAAGTTTGTATTCTGAGACAGATTGTGCTCAAGCTGTTTAACATACAGGCATGCACATTTTAATACTTTGATGTCCACATACAAACAATGTAAAATAAAAATGCCATTCAGACTCAGATCACAGATGTATATAATATTACTTGCCAAGGGCACAACATGTTGCACTTTTTTTTCCCAAATATACCGACTATATTTTGCTCACACTCATTTGTGCGAACATTGTTGTATATATTATAGTATCAGACGAGGCAAGCAATATCACTCTCCTGTCTGTCAGTTTAATCCGATGCCTCTCAGGCTGAAAGCAAATAAAGTCAACCTCCAGGCACCTCTAAAGGTTATATTAAATCCTGCTTGTTTAATTCATATTAAAAGCAAAGTTAGAAAAACAACAAGTTGCTGTCTTATGAAGGTTTATATGTTGGCTTTTTTCTTGTGACTCCCTGTTGAGCTACATTACCACGAGGCTAGCTCACAACACAAACAAAATAAATGCAATAATTTTCATTTATTGCTTTACATCTGCTGTTTCATTAGGCGTTATGCATTATGGATGTTCCCTGTGACGACCGCCGAAAATAGTTCTTCCAATCCAAATTGTCCTCACAAGACAGGCTGTAACGCCAGTCCTCCGAAGTCCCACTAAACTTGCCCACACGCATGCAAAAAGGCAATATATATTCTCAATTGTTACACATTTTTACGCCAGATGTTCTGCAGTTTCGCCCCAATTCTCGCAACTCTCACACTCCTTTGATAGTCGGTGCAATGCAGGACGCTTTGCTGAGGACGTACCTCATGATAGACCACTGTGATGTCTGAGAGCCTGCCGTAAAAACTGCTCACGGTCACGGCCTTCACTCTTGCAGCTCAAACTGGGTTTAATTCCATCCTGTCAGCAGCAGCACCGCAGCGAAGGCTGTAGCTACTAGCTACTGCAGGAGACGTGGCTCCCATAATGATCCCCCCCGACTGCTGCAGGGTTTTTGCTCTCATCAAAGCTAATACAAAATTCCCCCCACTGAAGATGGACACAAGGTACAGAGGAGGCTTGACAGCTGAGAACGAACACGATGCTGGGCTACATATTCAGACGGCGAACCCTCACTTACCATCCTCAGACACGTCCTGCACATTGGGATTCGTAAAGTGGAGGGTCGCCATTCTTTTCCAGGCATGTAGGTTAACACTTTGTCCCCAATTTCAACCCAGAAAAGTGGGCCACAGTATTATTAGTATTCACAAATGCTTTGTTTTTTGGTCCTCAGAGACCATGCATCACTTGTTCTAGAAACTTCCATTTCACACTGCATGCTCAGTAAACTTACTTGACCTTGTGCAAATCACATAAGAGCCAAATCCACATTCTCTGAGCATTGTGTTGCTATTAAAATGTTGTAGAATCAGTAGTTTCTGTTTCTAAGTGGTTAGTAAGATATCACTGTGAGTTTAGAGCTGTCAGAGCTGCTTCTGCGTGAAACTCTAGCTGCCAACTGCACACCTGTGCTGGCACTCAGTAGTATCTTCATGTCAGACAGGCACGATTGCACCCTTCTCTGAAAAGCGCCGGAACTGAACAGTTAGTGACAATAACAAATGGTTAGGAGGGGTGCAGAGGCATAGAGAAGCATCTGGGATTTGGTGACAGCCTGCCACTTCATGACAAACAAATGGCCGACTGCATTCCTAATTCAATGTTTAGCATTTTAATTAATTAAGGAAAAACATATGCTCTTGAGACTTATACCCTTGAATCTCCAAAAGAAGTTATGAAGGAAGTCAAGATGTGTGTGCATGTGTGTCTGTGTATTTTTTAACAGAGCAAAAAAAAGGAAAGGAAGGAGGAGAAATCTATCTTCTTGATTTATCATTTATGGAATAAATTTACTCCCTAAGACTAAAAATTGTGAATATACTCACATGTGTGTATGTGTGTGTGAGCAAGAGAGTCAGAGAGAGAAAAAGAAACCAAGAAGGGAAATTATTTTTAAAATTGACATCTTGTAATTAATAAAGCAGGATTAGGAGGGATCTAGATTTAGTGTCAAATTCAGGTGATGCTGAAAAGTGCTTTAACCCTCTGAACCCCAGATAGTTTCTGGGTTTTGTTTTGTTTTTGTCATGTCACATTTTTACACACTGTAGGTGCATTTTTCACTGCAATATAAATTCCCACCCCTCTAAACATGTAAACCATAACTAGAATTTAAACACAAGACACTTGTGCTCCAAACAAAAAAGATGCTCACCAAATGAAGCACCTAGGATCCCTGACCTATCACAATACACACCAGTGAGCAGTGATTTGTAAGACATCTCTGGGAGTCATCAGGTAGAAACCTTCCTTTAACAGTGTTTTGCCCAACTAGTCCAACAACACCTCCAGGAGGCTAGGCGGTGAACCCTTTCTCGAACCAATTGGCTCAAGTGGTTCAATGCCTCATGAGGCTTCGTCTCACCATCACTACTAGTGCTACATGTGATTTTCTAATTGCTAAAACACTTCACTAGTTCAGCCAAGCTCACCACAGACAGAGACTATAAAAGCAGACTTTATCTAAGATGCAAGCACCAATTGCTAACTGCTAATTGCTGATGTTATCTAAAAAGAAAAAAACAAGATATAACAAAGACACAGCCACTACCTTATAACACAAACTTACCTGAGATGGCCACAGTCCCAAAGAAACTCTAACAGGCCACTCCCCCACCTTATCTACACTTCCTCTTCCTGGATCTCTGCCTATTGGGAGAGGGAAAAGAAGGCGGGGCAAGCAGAGTGTGAAAGGGCTTGTCTGCCCAACTAGAACTGAGAACTAAAAAAAAAAAAAAAAAAAAAAAGTACCAGTGTTTTTCAATTGTCAAGTGTTCAGCTGACTCCATCAAGGCTTTATGGTTGCAGTGAGGAGCACAGAATTTTATTTTTTTTTTTGACAGAACCTTCATTGAATAAATGTTTTATTTTTGGAGAATTTTTAAATGACACACATATCATAATGGGATTTTGATTCACTTTCAGCTTAGATTTGATGGAACTGCACATCACTGATGAGTAGTTTAAAAAACCGTTGGGCAAGTTTTTCTGTATTTGCAGTTTCTGCCTCTTTTCAATGGTGTCACTTTGGTGATTTTAAAAAAGACTAAATTCCTTTCATACATGTTTTGCGGTTCAGGGGGTTAAAGAATATGAATCTGACTATGTGGAGGTGCTTTAATAGAGCTTCCAAATTAACCAATTGAAACATATTTTCTTATGATCTTTAGAGACAGATGGAATTTCATTGTAAATCCAACAAAATTTGCTTAAATGAATATTTTTCACGAATTATTATTTTATTTAAAACAATGAACATAAGTTTAATAGGTGTAAATATCATATTCTCGTCACCACAAAGAGATGCTGCTGTCTATTGCGGGTGAGTCTTACCTGCTGCAAGTGATGGGCCCATGTTGTGTTCAAAAATACATTAAGCAGTGTGTCAGAACACACTGCTGCCTTGATGAATGAGCTACATCATGTTGAACAGCATGCGTGCTTCTGCTTTTGCCATATTGTCCTTTGCAAAACAGCTGTCGCTTTATGCACCTTGTATATCTGGGCCCATGTTGTTGTTCGATGCCACGTTTGTCTAATTCCTGCGGAGTGAATTTACATGACACGACGCGACAAAATGACACTCTCTGGACAGGAAGGCCAGATTAATCTGCTATAGGCTGTTAAAAGAAATCGCTGTTGGGCATCTACCAACCACTCTGAGTGCGGCATCTCCACTGAAATGGTACCTGGCACCAGATTTGCTGAATGGTAAGCACATCAATCTAGAAATATGGAACATATACAGTCAGCACAGAACTGACATGATGGACGTCTTAAGGCTACGTTTTGACACAGGGATCGTCTTCAAGAAAAGGCTTTACAGTAGATGCTAGTACAAGACATGCTGCATTTTAAATAAAGGGCATGACAGGAGTAATAGACGCCCAACAATGTGATCGTACCAATTGCCAAGCTTGCTATATTTATATGCTCTTATCTCCTTCTTTAAATGAAAGCTTCTTCTTCTTCTCATGGGTTTGCAAAAGGCTTCCAGGGGAATAGAAAATCGCAAACTGAAATAGAAATGGAAGGTGGCTGAGGGAAAAAGGGGTGCACCAGAGCAGCACCCTACAATCACACATCACAGGAGTGTCACAGATTGATGATAACTAGCAATGTAAGAATACCTAAGGGTGGATTACTGCTTAAAAAACATAATGCTTCCTGATGCCTGCCTTGGCACCATTAAAGATGTATCACCCAAGTCTATTTGATCCAGCTGGGTTTTGATGATGAAACATCTTTGTTGTACTTCCAACATGGCGTGCTTGGCATCTCCTAATCCGACTGTCATTTTAGCTAACGGTTAATGACACAACACACAGGCAAAAGCAATGTTAAGTCGACCCTTAAACTGATTCGGTTTGACTGAATCAAGGGTGATCAGAGTGGTGCTGCTGAGATACAACAGGTTGAGCTGCTTTCCAGATCCAACACAGGTTGCCTTTTAGCTGAAGATCATTTATTATTTCATTTTCCACGTGCTGTGAAACACCTTGTGTAATGAGATGCAGTAGGTCAGAGCGAAGGTGAGTGAGAGGAAAAAGGTGCTTGAGGAGGGATCTGGTGCACTTTTTTTCCTCCTGGGCTTTATAGGAGAAATAGATGTACAGTATGATTTCAGTGTCTGAGTGGATGGTGGAGTCAGTGTGTGTAAACACAGAGAGAGCCAGCAGTATGGGCTGCTGCTGGTCTCAAGGGAGACGAGTGATGACAGCAGTAAGCTGTGTCAACTTAATACCATTAGATGAATTATTCTCTCCATCAGTCAGTCTGGCTCTGGACAGCAAGAAGCACAAGCCTGACAAGCTGTAGTCCGGTCTCACCAATCTTCTCGGTGTATCACTGTCGCTGTTCGCAGCCCAAGTGCACTGACTGCATGTTGAAGTAATTTACTTTAGACACGTTTTGCTATTTTAGTCGTATTCGCCATCTATACCACTTTTTCACAAAAGACATCTTCACAATCCCAGTTATGCACAGGTTTTTTAATTATCCAGTGTTTGTGTTTACACATTTAAACACCGTGTCCCATTTACAAAAACCTGGATGAGCTTATCCTGTGTTTGAGGAACCTGTGACTGTGCAAACTGGAGTACTCTGAAAGAAACTGAAAGAGATTGTTGCAGCTTATGCCATTTTCTGACTGCTGCTGGCTACCTGTGCAGGCAAGTCTTCAATCAAGTGGTGTAACAGAAAGACAAACAACGGCAGCAGTAAAAGCATTTTCATTCTGGAATGATGACAGAACAGAGTTTAGTCTGCTGGTAATGAAGGAATTAAATATACTTGGCAGTTTAGATGGGAAGGCACTGGATTTCTTACTTCTTTGAGGTGAAACATAATGTGGATGGTCTTAAGTCTGCTATAAGTCAAACTGGACTTATAAACAGCCAATTAGGTTACAGTTAGGCTAACAGTGATAGGAGTGTAAGACTGAATTTCTAGTTTACATTGTAAAATTTATTGGTGGCTTCACAAACAGCATGCAGTTATCAGTAACAAGGATGCTGACATTTATGTGTTTGGAATATAAATAACGTGATTTTTCTGTGCTCTACGTGAACACTATATCCCAAATAGGATCAAAACCGGGATAAGCCTCTTAACCGGGATACTTAAGCAGACGTAAAAGCAATCATGTCATGAGCAGCACATATGTAAAGCGTCGCAGTCATGGCCAGGCTAAATCAGTATTACTGTTCAACTCTGGTGAACACTGACTAGCAAATTCTCAGTTTTGCACAGCAGCTATAAGCCATGCTGAACTTGAACGGAGAGCAGGAATGTTGTAGACTATAACTACCTCACAACAGAGGACAGTTAGTAAAGCAGCCATACCAATAAAGACAGGTAGTAAATTCAAACCAAAACCAGAACTCTTGATTCCCACAGTGAGGGAATCTGGCAGCTCTGCTATGCAGTTTGCTGGCAGGGTTTGGGTCCATTTGTCCCGTTCGAGGGAAGGGTCACAGCAAATCGATACAAAGTTGTTCTGAGTTATTATGTCGAACCTTTAATGAAACATTTCCATCCTGATGAGAGTGATGTCTTCCAGGATGACGATGCCTCCATCCGCAGAGCACAAGGGCTCCTTGAGTGGCTTAATCAGTATGAAAATGTTGTAAATCAAATACCCTCAGAGTCACCAGATCTCAGCCTAGCTGAACATCTATGGGAGATTTTTAACTGGTGTGCCAGACAGTGCTCTTCCCCAGCACTATCAACATCAACTGAGGGAATATCTTTTGGAAAAATGGTGTTCCATCTCTCCAGTAGATTTCCAGAGACTGGTAGAATCAGGCTCATGGTGACTAAACAGCAAACTAAGACACATGATGTAAGTTTTCCTTTAATTTGACACCCGTCTGTTCATTTTTTGAATAACCTGTATGAACCTATTTTCCCAGTAATAATTTAGCTAGCAAGGTTGTCTAGCTGTTGCAAGTTAGTATACTTTCTAACTGTAAGAGTTTCTTTTACTATAACAATTAGATTTCATTGAAAGAAATCAGATAAATTCCTGAAACCTAAATATAATACATTAGAGCTGACAAAATAGAAAAAACCCCACTAATTTATCTACATGTAGATAGATTTTGCTGTACTATTTACTGGTGTGAACAAAGCTTGAAGAAAAATGCCTTGAGAAATGTGTTTATTAGCTTTCTTAGTTTTAGATGTCACTGTGAATATGAAGCTATGTTGAGCAAACAGTTAGCTTAGCACAAAGACTGCAAACACGGTGAAAACTATCTTAGTTCTGTAAAACTACTATATATCCACATATACCAGCACCTTTAAAATAACTTTTGAATATGTTTTACTTCATTTGTTTAACTGGGAGGGGAAACTGATGTACACAAACAACATTTTGTTGTATTATTGAGGAGTTATGTGTCATTGTATTTCCTGGCCAGATCCATATGGTAGATCCAAACTCTCTGGAGTCTGTGCTGCTGCCTGGCATAACATGAAAAGCAGCTAATGAAAAGTTCACACTATGGGCGACAAAATTACACAACAGCCAACCATAAACAGCTACACTGTCACTGAGTCGCTGCTGCAGTTTTGCTCCGGAGCTCATTTGCGTTATTTAATGCTTTTTTTTTTTTTTTTTTGCTAGTGTTAAATTGTACTGGAAACTGACTAACTGCAAGAAAAAGTCTCCCTTCATTTTTTTCTGAAAAAATGGAACAGGAGATTGTGGGCAGAGAGAGAGAAGCGGACACGGTGAAACAAAAACATATGACTGCTTAACGCTTCACAGTGTCCTTGGAGCGCTCCAAGACGTTGACGCCAGCTCAGCTTTGATTGGAAGCATCACACCAATATGTCGGGTGTCAATTTATCATCAGCTATCCCTGAAAATAACTTGTAGCCATCAGTAGTCTGAAACTTACAATCAGTATGTTTCTCATAATGCTGAACTATTGCCTTAAATCATTCCGATAAGCCAGATTGCACAATACCAGGGTCCTGGATTTGGCGGATCTGGGTGTGGTGCAGTGCTTAATGTGCCTTTTCCTTCAATTACGTGTCATATTTTCCACAACTGCTGGATAACAGACTCATAAAAGATCCTTTTACATGCTTTCATGTAGTTAGTGTAGATGTACTTCAAAAGGAAAATGATATAAATCCATCATTAATGATTATTCAAACTGTGGAACCAAATTCATGAATGCTAACAGCCAATGCAATTTGCCAGGTCTGATAACACTGAGCTTAAAATTGGAATTTCTGTTACAATCAATCTGAATGTGAGATAAATGGGCATATAATAGTGCCGATACATGTTTGGAATTTAATACAGCATTACATCTCCTGCTTCAATGGGTGTGGACAAATGTGCAATAATCTCATGATGTGCAATAAGTATTTTATTGATTGTTGTATTTTTTATCCATTTATACTAATATCTGTATTTAATTCATTTAATCTTTAGTATGATTTATTTCAAGGTTCTTGTTTCTTTTTAATTATTGCTAAATTCTTATTATTTTGACTCAAAGTCACATACAAGAATTGCAGTGTACCTGTACTGTGATGTACCTGTGCAAATGGCAATAAATTCTATTCTATT
This sequence comes from Acanthochromis polyacanthus, assembly GCF_021347895.1. Lineage (NCBI taxonomy): Eukaryota > Metazoa > Chordata > Actinopteri > Pomacentridae > Acanthochromis > Acanthochromis polyacanthus. Next base: position 15,523,159 of record NC_067130.1, read on the forward strand.
CTATTCTATTCTATTCTATTCTATTCTATTCTATTCTATTCTATTCTAACTGTGTAATCAAAGAATGCTAACAGTCAATGCAATTTCCCAGGTCTGATAACAAAGAGCTTAAAATAGGAATTCTGTTACAATCGATCTGAATGTGAGATGAATAGGCATGTAACAGTGCCGATACATGTTTGGAATTCAGTACAGCAATGAGTGTCAGCTTTGCAGAGCATAATGAAAAATCAGTTTTTGTTGAGGCACACATTCAAGTCAGTTGTAATTTTATGACATTACTGTTCTGAGCTGCATTGCATTATGAGATTATTATTGACTACAGGTTAAAAAAGAAGGCACAAACAAATCCTTCATAAGGTGACAGTCTTGTGTTTCTCAGAGCAAAAAAGCACTCTGGTAGACAATGTTCAAATGCTGCGAGCAGTCTAACTTCATTCTAATTAAATGTTCCTCTTAGGACAGGTTGGAGATCGGTCTTGCTTAGCAGACTGCAGAACGAGTCTCCTTCAGGCCAAAGATGCTTCACTGGTTTGATTCTCCTTGGCATCACCGTCTCCTGTTGATGTTTAATCAGAGGAAGCTTTTTGACCCGTTGGAAAGGTGTTGATTTTGAAATGACAGTGATGAATTACCTCCATGTGCCACGACCTCAGGTGGTGCATTTGCACTTTCGTAATTTAATCTTCCTTTTTTTTTCTTTTTTTGAAAAAACAGGGTTTTTCTTGGCAGGATGAAGTGATTTTGGATGATTCCAGGTGACTCTAATCAATACAAAATTAAATTTGCGCATGTTGTTTTTCTGACGTTTTTCTAAATTTAAAAGCTTGGAAAAAGGGGAAGCTGTCACACATAATTTCATGGAGTAAAACGCAAAAACTGGAGCAAAAATAACACCTTGGGGCGACTTTGGACACGAGAAGAGTCACAGACGGGCACACACATACGCAATGGCAAAGTCTGTACACAGGACCAGGATTACAAATCATGTAAATGGCTATTTGTATGACACAGACTGAAATATTATAGACACTAAATGCGGTCAAGGCGAGTCCAAGGAGCCATCTAGCTGTTATTTCAGAGGCTATTAGGGTCAGTGTCTCTGTCAACAGAGAGTTATAAAGGAGGGCCTTGGGTTGCTGTTTGTATTCAGTTCTAAACAATGCACACAAAGCCAGAATTATAATCAGCATATACATGCAAGGTATGCATGTACAAGTCTCTCTTATGCTAATGCGTGCATATGTTTTAGCGTCCGAATTTGCATCTGCAAATCACCTCGTCTGGATTCTATTTTATCATTCTACAAATGATTTAATAGCAAGTAAAAGCACAGGAGAGGAATGGGAGATGGTGCGGCCGATAGCTTTTGCCAGCATCATGAAATATTCAGTTGAGTGCACAGACACTGAAATGATTTTATCACCTGATTCATTTGAATCTGTTAGACATATGCTGATGGAGAGCTGAGAGATGTGGTCTCCCACCCGAGAAAATAGGGAGGAACTGATGACTGTTGAAAACTGCAAATAAATGGAATGCAATAGGTGCTATTCTGACATTTATCTCTGCACTGTACGCCTTACCATTGAAGAAACTACCAACTCAGAATGCATGTTGTTAATATCCTGTAATAATGGCTTTTTAGTGATGCACATTATTCTTAAATAAATGAAATTGTCTTTTCCATTGAATCCAGATTTAAAAAATATAATGTTGCACATCATTCTAGGCATCCATTAGCTCAGGAAATGGGCCCATAAAAGAAATGATGATTTCAAAATGTTTATCTACAACCTTTGGCCAAGTCCTTGGGCTACAAATGCAACCACTGAGCTTGGTGCGCACTTGCATGTTAAACAACTGCACAATGTTGACAGTGTCCAGGTCTGCTTTTCAGCGCTCCCAAATCCATTAACAACTTGCTCTGTCTTACCCACCTGTGGTTAACCAGCATGTTCATCAGCACTGAGGTGAGCAGAGGAAAGGAACAGGGAGGAGGAAAAAAGAAAGCATAACAGAGTGGGAGAAACGTTCAGAGAAATTGTTTGTTGACAGCAAACAGAGCCAAAAATAAAAAATCTCCCGATTGCATGTGAGAGCAGACAATATTGGTTTCTGTGTTTATCGACCTTGTAAGCCCTCCTCAGTATATTCAGTATATGAAGGGCTTTTTTTCTCCTCTTTTTTTGTCTCCAAATGTCAAGTCATGAGAGATCTCCATCCCCTCCCCCGACTCTAGCATCGAGCATTTCTTTCTGCAAACTGAAGAGTCAGTCCCACGATGGAAAAAAACATGAAGAGAAATCCACCCTCAGTACATATCCACCTCCACTGGAGGTATATCTGTGTTTACATGTTTTCCTGGCCTGACATATAAGCATATATAAGCACCCAGTGGTTTTAAGTGCTTAGTTTCATGTTATTTTACTTCATGGAAACAGGTTAAAGACAATGACAGTCTACAAATGCTTAGAAAAGTAAGGGAAAACCAACATTAATGTCTTAGTAAGGTGTTGGGGCCTCTACATGCTGCCAGAACAGCTTCAATGCACTTTGATTCTCCAGGTCTCTGCATCTCTTCTCGAGGAATGAATGCAATCCTTTCAAAAGATGTTCCCTAATTTGGTGCTCTGACAATGATGGTGGAGAGTGCTATCTCACAAAATCGCCTCTAGGTGTTCGGTTGAGTTGAGATCTGGTGACTGCACAGACTATAACATATGATTCACATCATTTCATACTCATCAAATCATTCAGTGACCCCTAATCCTGGAGGAGACCACAACCATCAGGATCGAACTGCTGCATTACAGTATAAAGGGGATCACTAAGAATAAACTTCATATTGATTTGAGTGAACCTTCCCTCCAAGCAAACAAATGGACCCAAACCATGCCAGCGAACAGTTTAATAGAGTCACTGTATGGATCAAGGGTTCAGGCTTGTTCGTAGGTTCTGGCTTCTCTTGTTGAAAGGAACACATTCGCCTGCTTGTCGAAAATATGTTGAAGGATGACTAGTCTGACCATATCACGTTACTAAATGCTCAAGTCTGCATTGGTTTGTAAATGAGGGCTTATGCACGGCAGCTCTAACACAGTATCCATCTCTATGTAACTGTTGGCGACTGTTCTTGCTGACAGTCTGATCACGTCCTGCTTTGACATTCTCAGTCACCGTATTCAAATGTGGACTGTCAACCACTTTTTCCGAGCCTATTTACTGATGTCTTTCCTAAAGATCTAAAGATACAGATGTCACTCTTGTCACTGTTCCTATTTAAACACTATCCAGCTGAGCACTCTTTGAGACTGAAGCTCCTGCCTTCTGCTACCAAACAATTCATGTAGATATATTTTCTTCTTGTCACCTTGATAGAAAACTATAATCGAGCGCCCACCCTCAGGGCTTTCAAATATGCCACAGAGCATGACCGAATGCGAATTGTTTAATTGTATCAAGCATAGGTACACACCCGCGCTGTCCCAGCTTCTGCAGATGAATAACATTTGTTGGTTCCCAGTAGCTTTAAGTAGTTTCTTGAACTTTCACTGTGTAGAGCCAAGTTAAAGATAATGACCATCTATCAGTCTCATTATGAGCAAAGAAACTCTACGTGTTTTTGGTTGCTTTAATGTTTTTGTGTCTTGTTTTTCTCTGTCATTTTGTGCACCAGTCAGATCTGCATTTGAATTAACAGTTGATGAACGTTGCGAGGTTGTCTGCATATGTCTTCAGCACTAAAGGCGATTAAAGACACAAAGTTCTTACACCAAAAACTGCAGCACTTTTACAGTTTTAGGGCAGAAGTGCACAAACAGCATAGCAGACGCGAGTTAAAGTGAATTCCCTCTGTCCTTGTTTGTCTCTCTTGAATGACATCAAGGGAAAAAAGGCGCACTCACACTGTGTCTAGGAGCAGTAATTAATGCTGTTAATTTGGGCCCGTCCTTGGCTGCTGTTTGGGTCCTGGACCACACTGGTCTCTTTGACCCTGTCTCGCTACAGGGGACCACCAAAGCGTAGAGGAGAAGCTTGCAGCTTCAAAGCCGATACTCTGGGATCCTGAAAATAGAACAGAGCTCCTGTATGTGAGTGAAGGGGGGGGGAAAAGTGCAGGACCATATGCTCTTCCTTCTGGCCGTGAAACAAGATGATCTAATTAAATCAAGTGCTAAGTTTTACATGAGTGGGACAAAGCTTCTCCTGCTGAGAGAAGGTTCAAAGTCATATTGTTAGCTATTCCTTTTTGGCCCTGAATTCATCAAATTGTTGCAATGCCAAGAAATCTTCCTTAAAGCATTCTCACATATTAAGTTCTCATCCATCTTCACTGACACATAAAAAAAAAAAAGATGTGCCGTTCATGTGAATATGGCAGACTTTAATATTTTTAATTTTTTACTTTGAACATTTTTCAATCTGGAGACATGTGAGCTTTTTTTCGCCTCTGAGAATCTCACATCTTCTGAGAAAGTGAATTTCACGTCATCCCAGATGTTTATCTCCCCAGTGACAATAGCTGAGAGGAACAAAGGAGATGCACAGGACGACGAGACTAATTCATTCTGGGCATGCTAATGATATCTGCTGACACCTATTTGAATATTGTTCTAAATCTGAACCAAACTCATGCGTTATTTACCTGCATTTCTGCAGGGAAAACATCACCGGCTGTGTGTGGTGTATTTACACATCAAACATCTCCCTCGCTTCCCCATCACTGCTTTCCTTTTTTGTCTTCTAGCTTTTCCTGCAATCCTCTCCCCATCTGCTCTTATCATTGAATTTACCTCCTCTAATCCTTTTTACATTGCATTTCTATTTTACTCGTCTTGTCTTAAAACTTTACATCTCTCTCCCACGACACGAAGGACATTCTTATCTTGTGATCCTTATCTTATTAATCCCATAATAATCATCATCTTAAAATTAGACCGTAGCAAATGAGTACATTTACTACATGTGCTCTACTACTTAAAATTAAATGAGTACAAAATAGCAGAAATGCAGAACAAAGGCATCACAGCTTTGATGAATCCATCAGCAGCCCAAACTTTAAATGCATGAGATAAGCTCAAATACTGAACAGCGAATGAGGAAGCACTGACATAAATAAATAAGATTCGTAAGATGGTGGCAGCCCTCGTTCAGCCTCTTCACACCCGCACAGGTGTTGTAGCGATGTGTGGGCATGTACAAACTGTGTGTGACTGACATTTTCTTGACACTCCTGGCAGTTTTGTTGCACATTTGAGATCTTTTTTTGATTTCCTTTGAACCACAACTTGTTTTTGTTTTTAAATGCTTGAAGAATTATATCCTCATTTGTGTCCATCAAACTCTCTTCTGTCCTGGCAGTGCAGTTACGTTTCATACTGCCTCAATCAGATGCCTATATGCAGTATTCTTTCTGAATTTGGATGTTTATCTGCAAAAAACTACATAACATAATTTTAGTTGTGCACTCCAAGGTTGTTGCTGCCATTGACAACACCAAGGTCATTTTAGTGTTATAAAAAGTAGACTCATGGTGTTCATAGAGGTGTTGACTTCATAAATTGGAGTCAGTATTTACAACTCCAGTAAAGTCATTCATGGTTTCATAGTGATATGTTCAGATGGTGTGCTAATCCCGGCATAGATGGGATTTGTTGTCTTTATTTTATTTACTTTTACATTTGAAGGTTTTGTGTAGGACATTCTGAACATTTCTATATATGTATAGTTGTTTTTTTCCCTCCAAAACTGATACCATTTTTCCAGATAATACACTCTAGTAGTGTAGATTAGATGTAGTACCTGGATGCACTAGGTGGAGCATCTTATTGTTACTCCGCCAAAGGCAGAGTTATGCGACGATCGGTGTTGGTTTGTCTGTCCGTCTGTCCGCAAGATTACTCGAAAATGGACTAACGGATTTGGATGAAATTTTCAGAAAGATCAGAAATGACACAAAGACCAACTGATTAGATTTTGGCAGTGATGCAGTTTATAGTCTGGATCCACAGATTTGTTAAAGATTTCTGTATCACTGCGAGATACCGGCACGGCGTCACTGTAACTATGACTACAAGTGAACGCTACGTCAGCTGCCTGCTAACGATCACATGATTGATCCTACTACAAATCGACTGCTATGGACTTATCGGGACTTATCCATCGGAAATGATACAAGGAACAATTAATTAAATTGTGGGGGCAATTCCTGCCACCTGCTACATATTTAGGACACACGGTTTAGTATCTGTACATAATGTACACATGCATAACACACTCCTGTGCTCAGTGCAACATCATTTTGTTTGTAGAGAGATCTATATTAAATGGTCACATTCTATCTTGCCGTGATTTCTGATCATCAATAACAAATAAACAAATGCTGTATTTTTTTTTTTAAAAAGCTGAATTTTGGACAATGCCATGTGGGGGAATGGACAGCCTTGGCGGAGTACTGCGCTCTCTGAGTGCTTTTCTTGTTTAATCTCATGTCCCCAGATCTCACAAGGTATTTGGGAGCCATTGTACTGCTGAATGTATACATGACCCGAGGAGGTGGTCATAAGTGCTACAGGCAGTTCCATGTTGGCAAGCAAAGAGCATTGTAGGGTTTGCCTAGCAATCGGCGACCATGACAAAGATTTCTGGGATGCCTAATCAGGGTTAGGGTTAGGGTTAACCCCAGTCTGATCTTTGAGGTTGGATTGGGATAATAATATAGAAAATCTACTATGAAAAGATATAGTTATTAGCTTTCTTGGTAGAATTCTATATGTGTTGTAACGGGAGCTTCTGTGTTCTCTTTTAGACCAGCTGCACATGCATTAAAGAACACTTGAAACTGTTAGCACTTCCTACATTTACAGTCAGACTGAAAGCGACTTCCCACATGGTATTGTGAACAACTCTTCCAATGGTTCATTTACAGCAACTTTAAATGTTATTTTTAAAGTAGTAAAAATCAATCAAAGCTGTTTTTCATTAAAAAAAAAAATTGCCACTGGTGCACCAGTGTGGGAATGTCACCACGGAAACCAGATTTACTCTGGCGTACTGCAAAATACAGAGAGATCTACTTGATGCTGATTGTCTTAACCAGCATACTGTGAGCTAATTTGGCAATGGCTGGAGTGTAACGGATGTTTTTTCTTGTGTAAAAGTCTTGCATTCCAGCTTTGACTGTCATTTCTATCATCTAATTGGGACAATTAATGACTACAGGCCTGCAGCTGTGATATGGTGGGTGGAGTCAATCATAAAAATACAGACTGATAGGACATCACAGCACGCTGAAGATCGTTTGAGGCTCATGTTTTTGCCTGTTTTTGTTGTATCTTTACTCAGATGTTGAATTACTTAACAAATTTATATGTTTAGACTGTCTTCAGTTGGTTTGTTTCATGCTAAATTAAAATTGATCATGTTTGTTAAATCTGTTTAATGAGATGCTGCCATCATTTTGCAAAATTTCATTTTTGATGTTCAGTATATATGTTCAGGCTACCAGGCTCAAACTGCAACAGCTTATAAACACGGTGGTGATATTCGAGAGATGCAGCTATGCGTAATGCTTGGGCGGCCGGCCCTAATCACATTAGAAAACCCAACAACTTGAACTAGAGCCCCTCCTCAATCTCAAAGTCTATTAGAGCAGAAAAGCCTGTTATTAATATTCCAATATGTCAGTGCCTGTGCTGTAACACTATCTCATTCTCTCTCCACTATCTGATTCGTATGTAAGTAGGTCAGTGGTGCCGGGGCCTGGCTATGAATGGGCTCTGTTAGCTGAACATCCACAGGCTCAGAGCAATTACACATTAACACTGGGGCTCCGTCCCGAATTTCCTTTTAAACATGTGACGCTTGACCCCTCAGCTCTTCCTCAGCCAGCCAAGACCACACATTAACAGCACTTTCTACATTTAACAATAATAATTAACCTTTAATGTGCTGTACAGAAGGTGTGAATGAATGTGTAACGGTACTTTTTAGAGCCGCCATTAAATGCCTTATTGATAGGACCAGTCATGACATGGAAGAAGAAGCCGCAACCGCAGCACGCACAAAAGTTTCTTATTTGCTAAGTGATCATAGAACAGAGGAAGCAAATAGCAGCAGCTGGGACCAGATTAACGACACCCAGAAACACATTAACAGCCTGTTTGGATTTTATTCTGTTCTTCTGGGCTGCCTCTGAAATGGCCTGCGGTAGTTGCAGACAGAGACGCTCTTTGTCACCAAATGAACCAGTCACACACACAGCGTCAATAATAAATCCATAGTACACCAAACACTGCTCATCCAACTGTTCCAACCAGACTTTTTAGTTTCAGCTGCTACTTTAGTTGATCCCAAACCTCGCATTCTTTTTTTTTTTACCGTTTCTTTAAAAGTTTACTGTTGACTTTTTGCACTACAGAAATTCAACACTTGCAAAGTATTCCAGAAGCATTTTTAGAAAGATAATTGCTGAAAGTCTCTTTACATCCCCAGAGCAAACAATATATCAAGTGTTCTGATAATAAAAAGAAAACAGTGTTGCTGTTTCCACAATCCTGCATATTCTAGATTTAAAATTTCAGAGTGTTGCTCAGCAGCAGACATATATTGATTGGGGTATTGATTTAAACCAAAAGTGCTGATTAGTCAATTAGCTGTTTCTTTATGGTATTTAGAACACATATTTTAGCACAAACTAGTTGTTTTTACTTAAGTATTTCTGTGGAATCAAACTTTATTCTTGTGTTCTACTACATTATTGCAACAGGAGTCATATTTTCCAAATTAGAGACCCCATATTATGCACATTTAGAGGTTCATAATAAGATTTTCTTTTTTGTTTGCATACTTAATGTCCAAAAAAAATTCTCATACTGTATGTAACTGCTGCAACACTTCTTCTCACCATTGTCTAAATAATTCTGTTTTGGCTCCTGTCTCTTTAACACCACCCTAAAAAATACCCCAGCCTGTTCTGATTGGTCGGCTGTCCTCACAAAAGCAAAGCAATGCTGATCACACTGTGCAACCCCAAATCTCTGAGCATAGAGATGTAGCCGTAGCAGATGCAGCTGTAGTGAGGAATTAGTAAGCGACTGTGATACACTGCTCATTTTTTGTTTGAGGGCCAAACTAGCTGCTAGGTAGGCGGTATGTAAATATGCAACATAGTGATGTGAATAAGTAATTGAAGAAAAGCCTGGACTTCAGGCATTTTACATAAGTAAGGATCAGTGTTTTCTGTGTGAGAGAATAACTCCCTTTGGGGTGGACTTCTGGCTATGTCAATTTGCAGACCTTTTACATGCACAATAAACTATAACACTATAAGGAAAAGAGAAAATCCCCAAAGGCATAAAACTTAAAGATTCAGCATTAAAGCACAAAAAAAAACAGAAGCTTGTATGGTAAAAAAGCCACTAGATCATTCCATTACAAAAAGGAAAAAACAGCGTCTAGTTGGGAGCCCTTGTCAAATTTGTTGTTTGCACTTGTTACTCTGTCAAGGAGGTGGTTTGTCTGTCTGTCTGTTTGTTAACGACATTACTCAAAACCAGATTAACGGATTTGGATGAAATTTTCAGTTAAGGTCAGAAATGACACAAGGATCAACTGATTAGATTTTCGCAGCGATGTGGCTTATAGTTTGGATCCACGGATTTGTTAAAGATTTCTGTATCATTGCTAGATAGCGACACAGCGTCACTGCAACTGTGACAAGTGAATGCTACGTCAGCTGACCCCTGACAATCACATGATAGCGATCCTACTATAAATCGACTGTTGCGGACTTATCTGTCAGAAATCATACATTAAATTGTGGGGGTGTTTCCGAGTCCCATCAATTCCCACCGCCTGTTAAATATTCAGTTCACGCGATTCGGTATCCGCACATATCGTACACATTTATATCACATGCCTGTGCTCAGTGCAACGTAATTTTGTTTGTGGCCACTTTGTATGGTGCCGTGATTTCAGCCACTGGAAATGATACAGCGATTGAGCAGCCTTGGCGGAGTACTGTGCTCTCTGAGTGCTTTTCTTGTTTAATCTAATGTATCCATATGTCACGAGGTAGTTGGGAGCCATTGTACTACTGCATGTACGCAAAGCAGTTAAGATCAGCTCCACCATCTACAGCACTAATATGACATATTGCTTAAGGCAGCAATAGAAGAAGCTTTCAGATCCTTTACTTAACTAAAAGTACCAATACATCAATTGAACAATAGTCCATTGTAAGGAAAAGCACTGCTTTAACGTTGTGACACACAAATCTGTTTTCAGTTTCTGGACTTTGCCTAAAATCTTTGATATTTGGTGAGATGTTGGATCATTTATTGAAATTAAATCTTGTGGGATCTTACAGGACAAAAAAAAAAATCACTATTTGATTGAGCTGTTAACAACTCACAGACATCTCAAGTGATAGCCTGGACTACACACTGCTTTTTGTAAGCAGCCAAAAAGGTCGGAGAACACTGGTTTAACCTTTAAAAGTGTGTTGTATTTTAAAAGTTTGTTTTTTATCCATTGTGTAAAATCTCCAACCTAAAAGTCAAAGTAAAGCTGCGAATTAAATGTAGTGGAGCAGAAAGTAAAACACCTCCCTCTGAGATGTGGTGGAGTGGAAGTTTAAAAGAGGGAAAAATGGAGATGCTTGACTGAAGCACCAGTACCTCAAAATTGTACTTAAGTGCAGTACTTGAGTAAATGTACTTAGTTACTTTCCATTATTGCTCACAGGGGACATACTTCTGTGTGAGAATTTTTTTAAAGTCCATTTTGCTGATTGCAACGAAGACTTTTAGTCATACTAAAGAATTTTTACTGTCTAAGTTTTACTTATTTCATCCCTGAGCTCTTTGACTTGAGCTGCTCAAACATTACCGGATACACTAAGCACCTGGTGATGCATTTTTTTCCACTGTAAATTCCCCCAAATACTACATTGCTCCAAGCACATTTGCATGTCCTGAATTGATCCCTGCCTCCATCCTAAATCTCACCACATCCTCAGTCTGCCCTTCCAAAGTGTCTCACAAGCCTATTACACCTGGGTGCTGTTGTAGTCTGTTGACATATCACCTGTTGCCATAATTGGAGGGACCTAAATCCCTGCCTTGTGTCTCCCCTCATCCCCAACCCACTTCCCTGCCCCACTTATCACTGCTGCCATTGTGCGTACTTCTGTGCTTAGATGAGGAATTAACTTTTCGCTTTGGTTTCTGCTTTACTCGTGCAAGATGCTGCCTCAGTAGAATCCATGCATTCTGATCGTTCTAAATCCTGTAAACACGGCATTAAATATTGATCACGGTATCATGCAGAACAACTTTTTGTTTATTTATTCATTTATTTACCGGTGCTAAGCTTAAATGCACACTGTGCAAGTTTATTTTTTCTTAATGAGACACTCACAGCAAGTCATCTCCACCAGCACAGTTTTGATCAAAGCTTTGCAGATTATTGAAATTAGTAGCGCATGATGGAGTTAAAACACATCTTTCATTATAATGATGGCTGAAGAAGGCTTGCATAGGATACATATTTGCAAGTTCCAAGCAGTGTAGAAAAATTAGCTTGAAGTACATACTGCACATTAGCGGTCCGAAAATGCCTAGCCATGGAGCCGGTGTTTGTTGGAGGCATCTGCAGGGAATTATCCATGGATGAATGCAGGTATGATCAGATGCAGGCTGAGATCTTCCCTCTGTGTAGTATCTGTGGAGCTAGAATTGTTTGATACTATTAAAACACATTGTAGCGCAACTGATAAATTTACCTATTATGCAGGTTAAGCAGACAACCAATCATTCATTAAGCATTTACACTGCTCAGTCACAATATTAAGACCTGTGTAATGTTGCAAAGGCTCCTGCTGTGCCATGAAAACAGCTCTGATCTGTGGACATGGTACATCCAAGTGCGTCCTGGATCCTCTGGGTCTTTTGTTCTGGTGCATCCGTGGATGTTTGATCAGACTGGGATCTTGGAAGTTGGGATGCTCCGCTCTTGGTCATGTTCCTCAAGCTGCTCCTGAGCAGCTTTTTACAGTGGGGTAGGGTGCAGCGTCCTGCTGAGGAAAGCCACTGCTGTCGGAAAGTGTGGTTGACATTGTGAGGTGTACTCTATCAGCAGCAGCGTTCAAGTGTCAAAGTAATATCCAGATGAATGCTAGGACCCAAGGTTTCCCAGCAGAGCTTTGCCTTGTAAAGAGATGATCAATGTTGTACACTTGGCCTCTTGGGGTTTCTACATTGTGGCTGATTTAACCTTAAAGACACATTATCTCTCTCTCTCTCACTCACTCACACTCACACACAGGTTGTAAACAAGAACACGATTTAAATGGGTGTGGCCAAATGCATTGCATTGCTGTGTAAAATAGCATAATAACCTTTAGACATTAACTTTGTTCTCCTGTGTGCATGTAAAGAGGGGGCCTCTTACACTTACACTATGGTATCATTTAACATTTATTTTTTTATTTTAAATAATACAATAAATATACTACAAACGAACATTGGCTTTGGTAGAGTTACAAGTTCATCATTTTCTCTCCACTTCACAATTGTGGACATGACTCATTGAAAAACTGATGGATCCTGACGAGTTAAAAAACGTGGACTGGAGATCATGTCACGCTACAAAGTTATAACAAGAGAAAAAACTTTACAATTTCATGCATACAGATAGGTTTTAATGCTTCAAAAGACATACAAGAGTGGATGGCCACAGTAAACTTGAATTTATTGACATAAAAACCAATATATCTTCTATCCTCTTATCCTTACACAGGTTTGACAAGACTGTGAAAAACAAACAAAAATAGACAGACGAACAGAAATCTACAAAATAAAACAAAAAAAATAAAATAAAACAAAAACAATGGCAGCATCACTGCTGGTTCTGGAAATTTACAAAAAAAAAAAAATATCAGTTTGTCCGTTTTTATTGAGAGCGTTAATTTTGGGTGTACTGCATCACAATGAAAAATAAAGCAAAAGATCTACAAGCATATTTAGTTACCTTAACAGAAATGGTTCAAGTCACATATTTGAAGATAAAAAAAGGAAACAAAACAAACTTAAGTATGAAGAGCTGTAAAAATTCTGTGGTAGATACTAGTGGTCATAAGCATAGAGAGTGCATAGTTTGAACAAAGAGCAGTATTACAATAAGGGCAAAAATAGAAGACCAACAAGCAATTTTTTGACGCTGCATGATCAAACTTATTCCATCTGGCTAATCTGGTGACTTCTGTGGTTAAATCAAGATGAACTGTTCAAGTTGTTTCCCATACACATAAAAATGATTTTAAGCCACGTCGAGCCACTTAAAGCTAGATGTATAACCTTTGGTGGAAGGGTTTAGGGTCTCGTACACCAAACAAAACTTTGGACCATATCCCTTTGGCCCAATCACAACATGTCCACTTTTCAGCTCCATCAGTTTGATGTGGCACAGATGATCCGACAGCAAGAGCCAACAACAAAAAACAAACAAACAAAAAAACTGCAGCGTCACAAAGCAACGATACGCAAAGCCAACAGCACCATCTCAGTTTCCTCTCGTTATTCCAACATTTGGTACAAGCGTCGGACACGTTTTCTTATCTGTGCGGTCCGCTGAAGCAGGAGATATAACATACGGCGCCATGCTGCACTGATCTGCGAGTGGATATGTAGAGAAATGGCATGCAAACACCACCACTGAACATTAAAATAAAACTAAAGGATGCAGCTAAGATCCACCTGCGTCAGACGTGGTGGTTAAGCGAGTCAAGGGGCTGCTGGTGATGGAGTATTATCGCTACAAATTTTTCTTTCATTCAAACAACACATACTAGAAAAATACATAGCACCACAGAAGAGAGAAAATAGCACCTAGGTTTTGATTTCTTTGTGTTCTCATTAAAATGTGACATCATCTCCCACCGTAGAGTCAGATAGATGAATATTTCAGGAAAAAAAAAAATACAGAAGCTGTTTATTAAGTTAATGATATCGCCACCAAAGTAGGTGTTCAGTTCAGAGGGCACAAAAGGAGGAATGTTTTTTTTTTTATCCGTTTGTCTGCAAATCAACTGTCACATAATATCACAGAGCTTGTTTTCGTCTTTTATTTCCATTCCGTTCTTAAATTACAAGGCGTGCTCCACAACTGCAAAAAGACAGGACTTACCAATTTTTTTTTTCCTTTTTCGGCTTTCAATTTACAAGTCGAATTTCCTCGCTTTGTTTCTACATTTTTGAGATGTTATCCCCGTATCCATGGTCTCCTACCTCACAATTAATAAAGTCACATGCATGTTTTGAAGCCAGAAGCAATAAAAATTACCAGGAAAAATATACAGAATGTACTTACAAACATAAAAATCATTTATATATATTTATATATATATATATATAAGGTCCATTCCAAGAGAATGGGTAGACAATTATGCACAAACGAAGCTCCCTTAGTGAATGAGCAAACAAACCAACAAAAGACAAGTGGAAAAAGCCAGGGAGATGAGGGAAAACATGAGATCAAAACTAAAGAGAAGAAAAGAGCCAAATCAGATGGAGTCCATGGCAAATGCTGTGACCGTCTGGAACGGCTGCAGCTCTCAGGGTCGCCTTCGTTGTTTTGGACAAAAGAAAGTCAAAATCAAGTGTGATGGCATGGGGCTAGGTTGTGTGTGCGAGTGTGCTGTGTAGGAGGCAGGATCTGACATCCAGTTTCAAAACTTGCATGTGATGGAGAAGGCACACTGAGGTTTCAAGGTTATTTTCGTTTTCCTCTTTTCCTATAGAATTTCACTGTACTTTCAACTTGATTTCATTTTACTCATACTTGTTGCTTTATGGAAAAAAACAAAGTTACTTTTTTACAAATAGAATTGTCCTATTCTTTTTCAATCGTTTTTTTCTGAGAAAACAAAAATATGCTTTTTTTTCTCCATTTTGCTCAGTAAAAAAAAGTCTTAGCCGATGAAACAGACAGGCCCCACTTCGAATCCGAACTTCTGCGTGGAACCGCCAAAATCGTTGAACATGATGTCCACAAATGGCACCTGTTCCACCTTTGGTGTGTTGATCTCAAGTACTGTCTTTTCATAGCCCTTTTTCAACTGTCGAAGAGAGAAGGAGGGAGGATTAGTGTGTGAGAAATATTCTTTAAAAATAAAAGCATCACAAGGTTCTGAGTAACTGAGCCTCTACAAAGACAACAGAAACAGAATTTTCTGACAGCGTTCATCAAAGGCACTGCGCCAGCCACCCAGAGACACACAAACCCACACCCGCATTTAATCGACTTACCGCACAGCCATCGACCAGGGCGCGGATGTAGGGGTTGTTATCGTACGACATCTCCTCATCGTTGGAGCCCAGGAAGCGGATGGCCTTGTCGTAGTTGTCCTGGTCTTGGTCGTGCCAGGCCACCGACTGGTAGCAGTTGTACGTCATGTTCTGCCTGGCTGCTGCGCTCAGCAACCGCAAGAAAGTCATCTGGACCACGCCGATGGGGTTGCCCTCTGCATCCACGTAGGAAAGCTGCAAAGAAAAACAAACACAGATGGAGTTAAGCATCAAAAATTTAATATCAGGAGGAGGGAAGAGTGCAAAGAATGAGTGGGCCAAGAGGAAGAACATCCTGAAGATACTTAAAAGATTTACTGACACACCGCCACATCTATATTGTGCACTGTTTTCGTCGCTTGGGAGTCATTTTAATTTAATTTATGACAAGTAATTTACATTCTTGTTTTACTGCCGTGTTGGGATTTCTAGGACGTGTTTCTTATTGACAACGGAGTCAATAAGAGGTGTCGACTAAGGATACAGAGTAAATATACTACCATGCCCTGTGGCGGCACAGACAAAACTAATAGAACTTCATTTGCCAATAATATAGGAGCGCATACTGATCTAGCTAATAAAGTATCAGGCTGGCGTTAATCAAGTTAATAATCCCATGAAAAGACCCAAACCAACAATGTAGGAGTTTGTCTCTGAATTACTTGTTTTTGGCAAAATGCCCGTTCATTCATACCGTGGGTGTAAATCTTTGGAACTAGACTGCGGGACTTTTTCATATAAATTAACATCCGTTACGTCCAAGCCCAGTTCACACAATGCTGATTAAGCCTATCAGAAGCAGGTAAATCTTTCTAGCTGAGTTTTAAATCTGCTTTCTGTCGTGACACTCCATCACTCGTGGACCAGCAACAATGCATTTTATAACAACCAGCAGTCACTGCTTTGGAACAACTGTAGCAATGGAGGGGGCTTAAAGTAATTTTGATGGAGGAGCAAATTATGGATAAACCTGGGAGGCATCAAGAAAAGTTTGAAAAGCTCCAGGTAAAAACAAAACTTGACGTATAGTGGAAGGATTACAGTCAACAGCAAAGCATTCAAGGCCACAGTGTTTTTGTAATTACGTCCACTGCAAGAAGGGGGACACAAAAGTTCTGCACTACAGATTGAAAAGCAAAACTTCTAGTTGTGTTTAAAAATATCTGTACACTTTACCCAGAAAAAAGGACAAATCTAAAAAAGGTATCTTTCTTGTGCAGACTGTTTCTCATCAACATAACTGAGGCTTTGCTTCCCTCTCATCTTTATCAAATGCCAATTTCAGATCTTAAAATGTCTTTTCTCTCACTGCACTGATCTGCACATTGTGGAAAACATCTCTTGAAATAAGTGAGATTTATTAAAAAACTTGACTGGCTTCTAAATGAGCCTGTAAAATATATCTCACTGGTCAAATTCATTTCTCAACTCTTCTTCGCTTCACATTGACTTGCTACAAATCTAATAAATGCAGGAATGTGTATGTCTCTGTTCTTGGCATATCTGGACCACCGTACATACATTCTGCTTCAAACTCGGCAGGTGCGTTGCTGGGAACTCGAGGAGCTGCAGTGTTGGGTTTGAAGTTATTCGGATGATCGGTCGCCATTTCTGGGGTCTTTTTTCCAGACTTACCACTGGCTAACATTACTGATGCTAACATACCTGTAAAGGGGTCAACTGCTCTGCTTGTGTTAACTGTTTGTGCAACTTTGTAGTCTTTATGCAACTGTATCGGTGACATTCCTAACCCTTAAGCATCAATTTTAAAAAGCTACATTTAAGGACAAGAATGTCAGAAACAATGCCAAAAAAACACATCATATTCTAATGTTTTCACTTTCAATGACTTCTCTCTTTTAATCGACATCGGTTCTGATCATAGTTATGAAATAATCATTTTCAGGATTTCAGTGCTTTAAATGCCATTTTGTGTGCATGAGTGGAAAATTCTTTATATATATATATATATATATATATATATATATATATATATATATATATATATACACCGGGCTTTGCAAAAGTTCTGTTACACTCGGTTTCATGATCTTTAGAGGCGTTTACATGTCGGAGTGAAAAATTCCATTAAATAAACTGAAAGTTCTACCTTATAGGCAGGTGTCCTTAATACAATTTTTTTTCTCCGGTGAAGCTGTATCAAGATGGAATTCAAAAGAGTTGAGATATCTGCTCTCCTTCGTGCTGAACATCAGCCAGATGACCGTCCACAGAGTCGCGGAGAGGCTAAAGAATGGTGAAGATCTTTCAGGTCTTCACCATTCTTGAAAGATCACTGAAAGATTTTCACCATTCTTGAGCCTCTCCGCGACTCTGTGGACGGTCATCCGGCTGATGTTCAGCTGCTTGGCTCTGTCAGACTTGTTGTGGCCAGCATGAAGGAGAGCAGATATCTCAACTCTTTTGACTTCCATCTTGATATAACTTCACCAGAGAACAAATTTGTGTTAAGGACACCTGCCTATAAGGGAGAACTTTCAGTTTGTTTAATGGAATTTTTCACTCCGACATGTAAATGTCTCTAAAGATCATGAAACCATGTAACAGAACTTTTGCAAAGCCTGGTATATATAAAATCACAATCTAGGACATGTCAATGTTGATCCTAATGCACTACTATTTTGGTTACTTTCATGACCTTAAGGACAAAAATGTCCTCATCAAAATACACACCTTTACCAAATGTTATGCCAAATGCATTAACATGGCCAAAATGATCCAAAAATCAAAAATGACAGGCACAAAAAATGGCCTGGTGGGTGCACGAAGGTTAATATGATGCGCACTGCAGCCGAGTAGATGAAGAATTGCCGGTATGCTTTTTGTTTTCTGTTTCAGTGCACGTCTGTGTGGATGGAAGTTTTTATTTATATTTGTTAAACCTTGTGGTCTGCTGGAGCCTTCCTGTGAGGAGTTTGCATGTTCCCTCCGTATGACATGCTTGGTCGGTTCATTGGGGATTCTAAACTGGCTGTAGATGTGGGTGGTGATGGTTGTCTGTCTCTTTGTGTTAGCTCCTATACTCTGCATCTCCCCCAACGTCAGCTTGGATTTTTCACTTATTTTCCTATTTACTGCTCCATAAGGTTTTAAAAGAGAAGCATATGAGGACAGCCAAAAAAAATAAAAAATCCTGTGTTTATCCCAACGCTCTAAAATTGGACAGGGTAATTTGTCTTAGAATGGTTTATTCTTTTGCAGTAATCTCCAAATAAGAAGATGATTTATTTATAATGAGAAAAAGAAGACTATTGTGAGCAGCAACATTTTCCTCTGGGAGAATACTGCAGTTTTTGGCAAAAATAACTAAAAAAAAAACATCAATAAGCACATTTGTGCGGGTCTATTTTCACCTGCAAAGAAATACAGATTTAGCGCACTACTCAGTATTTGAAGTATTTCAGGTCTATATCAGGCTTTAAACACACAATACTCATTAGTACGTTAATTCCTTGTTGGTTTTGGTCTTTTATGAAATTAGTTGACAATGTAAAAGACATTAAATATTACCAGCCTTATCATTAAGTACAAATATGTATAAATGTTTAGAAGAGGAGAACTGGTGCAGAATATTTCCAAGGACTAATGTCTGGAAGCTGCACCGATGTTAAAGGCTCAATGTGGAGCATAACTAAACACTTAATTTAAATCTAAATGATGTAATTATGTAAAATGTACAGCCAATATCAGCAAATTATGGCAAAATCATGAAAACGTGATTCTCCTAATAGGAAATACGCTGCAGTAATGATATGTTAATTGCTTGTTAATTAACCTATAATTAGCCCAGTATCCCGCTTTTCAAGCTCATGTTACAGAGTACTGAGTTTTATCCCATTAGGCTGATTATAGCACTTTGTAAATCTGATAAGATTTAGCCGATTTGGAACCAGTCACAGTTCATTTTAATGTCCGTAAATGACGGACTATCTGCATACCAACCATCAGGAATCCATTAGATCCGCATGGTCGCTTCGTCTTTCAGACAAACAGGACTTACTGAGAGTAGAGCACATGCAGAATCCATGCCATGCAGCCAGAGCAGCAAACCGTGATCTGAGAGTCTGGAGGTGTTCTTACTCGACTTTGTTCTTGCACATAAGCGAATGCTCACTCACAAACACACGCGCGCTCACACACACACACACACACACACACACACACACGCATATAAAAATCCAGAGTGCCGACACTCAAACTTGACATTAACAGAGAGAGCTAATCATCATCCCCATCTATTTGGGCAACAAGTTAGTGCCAATGATTGATTTAATTGGCTAATTAATCACTGGATATACACAACAAGGGCTCCGTTGTGTAATATATATCTACGAGTGTCGGCACCGTGGCTGAAATTAAAAATCGGTTTCATCCTGAGTGGCTGGGTACTTCCATGCTTTCCTGGCTTACCCCACCACTCTTCATCTCCCCCCTCCCATCCTTCCCTGCCCCGCTCAGCGTGTGGATCCAGCCCGACATCGCCAGAGAAACATTACCTCTTCATCATCACAGTCGCAAGTCAACAGTGACTGAGTACCCAGAAGCCCCTGGGTGGTGACTGAGTGCCTGACCTGTTTGACTCAGAGCTACTCTGCCGGATATAAGTAGTGTTTAAGGGAGACACTGGGAATGTGAGTGCAGCTGAATGGCGACAGCAGAGAGGAAGTGACACTTATGTTTCTCTATTTGTGGAGGATAGATGACCTGCTGAGGCGAGAACTTGTTGGGATCAACAACTCAAAAAACAAATGTGTAGGAAGGAGAAGTTTAAAGTGAGGCATTCACTGCAAGATGGTTTGTCCACACTATTAAATCAGCCATCAATGGGTGTACTGAGGCTTCCTGAGTCATTGGAGTGTCAAGGCACACAGTCACTCTTAAGAGATGCTCTCTTAATGTAGCAGAGGTATGGCAGAGTGGATAATATAGTCTAGAGTTTTCACAGTGAAACGCCAATACATCGTTTTCTGTTTGTTAAACTCCATTAGATGCCGAATATATTTCTTCATCACATTTATTTCTTGCCTGTATACTCCACAAACCTCTCCTCCATTTCTGTGTAAGAGCATCGCCTGTGTTGTTGGACTGAAGCTGAGTGCAGCTCGTGCTGAATCATGCACCCCAATACTGTAACAACCAACAAGCAAAGTGCCAATACATACTTTACACGGCAGAACCAGAACCATGCAGAGCCTCAGGCACACAGAGTCCAGGCTTCAGCCAGGACTCTGGGACCACAGGCAGGGCCACTTACCAGGGAACCTCTCTTGTAGTGACTATACCATGTGCCTGGCGAGTCTTTGGGCCATTTTGCCATTTTGCTCTGTAAAATATAAGAGGCATTCAGGGAAGGGAAAGGGACTTGGGAAAGTCGGGAGTCTTACCAGTTTACCACGTTTGAATTCACTGAACCAGGAACCAGGATTCTCCTTTACCCAGGATGTGAGCCTAGCCTGGGGGCATGGATCGATAAAGAGGCAGAGGAGGAGGAGGAAAAAACAGCAGTATTAAAGAAAGGAAACAGATCTGACAGAAATCCCACATCCCCTCTCAGCTTTTTTTTTTCCTCCCCTTTCTCCTTGTGTTTGTCCTCTGAGGAATCTTCAAGACCTGAACCAGCATTCGCTAAGATCAAGAAGACCAACTGGACCAGGGCAAAAGATTTTTGTAACACATTATGCCATTTTGTACAGTACAAACTGTAGCTGCCAGCTAATTGCTGCTGAAAAATTCATGAGTACACAGTGATTAATTAAGAAATGATCGTGTGCACGGAGCTCTTACGGCGCGGCCTCTATCCCTGCTGTTCAGTGTTAGTGCTGCACGGCCATGGTGCACCAACTTTGTTATGCCATTAAAAGCTGTGAATTGGCCAACGGGGCACGGCTCTAATGGTCTCAGCCATGACAATGATGAATTTCTCTATAATTACCGAGCAGGGTTTGATATGAAAGTGTCATCAATAGCCTAATGCATTAATGAATGATGGGCCGGAGATCGCTTATCGCTGGGGGATGGCATACATTAGACCCATGCTGCCTTGAAGGTGACCTTCACTCTGTTTTCACCGGAGTGGACTGAGCAGAGGAGAAAATATATCCTTGCTGTGACTTTCTCCTTCTCCAGATTCAAAGGTAGAATGTCTAGTGTTGCGACTGTGATTCTATAAAGCGTGTGGACAGTTTAAGTACGTGCTCTTCTAATATCTGTGCCAGTCTGAAACACACGCGGGAGTGTTTTTAGTCTCTGTGCAAAGACTGACAGCACAGGCTTTTCTTTTCACCCCTGACACAAATGAGAGCAGCCCGTCACCCGCATGCTATAAAAAGTCTGCTTCATTATTCTGAGCTTAAGCAAACTCCAGCTCCTCTGAGGCTTGGTGAGTGGGATCATTAAAATGGCTGTAGCAGTGTGCTATTACACAACCCTCCACTTGTCAAAGACAGTGTTCCCAATGTTTCACCACTCCGCTACTCTCCTCTCCTCTCCTCTCCACACTCATGCATAATGAACCAAAAATCTTCTCAATGTGCCCGTCACCTGCCAGACACTTTTACGGGTGATAAAGTCCTTAATGACAGTCTCTCTAAAAATGGCACTAAAAGAATAGAGCGTGGATGAGTCAGAGTGAAAGTGTGTGTTTGAATGAGAGGCTCGTCTCCCCGCAGTTGTACCAACTGTCCGAACTACACTGAGATTTTCAATGTTTGTACAACAACTTGGGTCCTCAAGAGAAGTGCCGGGGAGTCCTGGTGAATCATCTCCCAGTTCTTCTCGGTAGCAACACGCCTGATAATCTCATTATACTGGTACATGAAGAGGTACAATAGAGTTACTCTTGCAAATACTGTTGTCTTGAGATGTTTGGGTTATTTATACAGCATGCACAGCAGTTGGTCCCACATATGAGAAAGAGACAGTTATTTGCTTATCTTGAGTGTTCAGCTTGCATTAATTTAATGTCAATCAAATCACACACTGTAGACTGAAAATAACGGCATTTCTTTTTTCCAATCCCAGCATTTTCTGCTCACTGTGTGAGTGCTGCTGTACATGCGGCCAGACTTACCCCTTCAGACTTCTTATCTGGGAAGATGCAGCTTTCTCCACCTGCTGTGAAGTTGCAGTAAACCATGAAGGAGTCCCGAGAGCAGCCCTGGTTTGGATCAATCCAGTACTCACCTGGAAGGATGAAGAGGGAGAGAAAACATAGGCAGAGAGAAAGAGCAATTATAGAGCAGCAGCTAAAACTGGATCCCCATGCTGTAATCGTTCAGTTCAAGGCAATGTCTCCCGCTGCGTGGCATGTGCTTGGGTTTTCCACAGGAATATCATGTCACTGTGTCTACAGAAGCCTCTGAATCTATGCTGTGTTGATGTTGTTTTGAAGGTAGAAAGTCACCAAATCTTCTTTGCATTTGTTTAGGGGAAACAAGGTGGAACACAATATACAAGACATTCTTAAAAATTATCATTTCTATTTAATTCTGCATTAATGACACAAAACTAACACATTCTTGTAATTTTCAAGATTATCCTTTGCATTTTGCCTTCATTTTAGCACTAGTCATTCTAAAGGGAGACAGGAAGCCAGGGTAAAGAGAGGGAATCAATTATGTGGCACACGCCTTACCCATTAGGGCAACATCCCAGTTTAATATGGTTTAACCCACATTGATCTTTGAGAAGTAATTCTTGATCCTAGATAACATCATTGTCCTGAGATGGATGATACATTGTGAACTGCAAATGCTTTAATAGTTGTAATAAATTGGTCCATCTCTCTGCAATTGCCATGCAGCTGTGATGGATAAACTACTAATACTGTATATCCAAAACAAAGCATGCAATCATGATTGATGACAGATTTTCTCAAGCAATCGATTAATCCTTTGGTTTCTAAAATGTCAGATAAGATTATCTGTAGACCAAGGGGATGTCATGAAATGGCTTGTTCAGTTTACCATCAGATAAGATAAAGTAAAGCAGCAAATTCTCACAAATGACAAGTTGGAACTGAGGAAAGGAAGAAACAGCAGTTTTTCCACAGTGAAAGATTCTGCTGTAGTCAAGCCTGGAGAAGGTGCCTTAGGTCAGGAGTGCATCAAGATCACGCTCAGTGTTTTGTCCAACATTCCCATTGTTGTGATTTCATCCCTGAGGCTCGACCACTCAAGGTGAAGATCTAGTCTAACAACCTGAGGTCGTGATTACACATGTCTCATTTGGTCAAAACAACACAATGGCTGCTCCCTATTCACCCCATGCGCTCAATTAGGCTTGCTTCAACTTCTTGCGCTTCCCCATAATGGAATTCAAGTGTCGAGATTCTCGTACTGGCAGAGTGGAGGAGGTTCAGTGGCCATTACAGATTGTTCTGGACCTGCTTGAATAATGGGACATTCAGGGAGCGTTACAGGTGTCGCATGAGCACTAGGACCGGGGCATTGTTGCACAAGGGGGCTAATTTTAAAAAAGGTATGATTCTTGGTCTTTATAGGCACAGTCTATATTATATATCCATATTTTGATCACATAGCTTTATATATATATATATATATATATATATAAGCCTCTTTACTGAGCAGGGTATATTATGTGAAGTACTAAAATCTGCATTTCAGTGATTTTTGGTGGCATATACTATTTGTGTCTCACTTGGCAATATGAGAAAGCTACACATACAACGGATTGTAGTACCCAGTAGCAGTGTTTTTCATTTCAACATTTCTAGCAGGCTGCTGTATGAAGAATAATTTCAGTGGAGAAATTAAAAACTGTGGAGGAAAAGGTTCAGACAATGCCTCTTTTTAGAATAAATGTGCTACAAACCATCGGGGAAATCAGGGTGGCAGAGCTGCAGATCCTTGCAGGTACGAGCGGGGTTGCCCTGTGTGCCCAGTGGGTGCTTCATCTGTTCAATCTCCAGCTTAAGGGAGTTGAGCGAACCGAAGATTTCCTCCATGCCGTCATCGTAGTCCTTATAATTGGCATCCACGGCTGCATCGTCCACCATCTGGCTGGCGTCAATGTTCCTACGCGATCTGCCCTTAATAGGAGCCTGGATGGGGAGTGGGTGGATAACATCACCGGGTGGGCCCTGTTATGGAGAGATGAAAGAAAGAGACAAATGTCAGTTAGAGAGAAGGATGGGGAATTTATAATAGCCGTAAACCAAGATGCTAATGACTTAAACTAAGGATATCAGACAGAATAATGATACAATTCCCAAACAAGGGCGTTTACTTACAGGAGGTCCAGGAGGTCCAGGTATTCCACTCTCTCCCTTTGGTCCAGTTTGACCCTGTGCAGGATAAATTAAACAAATGCTTAACACCTGCAAATGAGTTTATGGGGGTCATGACAAATGCTTGTTGTTGTTTTTGCTTTCGGTAAATTACTTACCGATGACCCTTTAGCACCTTTGGGACCTGGAGGACCCTAAAGACACAAAGATAATAAAGTAATCAATACTGGCTCAGAAATGACCCAGCCCTGAGTTACCCACTTGCTGTACTGTGACACATGAAATGAGCAAAGTCTTACAGGTAATCCTGGAGGGCCGATGGGACCGAGTGGACCTGAAGGACCAGCAATACCCTGAAGGAAAAGAGAAATCCATAAGTGTTGTGTGACAAAAGAATGAGCCTTGTTTATTCCTGAACTAACAGTATCGACTGACATGAGGGATATTAACACCGGTGACTATATTTTGCCTTTGCTAAATTAAAAAGACCAAAAATATTGAATAGACTGTCGATAACTTTCAATGGGCTAACTAATGGCATGAATATTGCTGCTCCAGGGCAGTTTGTTTTGCGTGTACAGAATTACAAATGCATTCTGTGAGCATGTGCGGGCCTTTTCCCATGACTCCAGTGTTGTTTTATTTACTCACAGTGTCTCCTTTGGGACCAGCTGATCCTGAAGGACCAGGAAGACCTCTGTCACCCTTTTCTCCCTGTTCACCTGGGGGTCCGATAAGACCAATGAGACCCGGATGGCCCTGAGGACAGAGACAAACATACCGGTATAGACATTATCAATACAGCAGTCAATAATACGTCACAAACATTAGCACCAAATATATCTATCTGGCACACTCTCCAATCATTAGTGCAATGATTTCATGGCCGCTGGCAAACAACAGATCTCATCAGTTACTAAATCCATTCATCCATTAGTTTCAGTATTACGCTAATGCTCTAATTAAACATTTCAGGTCAGCTGGGCAAATACTTGAGTGACTCACTTTTTCTCCTTTAACACCAGAGTCTCCTTTCAAACCAGGTAAACCAGGAGGGCCCTGTGAGAGAAATTTCACAGTGAAGAAGAGATAACAGTCTTTTAGATCAGATCACATATTAGATCAGATCACATATTAGATAACATGTGTCAGTTCAAAGGCCAGGAGGAACTTCTCCTCACCATAGGTCCAGGAGGTCCGTCTGGGCCTGGAGCACCAGGTAACCCTTGCTCTCCCTGCAAAGAAATACCAATTATACAGTTACTTTCAACCCCAGCTCAAAGGAAAACACTGTTTCTATAAATAACACAGACCCCTTACATCCTACACAATTTTCACTTAACATGCGTCCTTTCTGTTTAATGAATATTGTATATGTATACACTGTTTCATCAACACTACACAACATGGAGATATGATCGTGATGAAGTGTTGCGTGGGTGAGAAACTCGCTACTTACAACTGCGCCTGGGATCCCCCTGAGTCCTTCAGAACCCGGTTTGCCAGGTGATCCCTGAGGGCCAACGGGGCCCGTCTTTCCTTGGGGACCTTCCAAGCCAGGCTCTCCCTTTCACACAGAAACACACATACCATTGGATTGTTGCTCATTTGTGGGTACTTTCATATTACAGGCACACAAAGTAAACAAAAGAGGCAGAAAATCTATCATATCTTGGACGTTGTACCTTGGCTCCTTTCTCTCCTTGTCTTCCCTCAGGTCCTGCTGGTCCAGGAGACCCCTATTTCAAAGAAATACATGACAAAGATTAGTATTGTGTGATATAAAGATAGAACATTTTTGCATTTTGACACTGACAACCTTTTATAAGGAACAGGAACAAAGAGCACAGGACAGTACTTACTCTCTTTCCTGGTGGTCCAGAGGGACCAGACTCTCCAGTGGGTCCAGGTGAGCCCTGGTTTATAATAAAACAATTTTCACTTAAATTATAATCTAAATTTTTCCAGTAATGACACACGGCACTGTAGAAAATTTAGACAAACACTCACGGCCTGACCAGCTTCTCCATCATCTCCCTTATCACCAGGTGGACCGTCTAAGCCCTGCATCAGAATTGAACAGAACCTTAATCATGATACTCTGCACTAAAAGCAATGTAAAGACGAGAGTCTGCACAGTTAATTCATAAACCAGTCATACGTACAGCTGGACCGGGCTCTCCAGGGGGGCCAGGGTCACCGGGGAAACCACTTGGACCCTGACAATGAATAAAAGGTGCATTGCTTTATTTTTTTTTTTTTAGATGAGATATTTACTTATATACCTCAATGATCATCCTTTGTGTGCTGATTTATGCTCTAAAAAACATTTGCTGAAGCCAAAGGTGGAATAGAACTTACTGGGCTGCCTTTGGGACCATCATCTCCAGGGGGACCTTTAGGACCGGGAGGTCCAGCAGCACCAGCTGGACCAGCCTCTCCCTTTTCTCCTCGCTCTCCTCTTGGGCCCTAGAAAAATATGCAGCATGTTAGCAATTCTACTTAAGAGATGCTATTAGAAAACAAGAGGGAAACAGCAAAGGCAAGCTGAATGAGAAATAAATGGGCTATTTGTTGTTCATGGTCACTGTAGATGAAGGCTTTTGTAGTTAAATCAACAAAGATTAATCTTTTTTTTAATTACTTTCCCACGTCTTTTCATTATTTGTTGGTTCTTATATGAAAATGAAGAAAAGTAAGTGAGATAACTCACTGGTGGTCCAACTTCTCCCTGAAGTCCCGGCTCTCCTGTTTCACCAGCATCTCCCTGATCGAGGAAGGCGGGGAGGAGTATTAGTGGGCGAGACAGACACATACATTATCAGTCAGGTGATTTGTTGATCCAACGTTGTTCTAAAAATCCCATCATTTACAGCAGCTCTCACTGTCCCTGCGCCCTTGTCACCAAAATGGGAATAGAAAGAGATGACACAAGAGATTTCAATCCATCAAGTGCAGCCAGATTGGGTGGCTGGAGCACAGAGGGCGCTGACCTCACTGTTCTCCCTCGACCCTGCCCATACATCTTGTCCTCTTCCTCTCGCCTTATTGGATAGTCGCCCTGTTGACTCACCTATACGCCAGACACTATCGTTACTCACTGTCACATAAGCCTACTGTCCTCCCTGCTGGGTTTTTATTGCAAATGCAGTCTGCCGCATCTGTTTTGCAGAAAAACGTTAGCCCATGTCACGTTTGGGAGACGGGGAGCCAATCGATAGTTCTGCAGAGCCAATGACAAGCTGTGCAGGGCTGTGTTATGATAAGCATATCTAAATTCCCTCTGGCATGAACAGCTCTGCATTGTGAACAACAACCGATACTCTAAATTAGTGTCTGGCTGTCTTCCAAAACCCTCTCTTGTTCCTGTCAAGAAATCCACTCTAAGCAGGTGATATGCCTGTTTAAAAGCATGACTGATCCCAGTGTATTAGCAGCGTAAACTGCTCTTTATGCAGTAAGAAGCACTGCACAGGCCTAGATTCTATCCCTAAGACAACCTGCTTAGGTCCGCCGAAGAGCTGCTGCTAAAATCTGCTGAGAACAGGAAAACCGAAAGCATGAAAGACAGCTGCTCATCACAGATATATGTGGGATGTGTTTACAGAAAAGGCCTGAGCCTCTGTTGCTTGCCAGGTCCCTGGGCTGGCTAATAAAATGCCAGATCAGCTAAAGCGCGATTAGCCCAAAGAACACTGTGCTTGTTTGCACAGGAGGAAGATGGGCTATCCTCAGGGAGACTATAAAGGAGCAAAAGGTGATTCTATTGACTGAAACAGATAAAACAAATCACACCATCACTATGGACAGAAACTGATGAGAAAGTGCACAGCGGTGCATTCTAGCGGCTGCAAAAGCTGCCAGAGCAGGCCTTTCATAATGAAACACCAGCGACAAATAAGAGCTGTAGCCGATTTTATGAGAGTTGACTTCAATAATGCATCCATCATCTTATCTTAGAATTGCAGTATGATGCCTTTGAGTATTTATTCATACTCTCTCCACCCAGAAGTACTGTTGGGAATGGCAGCCTGTCCATTAGATTTGGTGTGCATCACTCACACTGTGGTAAAAAAATATAATCATGCCCCATTTAAAAGGGTATCATATAAATAGACATGTGAAATATTAATGGCTGCAAAAGCCTTGTAAAGTGGTATCATTCACAGTCTTTACCAAAGAACACTCGAATAAACCGTCTAACACGTTATTTCTGGCTCTTCCCAAAGTGCTGCTCGGCTCTGAGAGAAAACGGTTTCTCTCTGGAGTGTGGGTCCCAAAACACAAAAGAAAGCATCACAATTATGATTATATAGCCATCAAAATGTGCCAGCAGACTCTCCAACATTACCGAAAAGTGGTGATTAAACTGGAAACAGAGAAGAGGCTTACCTTCTCTCCTACAGCACCGGGGTTTCCAATACCACCAGGAGGTCCCTGAGGGCCATCGGCTCCAGGGGGTCCTGAGGGGCCTCTGGGGCCAGGGGGACCAGGAGGACCCTATGGGAATGACAAAAGCCGGTTAAATTTTGAAATGATTTCATCTGCATTCTGCTTGCAATGTAAAAGACTGAATGACAATCAGAATGTGTATAAAATAGGCGCTTACCATTTGACCAACGTCTCCAGTTTCACCTTTCTCACCAGGGGGACCAGGCAGGCCCTGAAAAGTTTGAAAAAGATTTCAGATTTAATTTCTTAACCCTCTGAACCCCAAAATTCACTGGCGGGTTTTAGAGGCATCTTGGAAAAAAAAAAGAAGTCAAAATAAGGCTGGAAAAACAACCTGCTGCTCTGTCTAGAAACATCCAAATCTAAGCCAAAAAATGTGACATTTCATCAAAAGCATTTTTTTAATCGATTACAAAAAATGGTTCTAAAAAGGTTAAAAATTTAAAATTGCTCGAAGCAGAAAACTAAAAATTACGCTTGTGCAACCACTCATCTGAAACCAACGTTCAGTTGGCAAAAATTATCCTCTGAACCGAGCTGAACTGCATGCTGTGTTTACACAAAGAAGATGAGAAGTCTTGAAACAGATTAAATATGTAGGTAGATAAATATCTCGACTATGTCGCGTCACAAGTTACTTGGGGGGAAAAAAAAGTTGTTTATGTTCATTCCAGGCTGTTTTTTCCCCTTTAATTGTGAAATAAATAATCAAAGAAATTCAACTTTCATTTTATTTTTGTTATGATTAATTGCATCATTATAACTTTGACATGCTGAACAAAAGACATTTCTGGAGTTCTCTATACTTCTAGCCGTGGTTGTGCCATTTCCATAGAGGTGTAGGTCTTTATATTGCAGTGAAAAATGAGCCTACAGGAGCAAAAATGTGACAGGAGCAAAGAAAACGCCCAGAAACAGCTTGCGGTGCAGGGGATTAATGAAAGTATTTGACCACTCTCACAGATTCTATTATTCATTGTTGTCCGCACCTGCAGCCCAACTGGGCCTGGAGGTCCAGGGAATCCTCTTGCTCCATCGTCTCCCTTCTGTCCAAACATACCCTGCTGACCTCTGGGACCAGGCTCACCATCTGCACCCTGTAGAGCGTAGCAGACAATCAGGCGATATTAGAGACTGAAGCACTGAGCTTTCAGAGGCACTGAATGAGCTGAACACAGAACAAAAGTAGGACACTTACAGCAGGACCTGGCGCTCCAACAGGTCCTTGAGGTCCGGTGGGACCGGGTGGACCCTGCAGAAAAACAAAGTAAAATGACAATCAGTAATTTTACTATTCACTACTTACTATAAAATCCATGTATTCACAAGAAAGTTGCATTTGCCTCAAAATTAAAGTAAGCACAATGATAAATGCGTCATGATTTTTCAACAATGCAATAAATACACAAACGTACATGTTCTCCTTTGTCTCCTTTGCTTCCTTTCTGGCCAGGCTCTCCAATCTCTCCCTGTGAAATGACATCATCGCAGTGTGAGACAAAAACAGGTAGTAATACACAGAAGAGACAGATACAATTTGACAGTGAATAATGTTCAAATAATATCAACCATTCCCCAGAACAGAAGATGACATATCACAGCAGACGAAAACTTGCACTCAGCTGTAACCCATCTTAAAAAATACTTCTTTTTTTTTTAGATCTGCCTATAGATATTTCACTTATGTCGCTCGCTCTCTGGCAAATGGTGACAAATATACTTCGCATCTGAAGGGGGCTTATCATGATGACTGAGTCACTGGATGTAGCAGCAGCCAAAACAGAATCAATAATTACTCTCTTCTGAACTTATTTGCGCTGGAATATACAAAATGAAGAACACTTATTTCAAAGCGTCCACATGCTGTGGAGAAATGAAGAAATGTGGAGAAATGAGTTTAGCTTTGGGTGTGAGTCAAACAATGCTCTTTGTGAGGCAGCTTTAGGGTCTTAAACAAAGGCGTCTGAGTTGTCAATTCCCCGTGGACGGGACTTATAATGAGAAAGTGTCTAAATGTGTGTAAACATTAGCTTGCAAGATCCTTTGTATCTGCATGGCAAATAGCCTCTGTATTCTCGGTGTCCATTTGCACCGCAGGGACCGTTGTAAGGCCAGTTAAGAACTGAGGCATTCTTCAAAGGATAAGAGATTATCCTTCGAGTATCTCTGTGGATGATCTTCCTGCAAATGTTTTTAGAGGGGATATGGAGTTTCTCTAGCTTCTGAAACTAAAGGGTCACTTTCACACATTCTGTCACTGCCACAAAATCCCTCCCTCTCCTCTGTCTGTCTGTGCAGAAGAGTACAAAGCAGCAACAAGGCCAGTTCGCCCTTTTAAAGATCTGTTAATCGATGCAAACTCTGTCAGACAAATTCCCCTTAGAGCGTTTAAGGTCACAAAGAGAAAGAGATAAGAGGATATCTGGTTGAGATCTCAACTGTAAAGTTCAGTGTCTATTGTAAGGTGATAAGTCTGCATGTACATCTAGTGAGTGTGGATTTGAGAGAGAGAGAAAGATACAGACTGCTCAGAAATAAAAAAAAAAAAATGTCAGTGCAGCTTCACTGAATTACATTTTTCTGCACTCGAGTGTGGAACGAGCCAAGAAAAGCAACTCACCTTGTCTCCATCCTCTCCAGGGGGTCCAGGAGGTCCTCCAGGTCCTGGCAGGCCCACAGGTCCTTGAATACCGTCTCTTCCAGCTGGGCCTTGAGGTCCTTTCTCTCCCTAAAATATAGTTTTGTCATATTGCAACACAATGCTGTGAGCCAGGCAAAATTTCCACTTTTTTTTAAATTTATTTGTAGTATTTTCTATAATATGATGCCCTTACCGGTCCACCTTTCTCTCCAGCAGGGCCTGGAGGACCCTGAGGGCCAGAGCGTCCAGGAAGACCTGTAGGTCCGGCGGGGCCAGCAGGACCACGCTCACCAGGAGAACCCTATAGCAGCAATGCACCTCAATGTTATTAAAGACATCAAAGGTCGAACACTGAAAAATAAAGCATCATTTCAGGCACATCTACTTCATCAGATACAACGCACCTCTGTTATGTAAGTAGCAAACTGTGGATATCATCATGTTATATAAGAGAATGGGAACTTTGCTATGAAGACAATTCCCAGAGTTGAAGACAGAATATAGAAGGTGAGAGTGGAAGTGACAAACTGAGGATGCGGATGCAGTAAATTGTACTCACAGCAGGGCCAGGTGGGCCATGAGGACCCTCATTCCCTTTCAGGCCGTGAGCCCCCTGCAGAACAAAATAAAAGGAAGGCTTCAGAAAACAAACACATCTGTTGGGGAAGCACACATCCTGCCTTACACTGGACTCCCTATGTTCAAACAGGCTCAGCATGAGATGGAAAGCCTCCGATATTCTCCAAAGTGGAGGCTGAGAGCAGATGGGTAGAACAGTTATTCACTAAAACTGCTGCAAGCCTCCTTTACATTAGAAAGGAGCTGGTGAACTGCATAATTTCTGAATCCTAAAGCTAAGGGAAAAAAGCTGTGTCTGCAATTGATTTCGTTCTAACAAGTTTGCAGTGAGAGAAGAGCGTAAATTGCATAACTACAAGGACGTGACTTTGTCAAGTCGGAGGAAAAAATTTAAAAAATAAACAGCCTTGAGTGCACAGTTCCTCATCTGAAGCCCACTCAGGGATCTGATATCATCTCTGATTCCTGAGGTTCACTACATTCTTACAGTGATTTAATAGCCCAGAACTATTATGCAATAACCAAGCTGTGAGAGGTATTGAATGTGTCAGAAAGTATTAAGCTGAGCAGAAGGCTGTACTAACCACAGGGCCAGGCAGACCTCTCTCTCCGGGGAATCCTCTTGGCCCAGGAGGACCATCCTTACCTGCTGGGCCAGCAGGACCAGGGTCACCCTACAGACAAGCACACCGTCATCAATGATACAAAACAAAAACTGTAGATGGACTGCAAAATTTATTACATGAATGTATCAAGCTGATGGGGTGATGGGAAAGATAAGATATTAAACAGAGCCTTGTGTTTCACCTTGGCTCCTTCTTTCCCTGCAGCTCCAGGTAGACCCTGCTCACCAGGTGGGCCTGGAGGTCCAGGATGGCCTCGATCTCCCATTGGTCCAGTCTCACCTGTTGATCCCTACAATTGGGTAAAAAACACAAACAAACAAACTCATGGACACAAGCATTACACCAAGTTGCAGAGGAGGTGTGAAGAAGAGAAACGACAGCAAGAGGGAAGCAGAGTGGACACTGTGAGCTAAATCAGCAATTAAAATACAAAAAAGATGCTACAACCTCTCCATGTATCACAAAGCATGGCAAGGAGAAGCTGAGCATTTGCTGTGTGGGAGGCCTAGTAGTCATTAAAGCCACATACAGCTCCGTTATCATGAATGTTCTCAGCTGGCATTAGCAGAGCTGCTGGGAGGGAAAGTCTGTTAAACGTTTATGCATAATGGATGAAGATGAGAGCCCATTGCTAATATGAAAGAGGATAAACAACACTTAAGTCATGGCTCTTGAGATATCAATCAAATTTTTGTTGGACGAACAGATTGCTGAGAAAGTGTTCTTAATGACCAGATTTTTGTTTTGTGTGCAAATATTGGACTCTACCATGGAGTATAACTTTTTCAATAAACAATGAAAATGCATAATTGTGTTTTTTTTCAGCACTTCACGGTGATTTTTCACAAAGGGATACAGGGAATAGAGTGAAACAGAACAATTTTCAAGCAAAATCTTCACTGATAACACATGCACATTAACTATGACTCACCTGAGGTCCAACTACACCTGGAGGGCCAGGAGGGCCTGTTTTGCCTTGGAATCCCTGTATCAAAAAAAAAGCATACAACAGATTTGTGATATAACTGAATCAGCGGAATACAGATGAAGAGTTGAAGAATCAAACCAGCTCACTCACAGTCTCTCCTCTCTGTCCAGGATGCCCAGGCAGTCCATCTTTCCCTGCAGGTCCCTGAGAAAACCAGACAAATCCATGAATTTACAGCAAATGTACAGGGAAAAAAAAAATCATGATGAGTCTGTTTATAGAGTCTGGACTCACAGGAGGGCCCTTTGGTCCTGGGAAACCTGTTGGTCCCTGAGGCCCTGGCAAACCCTGAAACAAACAATACATGATCCCCGGTCAATAATCAATTGTCACTGATAGAAACTGCTACATGTCGAGATTAAAATGACTCCAGATGATAATACATACCCTCTCACCGGGAGGTCCTGGTGGGCCGTCATTTCCTGAGTTACCCTGAAGAGACAAAATACAGAGTAAACCTCCAACCTGCGCCACAATATATGCAAGAAAGTGTCGGTGAAATCTTTTACACACCTTTGGTCCAGCTTTTCCTGTTGGTCCTCTTGGCCCTCTCTCTCCTCGAGGCCCCTTTAGAAAATAAAACGTGACTTTAAAAATCACGAGATACACTCTAGAGAGAGATATTTATGACCTGAAAACGCTAAGCTTAATTATTGTCCCAGTCTGGAATTCCCTCAAGCGTGCCCAGGTTGAACCTCCACTTTCACTCAGGTGCCAAGCTCGCCATCTGTATGTAAGCATGAGTCTGCTGAGTAAGACTAACCGTTGGTCCTCTCTGTCCGCGTGGGCCAGGCTTTCCTGCTGTTCCCTGAGGACACCAAGAACACACGCAATGATCAAAGGAATGGCATTCACATCATTAAAGAGGCTGCATCCTCTCGAAGAATTATTGTAATGCCAGCAGACAGTTACATTTGCAAGCAGATCTCAACAGAATTGGGCCATTTACGTGCTCCGAGATAGGCTTTAATCCATAATTAGGTGCTACCTGTTTTGAAATCACCATGAACATTTATCATCACTTACATTTACCAGCTTAGAAAATTACATTTTAATAAACGGCAACGCACGATACACTAATTTTACAGGCAATATTACAATTATTGTGGCCACATGCAAGTTTAATGAGAAAAACAATTACATCTTTAGTGTGGCTTTCAAGTTTCAAATAAGTGTTGTGAAACTATGTTAATAGCACTATTATCCCCGTCTGTCGGGGAGCTTGGTCTCATAAACTTCACAAATGTTTTGTGAAGATGAAAAGCATTGTGTGCCTCGCTCCGCTCGTGGTGACAAACCATTAGTCTTGCAGGCAAGCTAATGGCCCTTCCCTTAAACAAAGAAAATGAAACATTGCTCAAGCACCATAATGTGATAAACAAAGCTTTTGGTAGTTCCAAATGAGTTGTGTAAGTGGTAATGAAGAAAGAATGCAATTGTCTATCTGTCCTTGGTAAAAAAAATAAAAAAAATAAATCTTTGTTTCCGAGCTATGCAACTTCCTCCAGGTTGATAAATCTGAAGCTTGAGAAAAGAGCCTGTTTCTGGAGCTACACCTGCATTGAACCCTTGTAGGAATGAAAAGAATAACAAGAAGTGTATCAGACATACCCGCGTTCCTTTCTCTCCATTAGCACCAGGGAAACCTTGGAAACCTTGAGATCCCTGTGTGAGAAAGAGAGTAATTAATCATTTGAGGCACGAATCTTAAGCACTACATCCGTTGTTTACTCGCTGAGATATCAACAGCTTATTAAATGCAACAGGAGATCGTGTGCACATAAATAAAAGCAGTGTTTTATTGTTATCGTATCAGCAGCTGAAGGCTGACACCAAATAGCATATTCAAATCCTCGACTCTTTGATCAGGAAGCTTCAAGCATGTCCAGTTGTCAGACTGCAGCTTTGCTTCAGAGAGGCTAAAGGATGAGCCGTCCAAAGTTCAGCAAAGCAGCAGTCACATGCACGTGTGAGGATTTTTCATTCCCTTTCAAACACACACAAAAACATGCAAGTGTTTCTGGCCAGCTAAAGCACGTCCCTTATCAAAAGAATATTATATCTGATGAAATCACAGAACTAATTGCAATATCGTTGAGCAGAATGTGTGCACTTGCCTTTAGTCCTTGTCTTCCTGGGTATCCTGGTAATCCAGGAACTCCTAGTTTACCCTGTAAAAGACAAAAAGTTGTTTCATTTGTTAACAGATTTTTCTGAAATGCCCCTGAACTACAACTTCTTTCAAACTTAAGATCCCCAGCATGTAACACAAATGATGCCAATGAGACTGTCAAGCCCCTCCTACTCCACTGCATTCACAAAGAAATAACCTTATCTCATTTATGTCTTACCATGTCATGATTACAAGAAAAACCTAAAAATAATGAGATTCTGATCTCATAATTATGTTCGTATCTCGTTCACAAACCTGCTAAGAAATCAGAGGGCATCAGTTAGTCCCATATTGCCTCCGTCTTCCTACGTTGTGGTGATTAATAACCTACTGATGGTAACCTTTTCTCACGCCGACAAGATACAAGCTCTCAGAGGGCATGGTAAGCATACACAAAATGCAAATTGTATAAGACAGAATCATTTAAAAAATGCAAATAAACATATTAAATTATTCGCTCTTCAGCCAGCAGGTGTATATAAGACAACATCAAATTAAAACATTTAATGTGCCTGAAGCAAATGTAATTTATTTCTGAATAAATATTATAAAGTCTTGGAATACTGATTATCCATGGTACATCAGACTGCATATAAACCTTCTCTTGCAGTATACTGAATCACTTCTGAAGGCAGCAGGACACTATAGCAGTTGCACACAGCATCGTATACCTTGATTAAATCAGGTTTAAACGACACCAGGCTGCTACAGTCACATTAAATGTGTTGGATCTCCTCTTGCGGGAGCTGTCAGATTACAGCAGCTCATAAATCCATGCATCATTGTCTCCTTTTCAAATGTCTTTGCACAGAAAGAGGCATTGCATGTCTTATTCCTGAGATGCATAACTCTGCAAATGCTGTTTTGCCACATTTACAATATGGTGTGCTTATTTATGATTTAGGATTAATACCGAGATAATCGGATTGATTTGAGCATTTTAACCTACTTAATTCCATCATGACAGCACACTTTGCTGTCCTCTGCAGCATTGACACAACAGTATAATTTCCTGAAGGGGCATCTTTCCATTTATTGAGCTTTTGTCGATGTTGCAGTGCATTTATTAAATTACCACACCCTCCAATTTATATTAGACTTCATGCAGCTCTTTTGTACCTTGCACTGCTACACCTACATAAACCAGAATAACAAGTGTGCTCGCAGTTGCCCACACAGTCCAAATAGGATTCTAAAATTATCTGCAGAATTTTCATACAATACTGAACTCCTCCTTAGTATATTTCCAACCGAGATGCAAGACTTACAGACTGCATCAATCCCAAAATATACAATCTATTCGGAAATCTGCAAATAAAGACAATTAGAATAGAAGAAGTTTTATTCTGGTAGTTACAACTACACTGAGACAAGCACAAGCACTACAGCAGTATTTATTAGAACCTCTGCGTCTAAACATAGCAATGTTTGCTGGTGTGGATGCCGCAATGTATTATGAAAATGACTCAACTGATAACTAATGTGTGATTCAGAGACAAACTTAAATGTACTTATTTGCAGTATGTATATGTACAATTCAGATTCAGGACAAGCACTTCACCATATGGAGAAAGCTTTAAGAATCACAGACATATACACTGTGGAAACTGTGGAGCAAAACTTTCACTTGTGCTTGTTGGCTAATGTCTTACCAAAGCAGTTGGTCAATCATTGGTATTGTCATTTGGCAGAGGGTTTGTCGACGGCTGAAGAATTGTAAGCAGGAGCTTACCCAGCGTTCAGTTTAACAATAAAGAATGTTAAATATCTGAATCCATTTATGCTCTCAGCTGGTTGAAGAGCAGCTGCAATGAAAAATTGGTTGCTGTTCAAAACGAACGATCGCAAAAGCCATTTTCCTTGTTAAACCCTGCTGAGCCATAATCCCAGATCAAACATGACTGGAGACACAAAATGGCAGCTTGTTTTTTTTTTTTTTTAAATTTGCTTTCATCTTCGGCATATTTTCACCGCGGGAGCAAAAACTGGCCAACGGAGCTCACCTTCTCACCAGTGGATCCAATCGGACCAGCGTCTCCTGGGAGTCCTGAACGACCTTTTGGCCCCTCGGGACCGTCCTCTCCTCTGGGTCCTGCTGGTCCAAGCTCTCCCTGGAAGGCAGAGGAGACACAAAGCACAAATATGACCCTTGCTGTGCAGTCAAACACGAGGCGGTGGGTGAACTGTCAAGCACAGGGTCATCTTTCCACACTCACCCTGCAAACTTGTTCTCTTAGCTCTTTTTTTGCTATTTAGTCAGTAGAGAGACTTGTTCCATTCATGTAGCTCACTAGTTTAATAAGGCATATCCGACTAACCTAATATATGCCAAGCAACATTCTAAATATCGTAGATAGATGTGCATTAAATCTGCATTCTTTCTAACAACCAGCAGGGGGCGATTCTTCTGAGTGCAAGAGGAAGTCGGACTGTATACGTAGAAGTCTATGAGAAAATGACCCTACTCCTCACTTGATTTTTTTACTTCAGTAAACAATTTCCTGATGAGTTAATGGTCTCGATAGCTAGCTTCAAGATTTTTTTAATGCAAAATCATGCTCACTTCCTAAGTCATGCTTCCATTTAGAGCAAAAAAGACAGTGAAGCAGGGTATGTTTCAGGGCGTAGCTTCACTCCTCAAGAGCCACTCCTCGTTTGTTAGGTCTGGTTCCAAAGAGCAATGCAACAAAATTCCAAACTTATGCATCAAAAGAGTGCTACCAGAATGCTACATCCATCTTTTTTGCATCAGTCTATGTGCCCATCAGAACACTTCACATCTCCACTTGTGATCAGATTCTTTAAAGCGGTCGAAGCTCTCCGAGGCCTTTGTTTCGACACACATGCTTACGTCTTCTCTACTTTCTGACGTCATTTAGAAGAAAAGGATTCCTGCTGTCTTAAATAATTCCTTCACAATGTTTTCATAATCCTATTAATATTCATTTGGAGCACATGAAGACCTCGATCATTGATTTTTCTTATTGAGCATGCAGGGCGGTCAATTCTGCGTAGTTCAAGTAACCCTTTTAAACTGCTGTGAGTGTTAAGTTGCTTAAAGAATCAAGTTATTCTGTTTTTCCCTTGTGGCCTGCCCCTTAAAAATAGTTAGCCACCCTATTATTGCTCCTCTCTGTAAGTATGCTCTCCTTCTAGCAGGACACACACTAAATGACAGAGTACAAACTCGCTCTGACAACCAGTCACTGCTGCGGAGACCCGCTGGTGTGTGAAAGGTATCTAGTTAAAGGCTTGTGCAGAGTTGCAAAGCAAGCGAGAGCGCGCACACGCCCACACTCAAGCACACATAAAACGGCATCAAGCAAACTGTACTTGACTCACATTTGCAAGCTCATCAAAGAGAACACTTTAAATTGAGCACCCTCTCTCTCTCTCAGGCGCGCACACACATACACACAGACCTTTCATAGGCAAAATGTAGTCATTTAGATTCTAGTCCATGTGTGCGTCTCTAGAGCAGAGGGCCTCCTCAAATCTTCTTTCATCTGGATCTGCTACATCTCCAGAGGAAAACACGGCTGGAGCCCCATGTTTCTCTCAGGTTTGAAGGGGTTTAAAGTGCCATTGATTTCTCCTTCCTTTTCTTGCACTCAGCCCCAGACAGCCTGGTCAGGGATTGGAGATTTGATGTTTGACGTAGAGGCTGGTGTGAGTTATGTTTCTAACCGTAGAAGGCATTTTTCCTACGACTTGACAGCGTAAATCCCTAATGCACTTTGGAGAAAGAAGCTGTTGCGCGGCACACCTGTCAAACTTGTACTTTTTCCTGCTAAAGTTGCTGAGGGTAGGACTGACTGAGAAAGCAGGCAGAGGGGGGAAAAGCGAAAAGGAGCTGGAAAGTGGTCACGCGCCCAAACAGCTGGCACCTGGAACAACACCTTATGTTTGCTCATTAACTACAATTCCACAGTAGTCACAGAGGCTTAGGCAATAAGCGGCTAACGTGACAGAAGTGGTTGGTGCTTTCACTTTGTGGAGGCTAAGGTCACCCCGAGCAAAAAAAAAAAAAAACCCCAAAACAATCCTGAGCGCTGAGGTTTCAGTTGTCTGATCAGCGCGATTCGTCTGAATGATGCATCCGACAGTGGAGATGCGACTGACGCAGCTGAGTGAGATATAAAGCCTTACCCTGTCGCCCTTGATACCCATATCTCCCTTGAAGCCGGGGAAGCCGTCTTCTCCCTAGCAGAGGAATAAAGAGTGTTACTGGGTGTAATGAGGGAGACTTTCATAATACAGATGTTGAAACCATTTGTGCCGTATTCACACAGGGACACACTCGAAAACAAGCACACACATACACGCAGATGTGGAGTCTTGGCAAGATCCCCCTGTTGCCATAGAAACCCTTGATAGCCTTTTTTTTCCTTCAGTCACAGCAAAATTCAAATGCATTTTATTACGGGACTTAATTGAGAATGTCATTAGCATGAAACCACCATCTACAGCCACCATCATCATCATCATAATCACCATCTCCATTATCTACCTGTTAATGTTCAGTATAATCCATATAAACACTGTAATTTCTTCAGAGACTAAAATCTCTTCCTATTCACGTGGCGACTTTCAGCCTGCATCCTCTTACCTTTTCACCCTTGTTTCCTTTAAGGCCACGGACACCATCAGCTCCCTGTGACGCAAGAACAGGCAGATATTACAGGGCAGCCGGGTACATACCGGATAAAGGAGGGGGGATTGAATTGCAAAGCATTCACCATGACAGGAGGACATTCACCAGCAGTGTGAGGACTTCTGAAGCAGGGCCGCTCCAGTCACAAAAGTCATCACGGCTTTGTTTTGTGTCTAACAAGTGTGGCGGGGAGGACGCGCAACTTGAAGGATGCATTTGCGCTTTGTCTCCGCTTTAGAAGAGAAAACCTCTCACAGTTCTTCCTTTCCTGACCGTTCGTCTCATGTTCCCAGAGAGCAGACTTGAGCCGTATAACAAGGGGGCTGTGAGCTGCAAGTCAAACCATTTGTGTGATCCTTCCATCCCAGTGGAAGCTTTATTGATCGGATCAGTCACACCCTCTCACCAAGAATTATTTGATGGGATTTCTTTTGTCTGTGTTTTATCAGCTACTAATGACGCCAAACAAGACAAGGGCGGTGGACTGTGAGCCTTCACCAGCCCCTGTGACTAACTTGAGCATTACCTTGTGTGAAGTAAGATGTTGAGATCTGAAAAAGATTGCTTTTCTCTTTCAGTCTTTGCACCGCCAAAAGCTTTATTTTTGTCTGTGTGAGAAGCGCAGATACCACTTAAATGATCTAGACTGCTTTTTTAAGGGGTTGTAATAAAGCTTTTTACAAAATCACTCTTGGTTGGACAAAAGCTGCAAATAATAACAATAATAATGCTTTTTTTTAGAGCCGCTCTAACAAGATAATGGGAACCCATTAGCCCATAACACTCAGTAATTGCTAAGCACTACAAAATGATAGTATCAGAAATTTATTTCTTAGTGGTTGATAATCAACTTACCTTCACGCCTCGGGGCCCAGGATAACCAATGGGTCCTTGAGGGCCGGCGGGGCCCTAGAGAGACAAATGTTTGAGGAGAGCTTGTAGTACACACAAATTACAACACATGATTGCATGCACACTACTAATCTTATCTACATTAACGCAAAATATTTTATGCAAATCTATCTAAATTAGGACAACCAGAGCAAGAAAAAAAGCCCGAAAAATCATAAATAAATGACAAAAGAACAATCACAAGGTAGAGAGAAAGAAAGGAGAAAAGAATACTTACCATGTGTCCTTTCTCTCCAGTAGGCCCCTCCTTTCCAGGGTGACCCTGTGAATTATTAAAAGTAATATTATTGCGTATCATTTCAGAATAATTATCGCCATAAATACTACAACGCTCCCATAATGGAGGGATTAGGTTGTAAAACTATTGGAGGATGTATCAAACTGGAAAATTGCAAAAAGGGTCTTAAGAGTTCAATCTCATTTGCGATCTTCATCCTTAATGCGGAGTATTACGCAGGCACTACCAGCTATTGCTGGGATCTAAAAGCAAAGACTGTTGTTTGGGGACTTCATAATATGTTACACACAAAATGTACATGCATGTGTGTACATAAACACAATACAGAAGTCACAAAACACTCATCCAATACACTCATGGATGTCCAGCAAAAAAAAAAAAGACTGGGAGGAAATTGATTGCATTCTCATGAGACAAAGGAGCTTTGCAAATGCTCTGATGGGTTTTTAGTGACGTGGGGATGGAGAAGGAAATAGATTTTTGTAAAGAGGAAAGAAATTAGGGGCAGGGAGGGGAGCAGCAAGAGCGGGAATATTGTGGTTGATGGTATATGCAACAAATGGATGAATAAAAAGAGCTGAATGTGTAAATGGCGGGGAACTATTGCTGCTCTGAAAAAGAAAAACATTAAAGGGACCAGAGGACATTGTATTGTAAGAGCTCTCCTCCATCTGCCTTTGCCCTCTGTCTCTGGATCCCTTATTTTTTACTCTCGCTGCGTAATTTTCTTGCCCTGCAGTTATTCAAATCACACAGCCTCTCTTGTCTCCATTTCTCTTAGGTGCCACCTGGTGCCTTCCGAGAAACATCTGCCATTAGTGAAGGCGTCTTTGGTGCTGTCTGTGCAGGGCTGGGCAAGGAAAGGTTCGCACAAATACGTATATACTGTATGTATATGTCTGTGTGGGGGTGTGTTGCTCTACTGCTACACAGCTGTGGCAAGTGTAGGATCATACATATGCTTCAGAGAAATAATTATCCTAGTGTGTTTCGCATGTGTTAAATGGCATTTGAACATTCAAATGGGGTTCTGCTTCGAAAATACTGATCATTTTTACAATTCTACTAATTAGGCTGTTTTATTTGCAGATATTTCTTCAAAAGAGTGCTCTAAAAACTCACCGGTGGACCATCAGCTCCTGGCATTCCTGGCAAACCTGGCTTTCCAGTTGGACC
Source organism: Acanthochromis polyacanthus (assembly GCF_021347895.1). Classification (NCBI taxonomy): domain Eukaryota; kingdom Metazoa; phylum Chordata; class Actinopteri; family Pomacentridae; genus Acanthochromis; species Acanthochromis polyacanthus. The sequence goes on from NC_067130.1 coordinate 15,566,216, forward strand.
CTAGAGAGACGACAAAACGTAAATATGAGTACATAAAGGTGACACACTGCAAAGGGAAATGGATGGGTTAGTGAGATATGTTAGACCTGAAGTCAAGGTGAACTGCTTAAATCGCCATGGTAACTTATGCTGCACACCTAACCTGCTTTGGAGGAGGTTCTGGATTCATACCAGCTGTGAGATGCAACAGCCTTTAAACAATTCCCCTATATGGATTATACAGATTTTCCTCTTAGAGAATACATTAAATATGCAGACCTCCTGAACTGTACATGGGTATTGCAGCGGGACAAAGCCGTGCAGTTACAGCAGTGCAAACAACATGCAATGGAAGCATGCTCTCAGATCATGATGCAGACAATGCATTAATGCTTTATACTCAGTCCTGATTTTCTGCCAAAACAGTTTTATACTACTGCAACTAATAGAATACAGATTACAAAACGGATCCATCATTTGGTATTTACTACATGTAACTAAATGCATCGTCAGCTCTTGGGTTACTATTTATTTATATCGAATCATCTATTCATCTTCTACATGATCTGTCTCTTACCTGGTGTACTCATTACCAGGGAGAGAAAATGCTTATGCGTTTCCTGGTTATAAACTGACATTGCTTTCAGTAATGCGAGATGTAAGTGGGGTCAGAAATGGGGAGTTGAGGCCAGTTTTTCTGAGAGGAAACTCATTTCTCATCTCATGGAATGTAGACTTTCGGGTATGGTCAAAAAGGCTCCAGGTCGTTGTAGTTGGATGCTTTTTCATTCCTAGAAAGCCTTTTAGTCTTAAGAAAGAAGGACTCAGGGTTTCCTACAATGTATGGACAACTTACTGAGCCAGTTGAAACGATGAGAGAAGAGTTCTGCTTTCACTGTTCCTCTACTAGTAAGTGGTCGCACTTTCTCTTCTCTTTAAAACGGAGATGCTGGACAGAATTTAACTCTCTTCCTATAACATTACATATTCAGACAATAACATTGATTTCACTTTGATTTGACCAAAAATTCAAGAAGTGAATTCCACTTTTCCTTCATTACAGGACAGTGTCAGATGTAAATGCACTTCCTGAGTGACTCGTTTCAGTATATGAATTTTTAAGTTTAAGTGCCGTCATGTGTAAAGCGGCTGCAGTGAGAGTGGAAAAATAAATGTATTAACGACTTTCTACTGGCATTCCTCTCCTCCATCATGCTAAGTGTTTTTATATTCTTAACAGCTCTTTATTATAACAACCTCTTGACTTAAGTAGGCAAGCAATCGGTGCATTTTGAGCGGAAGAAGAGTCACATGATGCATCAAATTCTCCTTTTTATAGACAGTCTGATGAAGAAAACATATCCACCACTGTTGTAATGATGATTTTAACTGATTAGGGTTTGAGTTTTGGTAAACCAGCTAATGCAAAGCACTGTCAAATAACCTCACACTTAGTCTATATTTCATCTAATTATATTTCAACAAATACCAGAGTCTTCTTATATTTTTTTGGGAATGAAATGAGACCTACTACCTACATTTTTCATTTTCAAATTCCAACAATACCCTGAATATGCTCCACATAAGCTGGGAAATGTGATTTAGCTGAAATTGGATTAAAATCTGCCTGTACTGTCTACTAGGCGATATTTGGTCCTGTACTGGGGATGTGGATGCTTAATAATGCGATAAGCATTTGGAACTGTATAAGATAGCTACTTGGCTCATTGCTCATGCAAATGAATGAGACAATTTCCTGCAATTTTATAGATTCCGGTTCTGGATTTATTAACGTTTTATCAGACTGGCAGTTGTGAAGCGGCAGGAGTTACACATTCAATAAGATGACAGAGCTGCATTCAGCAACCATGTGATGTTGTACCTTTTCTCCTGGAGGTCCGATGGGTCCTTGAGGCCCTGCAAGTCCCTGTGGAAGAGGATACAGAATGTTCAGAACATTTTATTTCACGGATGAGAGAAATGTCGAATGTCAGACAATCCGTTCATCACTCACCTGGGCACCTGGGTTGCCTTGCTGTCCGGGAGGTCCTGGCTCTCCTTGAGGTCCCTGGGGGGAAAAAAAAGAATGCTAATTTTAGAAAACTCATCCGAAACAGAAAGACTGATTATTTGATTTAGCTGAGAAATGCAGCCAATGTAAATATACGAGTGATTTTGTAGCTCCACGTGGTGCACTAAAAGTGAAATGTTGCTCTGAGCAGATAGAAGTTAGAAGATGTCCAAAGTGCATCCGTGCATTATTACTTTCTCAGACCAAAACAAATTGTAATTTTTGGACAAATAGCACAATATCTTGCTCTGGCTCGAGGTAGGAGGCTCACACACACAGACATACGCTCCACACATTCTCACACCGGCTTTCCTAATGAAAGAAAGTGCTGAACTGCAGACACCAAACACCTTCCTTCTTTGATAACTGGCAATCCAAAATGTTGCCACAGTCCAAGAGCCTGGGAAAGTTGTTGATCTTCAATCTCTACCTTGTTGGAGCGTTCCCAACAGAACAGACAATCTGCTCAAGTTAGATATTCTCTCATTATAGCCAGGCACTACCAGAAATTGAGCTGGAATGGTACAACTGGCCATGGTGGACTGCTCAAATAGATCTAAACACAGCCGGTCTATTCTTCATTATGTCGTATCCTCTGATTGCACTGCTGTGTGTGTGTTTGTGTGTGAGTGAAAGAGTGAGAGAGGGCTCCTGAGGCAATCACAAGGATTCTGAGGGTGAAATAAAGCTTAAGAGATTCGGTTTCGGATTCTGCAATAGTTGTTGGTTTCAGTGAAAATTATTGTGCATATTAGAAATTTAATCAATTCCATCCACACTTACGATGTTTCCTTTGGGTCCAGGGTGGCCATCCATTCCAGTAACACCCTATAGAAGAGGAGAAGAGCAGATCATTAGCCACAAGTAAGAGGAAATACATGGTAATACACGGAAATGGATTGTATTTAAGGTGCACTTTAGTTCTTAACGCTTTGAACCACAAATCTGCTCGGATTGAATCACAGAACTTCAACTTTATGAAAATCCTTGAACTAGTCATCTGCAATACCAATCCAAGCTTAAAATTGCAATATTATTTGAATTCATTTACTTTAAAATATTTCCATTTTAAAAACTGCACATAATATATTCTCTGTGCAAACCGGATTCTGCACCAATCAAACAGTTCTGTGCTCTTCAGTGCAACTGAGAGGCCACAAGTGACTTCGGTGACGTTTTGTTTTTAACTGCTGTGCACACAAAACAGGTAGGAGACAACGACTGAACTGAATTAAAGAGATTGAGAGCAAAATAAAAATTGCGCAATCAATGACATAAATCCAACATGGCTCACAAACAGTTTAAAGAGGAGCAAACTATCAGACTGGTTAAAAATTATATTATAACTGATGTGTATAGTATGACTTGTGACATGAAAGTATTGTTCTCCAGCACATAAGACATTTTAAGTTATGTCTGTTTCTAGCTATTATTATGCTGTTTCCATAGAGCAACAGGACTTAATATTGCAGTGAAAAATGAGGCCACAGTGAGTAAAAATGCAACGGGGGTGAAGAAAATGCCCCGAAACAGCTTGGAGTTCAGAGGGTTAAATGACATTCTTTACTGTACAGGGAAAAAAAAAAAAAACTCAGTGTCTATAACCCGTGAAGCTGCATCTGCTCCGCACTTTAGTGTGTAATTTATTGTTTTGGGATTTAAAATATGCTGCTTAATTAATACTACCTCTCTGTGTTCAATTAAACCCACTGACACAATGCAAACATGAGGTGTAAACTCTACTCCACTGTAGACATTTGTCTGAAATGCTGAACTCAATAACACACTACTTTTTGTATATTCTGCCTGAGATTTATTGAGTCTTGTATTTCCCTGCGGGTGTTGTTTGCAGCGTCTTTTGTTCTTGTTGCATATAAGACGATGAAATATGGATTCGGCTCTCTAAACAGTAAATCTATGGTAACAGTGTGGATATGAAAAGATGAGAAGAGGGTACAGGGAACTCACAGGTGGTCCAGGAGGTCCCTGAGGTCCTTTTGGTCCCAACAAACCACGGGGCCCCTAGAAGGAGGAGGGGGAAAAAAGCAAAGAAATGAGATTAAGAACACTACCACACCTTTGAAAGGATCGATGAATTATTTAACGTGTTCAGCTAAATCAAGTTTCAAAATCATACTCCTGGAAATAACCTCACTTCCCAAATGTCCTTGAGGATATTCTACAGAGTCAGATTGTGAGGGAAAGCTCAAATCTCTTCTGTTTTTTTCTTTACTACACTTTCATTCCCCACAGCTATGCCTATCAAACAATGCTTTGAATTTTTATGCTATGCCTCACAGCTACAGTTATCTAAGAGACATATTGTCCTGCCAGTGTGAATTCAAACCAAGGTAGCACACCCTGGTGGACAAAATAAATCATAACAGGAGATGTCAAGGGCTTTCTAATGGTTCCTCCTTCCCTGTCTTTTCCCCCTCTTCCATGGGGAATATCCTGCCTGAGAGTGGGAGGCTATTATAACAAGCCTGATGTGAGCTGCCTGCTTTTCTCACCTCCAAAGATTCTCTTGTACAAACGAGGCACTAGCAAAGCCTGATCAACACACACTTTGCTGCAATATAGAGCTAAAAATCCCAATTTATATGGATATGAACAGTGAGTGCAGTCTGCAGATGATATACGATATCATCAGACCATATGATTGTTCGCTAACACAATAACACAATGCCAGCAGGTCCAAAGCTCTCAGTTCCATCGTACATTCTCTCAGTGAAAGACTGAATGGTAATATGTGATCACTCACTGGTTCACCAGGAAGTCCCCTGGGTCCGATCTCTCCATCATCTCCCTGGGAAAGAGACAGAACGGGTCAGACTGAGGGACACGCAGTGAATGATAATGGAGGAGAGAGTGAGGATGTGTGTGTGTGCGTGGTGGAGATTGAGAGATAATGGGAAGACACAAAGAAAAAGGAGGGGAAGAGGGGATCAGATTGCATCAGCTGTCGGTAATGAGGAAGGAGAGGGAGATTAGAAGGAGATAAAGATGTGCAGAGATACGAGAAATATTAAGGAGAAGATTCAGCGAGAAAGAGGAAATAGGGAGACCAAGTGGATGTCAAACACAAACGGTGACAAAAAGGCGAGTTTGTTAAGAGGGAGAAGTTCAACTCAGGAGTAGTATCTGTCTTCCTGCAGCTGCATAACAAATACAGCTTTGGGACGAGATACATTAGATCTATCCCTCTCAGGCTGATAGAACAAAATAAAGTGGCAGGTGTGATTTACCCTCTCTCCATCCTCTCCAGGAGCACCAGGAGGTCCAGAAGGACCGGATTCACCCTATGAAGGCAAACATTAATAAGTTTAACAGGTATTCATATCAGAATGAATACACATTTTCCATAGGCTCACAAGATGACTTACTCTGTGTCCTTTTTCACCAGGAAGCCCAGCCAGACCATCAAACCCTCGGTCTCCCTGAAGAGCAAAAGAAAAAAAAAAAAAAAAAACTTCAGTGCCTCTTGCACAGGCTTCAAAAACACTGATACTATGAAAAATGGTGCACCGAAGTATATTATTGATATAAAAGACAACATGCCTTGGGTCCAGTCTGTCCTGGCATACCTCTGGCACCATCAGCTCCAGAGCGACCCTGTAAAAACCACAGCAGTAGTTCATCAGATCAGGAGGATCACAAAGCAAGAAGAACAGAATGTGCCCGACTTTTCATTTACAAACGAACACTAAAAAAAATGTAGAAATGCGATCAAGTATAAATGTTAGCATGCTTCTGACTTTGCTGCTGACGACTTAGTGAGCAAGTTACCCTTCTGCCAGGCTTTCCAGGGGGTCCCGGGGATCCCAGAGCTCCACGTGGTCCCTGAAATGAAAACACTTGTGTTACACAAAGTCGTTTTTCTGCATTTGCCATCTCTGAAACTATCTTGACAGTATCAACAAAACAAGGAAAGTTGCACATTTCTCTGATTATTTGTCAAGGCTAATGTAACACCACACTAGTTAAACACTAGGTTAGGTAATCATTTTATGTTGCTTCGAATTAGTTGATCAGAAATAGATCTTAAAAACAAAGTTGCATTTCAGCATCCGTTACCTGAGGTCCCGATTCTCCAGACTCTCCCTTCAGTCCTGGCACACCAGGAGGACCCTTGGAAGGAAAACAGTGTCTCAGAATTGATGGGCGCTAAACAAATTCAAGTTTTCAACACAGCTACAGACTGCTCTATTTATTTTGTGTACTGTGCACTACAGTAACTGCTGATCCAATTTTATTCACATGAAATTCCTATCGATCTTGAGTCTGTGAGCTCATTCTGGATACATACCAGAGGACCAGGTCTGCCAGTTAAACCCATAGGACCTGTAGGACCGCGCATTGCCAGCTGAACACAAGGAGGTAGAAGTTAGAAATATGATTGAAATAGAGATACGGAAAAGCTGAATTTACTACCATGGACTTAGCTATTTATATCTGTGTATGCTGTAAGTGTATTTGTGTCTGTTATGCATTCTACATGTGAATGTTGATATGAATTATACCGTACGTGCTTGCAAGCAACTCATGTAAACAATATAAGTACAAAAATGGTGCATTAATAAGATAAGATAATCCTTTAATACTCAGGGGAAATTTCCCATGTTACAGTAGCAATATACAGTAAATATGATAATTATAATATATATATATATATATATATATATATATACACACACACACAATAATACAAAGAGACGAATGAATTTTTTTTTAAAAATGCTAAAAAAAATAGAAAAATATTTGAAGGTTACATTTCAGCTGGAAAAATTGTCACAAAAAAAGGCAAATAAAAAACACCTAAGCATTAAAAAAAATAAGAAAAAAATAAGACATTCCGATATAAGAGGCTTCAAGTTTGGAGACTGCAGAAAAAAACAGCATAAAACAGACTGCTGCAGTGTGGTAGTATGCTTAGGGGTGAACTGTTACCCTGGCTTGCTGCATGATGGCTTGCATCTGGGCCTCCTGTGCTGATACAGCAGGTCCCTTCTGTCCAGAGTCACCTCCAGCGCTCATCCTGAACTATGGAGGGGATGACAGATTGGTGAGATTTCACTCCCGTAACAATGACACCACTTTACCCAAAGCACTTGCAAAACATAAAACTGAAAACCCAAAGAGATATTTGTGATGATGCAAATGCCAGCTTGAGGCAGAATAAATATTTCAGTTCATACATTCACATCTCTTCCCAACAATATCATCAACATTTCTTTAGTACAGTGTATTCATTTTGAAACTATGCAACAGATGCTAAAGTGAGCATCAGCCTCGAGCTGTCTAACCAGCACCACAGTCTGTTTGCAGGCCATGAGGTTCGAATTCTACTGCCATCTGGTGGTGATAAGCCAGCATTACAGCAACAGTGAATATCCAGGCTTATGGTGCAACTCGGGTTTGTTTGGGCCAGACATCCTGGGTTGGATTACATGGCACAGTTCTCAGGAGGCTGACGGTCAATTTGGGCTACAGATGCTCAGCAGCACAACAACTGAAATACTGAGCAGGATTTCAAAATCACACAGATATTGTTACCAAGAAGCAGAATATAAACAGTTGATTCAGAACATCAGGACTGAGTCAGATCTACTGCAGCTCAGCCACCATAAGCAATATTTCTCCACGGCACATTTTCATAACTACAGTGCAAATCCAACAGTTTCTTCTTCAGTCTAATTTTCTGCTGACTTTGATTAAGCATTGGCCCTTCCCTACTCTGTCGTCGCATTTTTTCCCCACCAATCCGTGAGCTCGTTGGCCTGAATCTCTCTCTCTTTTGCTTGATGTCATCTCTTTACCATTGCTGCCCATCAGCTTAAGCCTAACCCCTATTAAACTCTGAACAAAATGTTCTAGTGCATCAAATTGTTGATCTGAAGGCCAAGGAACAGAAAACAGTCCATGGGAATGACATTATTTTGTTCACATAGCACCAACTCACAGCAGAGCAGATAATAACGAGAAGATGAATCACTCATGTTCAGATTTGCCGACTATCCTTATCATATCATTACTTCACTGTTTCAACACAACAAAGCCAAAAAGTCCTCCAGCGAAACAAGGGGCGAAACAACAATGCATGTTTCTCATTAGACTTGGAGCTCAAGGATCCGATTTCAAGCAATCTTTCCTGCCAGTGGATACACCAGAAAAACTCTCCAGACAGAGCTCGCCACATGGCTCGGCCTGAAAAGCTTTGCGGACCCCTGAAACCACAACTTCACATCTGTACAACTAATCAGGTCCAACGGCAGCAGTGTCAGACATCTTCCAAGTACAAGGAAAAGAAAAAGAAGGTAGACATCGTAGGAAGTCGTTAGAATGGCAGCAGCAGTTGAATCAAGGGACGCAGCTGAAGCTACAGAGAGAACTTGCTTGCGTTGCTTTGCTTCCCGCCTAAAGCCAGACGACGTCCTCGAAAGACACCCGATAGCTTCAATTTTGGCTAAAGAACGTGGAATAAATTAACAACATGCAACTGGAGAAAGTCTTACAAAATGTAAACTTGAGTTAATGAGAGTTAAAAACCGCTGAGAGTGAGCACAACAGGTGAGAGATTAAGGGGCCACCACACTTAACATACCACAAGGGGCTGCTAAAGCACAGATTTAAATCACAAAATACTTGTGAGGTCCATCAAAAAAAGGAGGGGTGTCATAGGAAATCCCCTTCACTCCAGTACACAGAGTAAAACACATGTCAGGGTTATTGATAAAACAGAAAGATGCATCATACTTGGCGCTAAAAAAAAAAGACGAAACAACAATACAAAGCCATGGAAAGCGCTAAACATGGAAAAAAGATAGCCTCGCCAATATTTGCTTTTAACTCTTCTTTTTAACAACTGTTATTTACTTACAGGCAGCATCAGGACAGTTCCAGGGGGTCCTGGAAGACCATCAGCACCAGGAAGACCAGGACGACCCGGAGGACCCTGATATGGAAGCACAAACACACAGTCACACATTTGTTTTGCACATTTGTCCAGCAATGAAAATCTATGGAAAAAGTTCCACTCACCCTCTCTCCAACATCTCCGGGGCTGCCTGATGGGCCAGAAGCACCTGGGGGTCCGGGCAGACCCTAAAACAAACAGAAGATCTTACGTGACTCCGCACATATGCACAAAGCAATGCAAAGTTCTCGCCTTCGTCGAACAAAGTGGTCACACACAGGAGAAAGGAATGCATGCACTAATACGGGGCAGCTTGTTGAGTTGTAAATCCTTTGTGAGCCGCGTTTTATTTGTCTATACTGTAGCTCAGCACTTGAATGGCTGGCCTTGGGAGGACTCCGTCTGCAGGGTGTCAACACAACCTGTCTGAAAAAAAATCTTCCTATATAAATAATACAACATCTGATCATGTCTACAATTCTTCAGGGGAACTGTTTAGGCCACTCATTCTGCATTAGGAGGCAGTGATTTTATACAGTAAAGCATTAAAACGTGAACTGTAATGTAGTGCAGACAAATATTGATTGTGAGACTTCAACTTTTGTCAGTTTTTCTTTATAAACCGATTGCCAAGGAAAATGCTAGTGATTAAGAGGCACAAAAGAGAACATTTAGAGGGGGAAAAAGTGACAGAATTGGAGACATAGTGACTTACTGTTGGCCCCTCAGGCCCAGGAGGACCCTCCACTAACATTCCCTGAAACACACAAACACAAATCATAAGACACCACAGGAGTCAATACAATTTTCTCATGGCCTCAGTCATGAGCACGTCACATGGTACGCTCCAAGCTAGTCTATTAATACACAGCTTTGGTTAAAAGAGTTAAATATGCATGAAAACATGCCCCAACACAGTCCACTATCAAGTTTCCATCTTTGCTACCTTAATGTACATTCCTGCTTGTCATTTCAGGTGAGCTTGCAATTAATCCAAGGAGAACAGGAGGCTGCAAACAAATGCAAGGACACCCTGAGGTGTTCCTCTACCTGGACAAGCTAGGGGAAGCACCTAATCAGATCGAAATGAATCGAAGGAATAATTAATATGTTCCTGCAGCTGAATGTGCTTTTTGATCGTACGTGCAGCATGGAACCAGTTTGTACATGTGTCCAATGATAGCATCTTTTGGAATTGTTCACACCTGACACCCAGATGGTTCAGAATCATCTGAGAAGTTATCTTTGGAAACTGGTAGGAGAAGGGTAGACACATGGAAGATGATTGGTTGAACCATCCATCTATCAGGGGCCAATTCACATGAAATGCTACATCCATGCTTTTCTTTAAAAAAAAAGCCTTTTTCATTAAAAAAAAGTGTAGATAAGCATTTTAGAAATCATTTTCAGTGTGTCTGTGTAAAGTGGATGGAGAGGCTTAGTTGTGCTGTCTTAGAGAAGGGCAAACTCTTTCAGATAAGACCCATTTGGGAAGCAAATTTGGGCGTCTTTGTCATTGTTTCTGAGAGACTGTCCCTGTTTGTACATCAACACCATTTCTGAAAATGTTCAACCTGGAAACAGGTTTCTGAAAGGTCAGTTTTCAGTGACCTGAATCTCCATTTGAGTGTGGACAAAGCTGGGATTATAAAAACACCTGTAGCTGTCAGTATTTCCTCATTGTACACTGATTGGTCTGTGGATCAGTCACACAGCATGAAGTCTAGCAGGATGGATTCTCTTGCCATTTTATAAGAATCTAGTTGAATCGCAAGGTCAGAATTATTATCTACGCGTATTTATAACACTGTACAGGCAAAAACAATGAGCTGTATTAGTTTGGTGCAATATCTAGCTCGCATTACATTGTTGCAGCTCTGCAGCTACAAAGATTTTGCCTTGTTTGTTTGCGATAATAATTTGGCTTTTTCATGAGGGCAGAAACCCACTCATTCCTCAAACTTTAACCCCTACACTGTCGCTTCTAAACATTTTCATCATTATTTTATTTTTGACTCTGTGGGTTACATCAATGTTCCACCTATAGTGTGCATACTGTGAGTACTGTTCATATTTGTCTCAGTTTTTTGCATGTTTACAAGAGAGAAAAGACGCCGGGTGGTGATGTGTGCTCAGACTGGATGACAATGCGTCCTGGAACATGCTTACACAGGCGTGTCCAGAAGGCGTCATCAAGGAAATGGATTCAAAAACACACACTGCGTTCTGTTCTCACGTGTAAACACAAAGACACTCAGTCACAGAGGCATGTATACTTAGTGGAGCCGAGTGACATTTGTTTGAAAGGAAACAGCTGCGGCTGTATTAGCGATATAAATTCCTCCTGTGTCTGATGTACATCTGCAAACATACAGGAGTCGTCATCCTCATTTATAAGAGTATCTGAATCTGGGTTGTTTGCTTCCACCTGTTTGTAATTAGACATCGTATTTTGGCAGAGAAGCAGGAGAACTCTTTCTTACTCCCTTTTGTTCTTCCTTGAGTTCCCTTCCTCCCTCCATCTCCCCCTGTGTTTACACACTACCCACACTGTGTTTAGAGATTATTGACAATCCCTGCATGGCCGTTCTCCAAATGTTTATGCTGCAGTCCTGATGAACAGCCAGGAACGAGGCCTTGTCCAAGGATACCATGAGAAGGGTCTGCCGGACCCTAATGACTGTGACCAGCTCACTAATTCTCATTCAGAAATAAAGGACGGATTGTGTTCAGACGTCGACCACACATATGTCACCACATGCACCCTTGTGCACGCATGCAGCCTACATCTGCTGCTCAAAATTGTTGTTCAAATAGTGATACTCACAGGCTCAATAACAGCAGGCTCTCCCTTCTGTCCTTTCTCACCACGAGCTCCGTCGACCTAAAAGGCAAACACACAGACACAAGCCAAATCAACCCCCATCCTCTCTGTCACTCTCAATGTGAGATCCGGCTCATCATCAAGATCAGGTCTTTGGCAGCATGTCCTTCACCTGTCCGTAATACTCGTTGGTCTCAGCAGGTAGCACTTTGCCATCTTGGTCGCCGTAATCCAGGTCGTCATAGCCATCTAGGTCGGTATAGTCGATGGTGTCCTCCTTAAACCCATCCAGATCTGTGTAGTCGCCGTCGCCATCTACGCCCAGGCCGGTGTCAGTGGTGACAGACCCACCAGTTCCGGTGCCAGCGCTGGCAGATCCGCCTCCAGAGGTGGAAGATCCTCCCACTGATACAGAACCACCTCCCACAGATACAGAACCACCTCCGACGGACACGGAACCGCCTCCGACAGAGCCGCCCCCGATGGTGATGGTAGAACTACTGCTGCTGCCGCCACCGCCTCCACCACTGATGTGAACCGTGCTGCTGCTGCTGCTACCACCAGCTCCACCAGTGCTGTAGTGGCTGTCTACTCCGTAATCATACCCATCACCATAGTCGTCATAGGAACGTTCGATCTACGAAAGCACAGATATAGTTAGTAAGATACACTATAACTGGATAAACGGGGACATTACTGTGAAATATTCTACATGCAGAACATTCACAACACAAGTGACAAAGGGAGAGATGTAATATAGAAAATGTGTTCTGTATTTGTGGCCTTCCACATAGCACAGCAGGACTGCAAGTAATGATTATTCTCATTCTTTATAGTTCTACCAAATGTTTTCTCTATTAAAATAAAATGTTGACAAAATATTGTCTTGTTTTGCCAGCCAACAATGAGTTGAGTATCACATAACACATTTCAGAAAATGGAACATGAAAAATAACTTCCATGATTTATTCATTGTCAAAATAGTTGCTGATTAATTTTCTGCACACCTTTTTGTTTACCAGAGATGCAGCACTGGCTATTTCGATAAAAGTATTAATTCATGAAGGCACTTCTAATATGTGCCTTTGCTTCCCCTGTGAGGACTGGCGGATTTTAACACAAGACAAAATAATTAACTGCTTCGGTTTCCCAGACAAATGAGCAGAGTGGATAAAAAAGCAAATAATAGAATTGCTGCTGAGCAAACAACAATTAACTGAGGCGATTACTGTCAACCTACTGTTGTTGTATTGATTGTGACGGAAGCTCCTCCACCGCTGGTGATGACCTTCCTTTCGACCGTCCCGGTACCCAAGTCGATCTTCCCCGCTGCTCCCAGGTCCAGGTCACCTCCGGTGCCAATGCTGGTGATGGTGATGCGTCGAGACGTGTCACTGTCGGGTGCGGCTGTGGCCTCATCGTAATAGGTCTCGTAGTTAGTCTCGTAGCCATCGTAGCCGTCGTAAGGGCTGGTCTCCTCTCCGTAGGCATCTCCTCCTGCAGTGCCTGAAGAGCTTGCCGAGGAGCTGCTGGATGAGCTGCTGGATGAGCTGGATGACGTGCCACCAGAGGACGAGCTGGTGGAGATAGAAGTGGAGGTCAAGACTTTGCCGCCGGTGCCACCAGAACCGCCTCTCAAAATCTCCTCCACTGTGGTCACCACGCTGTCTCCGTCTGTCACCTGTAATGCAAAGAGGACATTATTACCTTTTGAAATGATGAGATTAAGCTTGATTCTGTTTATTGATATAATACCTTGACTTCTTCTGTGGTTGTCTCAGTATCAGGAGTGGATTCATAAGGCTTGCTATCCATGTCGTCATAGTAAGGGTATTCATAATAGTAGTTATCCTCTTCTGTGTGCTAAAGGAGGAAAACATCGCAATGAAATTAAGCAAGAGTGTGAAGGACAGAGAGAAAGAATAACAATTAATTAACAATATGCTTTTCAAATATGATCCACTGCTTGTTGCTTCTGGCTGGCTGATGTATGTGCAACAGGCTGGCCATCGATCAGAAGCACACAGGAATGCCTTCTATCCAAGGAAACCTCATGCTGTATCTCCCTGCTGCAACTTGCAATGACTGAGTGACAAATTGCATTTCCACTGTTTTCTTAATGAGCCTGTCACCCATCTTTAGAGGGAGAAAAAAAAAATCATGACAAGTTTTTGTGTACCTAGCGGGCTCCGGGGCGAAGCGAAAGGTCAAGAGGAAGAGCTTCCTGCTCATCTTGCAGCACTTCTGTGGCACGCCTTGAATTAGCATGCACACAGCATATCGGCATTCAGTGCAGCAAACTATACAGTGCAGGAATGCAGGCTTAGGCAGGCACCACATCATTCCTGAACATTATTAACTAACTGCATAGCCTGATAACACTGTTCTTCCCAGTCAGCACTTTCCTCTGGCAGATTGCAGTTCTCTTGCATAAGCCAAAGAGACTCTTTTCAGCACAGGATCCAACCAAGATCTGATTTGAGTATTAGAGACAATTATTGAACTTCCGTTGATTAAGGTCAGCCAGAGGAACACAAGGTGGTTCTCTTGCTGGGTTCTACAATGTCTAGCATTATTTAGTATGCTGCTTCTGGTAATCGGGAGCCTTGTGTTTGTAAAGCTGCACTTCAAGCTCTGAATTTACAAGTGAAACCTCTGAACTCTAAGCAGTCTCTGGGTGTTTTTCCACATTTGTGTTCACTATAGGCTTAACTGTCCCTGCAAAACAGTCCTACAGCTCTATAGAAACATCTCAGGTAGATGTAGAGAGAACATAAAAACAGTTCTTTGAGCAGCATAAAATAGAAAAATATATACCTTTCTTTAATTTTTTTTTTTTTTTTTTTTTTTACAGAAATTACAGAAAGATAGAATCTGCATGTACAATGTGTTTACGGATGTTGCAGATACTGAAAAAAATAGAGACGGTACATACTACAGATATTTTGCTACTTACATTTTCAATTTGTTTCCATACTTGACTTCCATTTGCTCCGCACAGCCTTTTGCTCAGCTAAGTTAAGCCAAACAAGTCCCTGAATTTTTGTCAAGTGACTGTTTTTTGCAGCTGAGTCACCCATTGCTTTGGTAGCAGAGAATTTGTAGGATTTTCTTTACACGATCTAGGTAGACCAGACAGTGTATTTTTGGCAAATTTTCTAATGGACCATGTTTTGGCATAAGATTTGGCGACGTTTCCTTAACAGAACCACATGTGACACATGGTATGTTCAAGGACTGTCAGACAGTCAGAAATCCCACAATTCTGTTTTTACAGTTTCATTTTTTAAACAACATGTCTTTGGGGCTTAGAAGTTTTAAATAATCCAAATTTAAAGGTGAAGAAGAGAACAGAAACGCTACTCACGTATTCGTCTGTGTTGGGGTCCTGGTTCTGGGGCTGGTCGGGCGCTGGCACTTCACAATCGGGGCTGTAGTGCTCACAGTAGTCATAGGCAGCACGATGGTCTGCTACAATCATTAGCTGCTGGATGTCTCCCTGGAATCCCAAAGAAACAAGAAGTCATGAGATTCATTGGACATCGCTGAAAGTCGTGCGTGTAAGTAAACAAGCAAACAATTGGCAGCGAGAGAGGCGGCAATCTGACTCTCTGTGACCTGTGGGGAAAACTGAAATCATCTACATCTGCACATGTGATACGACTGCAGAACAGGCAGTTCTGAAAGTAGGTCAAGCTGGGGGAATCTCAGAGTGACTAAATGATGAAGAACTTTGTCAAGGGTCCAAGAGTGCCGTTTTGCATCAGATTGGAGTGTGAGACAAAGAGCTTACAGCAAACACTGTGCAGCTAGAAGACAACACAGAACAACTGACTATATGTAGCTGCAGAGATTTCAACCAGAGATTCACAAGCAAAATGTGTCTCTTAAAAAAAAAAAACAACACAGACTATACAAGGTCAGCACAGAGACAAATAGATCAGCTTTGCATGTGGAGTACAGCAGCAGACCTGCACATAGCTGACCATTTGACTTAAGGTGTCTGCATATACTGAGTCGAGGTGTGGGGGTGGAAAAGGAGCACAAGACAGAGATGCAACAAAGAGAAAACTCACAAAAGAAACAGGCTAGAAGAGACTGATGGAAAAAGAGCACGAGAGAACAAGAGAGAAAAAGCAAAGGCTCCCAAGGATCCCCAGGCCACATAGGGAGCAGGGTGTGTTTGCCACATGTTTCTGAAAAGAATGCATATGGCACCAAAACTCTGTGTTGTGTCTATCCAAACATGTCACCATCACACTTCCAAACCCAGTGATGTCATTCCACATCAATCAAATACAGTGTCAACTTAGCTGAAACAAATATGTTTTCAGGGGGCAGGAGAATCGTGAAGCGACGCAACTATGGGAACGGACCGCCACGGGGGATCGAGTGTTTTTAATTATGTCCAATTGCCAAAAATCTGAAGTCCCTCAGCATGTCTTTCCAGCTGAAAATTCTCCTCGGATTGCTGTCTTGTCTGACAAACAGAAATGGATTGTATTTGTGGTCTAACCAGTGACAGTTCACTGCTGCACTCGAACATACCATGCAGAACTCCATGTCTCGGATCCTTTAATAACCCTTGCAAAACACTTTGTAAGATGATGTTTCCTGCTCCTTCCCTGGCTTATGTTATCAGCAGGGTTTATGGTGGATGCAGGAAAACAAATCCCTTCTTCCATAACAGAAGAACTGGAGTAGCCATTACACAGTACTTCCAGCTATGAACTCTGAGCTCCCAGGAAATTTTCAAATGGCTACCTCTGAGCCGTTTGTCTAAAGTTGCAATCTGCAAGGAGGCGAGACTTGGTATCAGTTTGACGCTCTGTCTCCCTTATTCTAGCAAAACCATGTGTCACAGCTGCACTGAAAGGGGATGGTGGGAATTCAGTGTTTGAAATGAGGTCACACTCAATAAGAAATAAGCCCCCTGTACAACAAAACAGCCCCGCCGTCTGGAGCATTGCTTTCCTATTCACATGCCATTCTTGTTCTTCTCTTTTCTCCATTTTCTTTTTCTGCATCTCCCAGAGCAGCCACAGGAATGTCAGGGTAGATTATGGCCACAAGAGGTGCAATCCTAAGTGCGCGAAGATGAGATAATTAATCACACAACTAATTTAAGGAGAACATCCTTGCAGCACAGAGCGCGTCACCGCAGAACGTGTTTAACGATGTGTGACATGTACACTGTGAAAGAAGGAGGCGTGTGCATACCTAGACTGAAAAATGGGCTCTGATAATGGGCTTTGCTGAGGCCAGAAAAAGATGATGCATTCATCTGATGGTATTAACTCTACAACCAAAGATATGTGAGGGTGAGAGAAAAAAAAAAAAAAAAAAAAGGAGGAGATGGAGAATGTGGCTCCGATCATTCCAGCCACATGAAGTTTGATTCAGTGTTCAAAGTTCTGGGCTATTAAAAAAAAAAGTAAGTGAGCAGAAAGTGAGCGCAGCACAAAACCAACTTCAGATGGAATAGCAAAGAAAAGTTTTTCTACTTCGAGGGGCACTCTAGCAAGTTAAAGCTGCACTCAGAGGAGAAAATAGAATGGAAAAATCAATGCAGTAGACTCTTCCAGTTCTTAGTATGGGTCAAACACAATAAGTATTTTTCCCATGATGCAACCTTACAGTGCGTCTTCATTTTGAACCCGTCTGCCTCCACACCACAAGTAATGCAGATTTTCTGATATTTTCTGTTACAAAATGCAGATTTGGGATAACCTTGACGACATGACTCTGACATTGTAAATACTTTTCTTCTCTGTGGTGAGTAATTAGACTTTACCGTGTAAAACCCATGGAGTTCTCATTCTATGTTTTTGCCTTAAGTTCATACAAACAATAGCAAATGATTATATATTTGATCTGACATGTAGGCTTCTTTTGTTTTCCGATTGTAAGCATGTGTTATCAGCATAAAATTTGTTTGTCATTGAACTGATTTTTTATTATCCATACAAATAGTTTGAAATCAGGTTTAGTGTTCCTCAATGCACACAACACATGAATATTTACGAGACATGCATGCAGACAAATGTTCAAACTGTTGGAGCAGGTTAGATTGTTCCTATGTATTTTATACAAGTAATGTAAAGTGTGTATGCAGTACTGAAATAAATATAAAAAATGTAAAGTATAAATTACCTTCCACACATACAGTTAGTGTTTTTATACAGCATATGCCTGCAGGCTGGTCTGTGTGCTGAAAACGCCTCCTGTCTGAATGTATATTTCATTTTGACATATATTTGACAGTGAATGAAATTTACATGAAGGCTGCACACCTTCACTGTAAAACTATTGTCAAAGTCTTGATCCACCGTGACAACCACTGAGGCTGCCTCTAATTTCCTTTCTTTGAGTCAGAGCTGTGCTTTTCACCACTCGACAGCTTCTGATGCCAAATGTTATATAAGCTGCCGTTTTACAGATGTAGGGAAGCAGTAAATATTCCGATACTGTACCCCAGCTGTATGCTAATGCTACATTTTCTCATTTTGTATGCTGGCAGTGAATCGCGAACTTGGTCCAGCAACCCATTAAAAGCATAAGATATTTACGCCATTACTGTAAATGGCAGCAACATCGCTATATTTTGATGACAGGAAATTGCATTGCAACTACTGTATGTGCAGAGTCAGGGATTCAGCATGTAATAAGGCTGATTGGTTAACCCCTACTTTTAAAAAGAACAGGAAATTATAGCTTATTCTTCACCGAGTCACACTGGTTTGAGCTCGATATGCCATATATGAGATGATTAAAATACAGAGTTACGTGTGAATGCAGAGACACAAGCACAGCCAATCCCAGACAGAGCACATCAAGTGGTAAAAAAAAGAAAAGAAAAGAAAAAACAACTTGGAATTATAGCATCACACCCAAATCTCTGGGGAAAACCATAAAACACATGCAATCAGCTTTCCTGTTAGAGAATGGACAGTGACATTTTTCACTGTGGATCATCATGTGGCACATCAGAGTGGTGCTTTAGGCGGAATTTTCAGACAATAACAGGGCTGCCGTTGTCAGCATCTCCCTGGACTGAGTTGAAATACGACTCTGCTCCTGGCCAGCGCTCTCCTCATGTTGAGCTCTGGTGGAAAAGCCATCGCCTGTGGCTGTGAGCAACCTCACTTGACATACTTCATGTTAAAGAAACAGTTGAAGGCAGTCGCACGCAAGCGCAGAAACGCACACATGAATCCACAGGTGACTAATGCAGCTAGATTAAGGAAGCAGAACAAATGCACGCTGATTGACGGCATGTAAAATGTTCATCTTGATCTATTGTTTCTGTATTTTACCCCATTGAACGGCTCATTATCTTTTCAGGCTTTCATTCCATAACCTCACCCTGTTCTGCCCCCTCATATTTATGCCTGCCGGATGTTCTGCTTGTGTCCAGATGGGGGCAGGAGAGTGCTCCAGTGAGCACAGAGCCAAACATCTGTCTCCATCTGAATCTGACCCACAATCATGCAGGGTGGACCGAGTTCATTGTGTTCCCCCTTCTGAATTAAAAAATATGATGCGCAGGACCAAAAGCTAAACACAAAATCTCCGCAACACAACAGAAATGGGGTAAACTGCTGCACGAAGGGCTAAAACCTGAACAATGCAAACAGATCGACTCTTTTTCCTTTTCTCTCACATTTCAGGCACGAGACGAAAGAAGACAAACAAAAGGCTTATTTTGATTAGCACAAGGTCTTGAGGTGATGTCAGGCGGCACCCCCTGCTGACCAGTTTAGGGAGGAGGGCTCAGCGTGCCATTAAATTTGCTCTCTCATGCTTAGAGCAGCATACCATGAAATAAACAGCACAAACCGATGCTCGTTATTTCTCCACATCCCCCAGGGACACCTGATAATGGCTCTGTTTACCTTGTAAGCTACAAACAAAATAGCAGCTTAAAGAAGAAAAGAAGCTCAGTCTAGTTTTCATCATTTTCTAGTCATATGTCAGCAAGGAGGAAAAAATGGGTAGGAGGGCCCCGTAAAGCAGGATAAGACTCTGGGAGGTCCTTGCCGCATTTTAAGGCAAGCTACGTTCACAACATATTTACACAGTTCCCTCTGAGCTGTGAGCCAGGCCTTGGTCCTACTGCCAGCCCACACCATCACAGTCCCAGTGCCTGGGCGTTCTCCAGCCAAACCACAAAAACCAAACAACACACTGCAGAGGTTAGCTCGCTGGGCAGGGGCCATAAATCAACGCAAAAAGTCACACAAACTAGACACACATGTTGACTACGTAGCTGGACATGTATAGAAACATACACGTGTGTTCAAGTGCGACAAATTCGCACATCTAAACCTTTACTAGACATCAACATTTTCACCCACATGCACTTTCCCTTCCAGACAGTGCAATCTCAGTGCTCAGAGCTGCTGCCAAGAGCAACAAGCCTGTCTGCCACCCCACTTATCCACTACACAGCACCGTAACCAGTCCCTCACCTCATTGCCCCTGTCCTGTTTTCGGATTCCCTCTAGGTCTTCTCCACCATTTCACCCCTCAGTTAACACTCCCTTCTGTATAAGATTTTTAATCCTGCGTCTCGGAGGAGTGTGGCCAAGCCATATTCCCATTTCCTGTTCTTTCTGGGATAGCGGAAACCGGAGCAGCAGTCTTCACCTAACAGACGTACATTCTCAGTGTTTGGTTTGGCCATTTGCTGAAATCTACATTTTTTTTAAATAAAAAAAAGTGCTGAGGGCACACTTCAGGGGTTGCTGACACAGTAAAGGAATAATATGGAGAATAGTGAGGGAGAAAGACAAACATCTGACACAGGTTGGGGAAATTCTCTTAATTATCCGTAGTGGAAATTCTATCTTCTCTGGGACTACTGAAGTCTGGCCTGAAATCTATAAAAGCAGTGTGCTCTGTCAGTGAAGCATGTCATATAGTTGAGACAAGATAATGCATACAAATGTGAATGCAACAGCACACAAGTATGTTTGGATTCGATACTGTATACTTGAGCTGCAACAAATAACCACTTAAATGTCTAATTTAATCTGTCTGAATAGTCTTTAAAGAAAAAAAAAAGCCTAAATTCTCTTACATCAGCTTCTTAACTTCAAATACTTTCTGGTTTCTTCACTTCTCTGATGGAATATCCTTAGGTTGTGGACAAAACAAGACCTTTTAGGATATCATCTTAAATTTCAGGAACACCAATCAACAGTTTTACCATTTTCTGACACCTTTTAAACCAAACAACTGTTCGATTAATCGAGAAAATGATTAACAGATGAATCGACAATAAAAATAATTGATAGTTGCAGCCCTAATATGTCCATGCTGGGGTTTAAAGATATGTCACTGACTGCAAAACTATATCATTTAACATTTTTCAACAGTACGCACTAAAAAGTTCTACACTTAAAGCTGGAATAATCCATTATTAGATGACTAATAGTTCAAAGCAGCATGTATGTAGATAGATGTGAATTGCAATGAGTCTTACACACGTGGACAAAATTGTTGGTACCCCTCAGTTAAAGAAGGAAAAACTCACAATTCTCACTGAAATCACTTGAAACTCACAAAAGTAACAATAAATAAAAATTTATTGAAAATTAAATAATCAAAAACAGCCATTACTTTTGAATTGTTGATTAACATAATTATTTTTAAAAAACAAACTAATGAAACAGGCCTGGACAAAAATGATGGTACCTCTATAAAAGATTGAAAACTATTTGACCAGAGTGACATGATTAACTCAGGTGTGTCATTTAATTGACATCACAGGTGTTTCCAAACTCATAATCAGTCAGTCTGCCTATTTAAAGGGAGACAAGTAGTCACCCTGCTGTTTGGTGAAAAGGTGTGTACCACACTGAACATGGACAACAGAAAGCGAAGGAGAGAATTGTCCCAGGACATCCGAAAAAAAATTATAGACAAACATCTTAAAGGTAAAGGCTATAAGACCATCTCTAAACAGCTTGAAGTTCCTGTGACAACAGTGGCTCATATTATTCAGAAGTTCAAGACCCACGGGACAGTAGCCAACCTCCCTGGACGTGGCCGCAAGAGGAAAATTGATGACAAATTGAAGAGACGGATTGTTCGAATTGTATCCAAAGAGCCCAGAGCAACCTCCAAAGAAATTAAAGGTGAACTCCAAGGCCAAGGTACATCAGTGTCAGATCGCACCATTCGTCGTTGTTTGAGCCAAAGTGGACTTCATGGGAGACGACCAAGGAGGACACCACTGCTGAAAAAAACTCATAAAAAAGCCAGACTGGAATTTGCAAAAATGCATGTTGACAAGCCACAAAGCTTCTGGGAGAATGTCCTTTGGACAGATGAGACCAAACTGGAGCTTTTTGGTAAGGCACATCAACTCTATGTTCATAGACTCAAAAACCAAGCATACGAAGAAAAGAACACTGTCCCTACGGTGAGACATGGAGGAGGCTCAGTAATGTTTTGGGGCTGCTTTGCTGCATCTGGCACAGGGTGTCTTGAAAGTGTGCAAGGTACGATGAATCTGAAGACTATCAAGGCATTCTGGAGAGAAATGTGCTGCCTAGTGTCAGAAAGCTTGGTCTCAGTCGCAGGTCATGGGTCTTCCAACAGGACAACGATCCAAAACACACAGCCAAAAACACCCAAGAATGGCTGAGAGAAAAGCGTTGGACTATTCTAAAGTGGCCTTCTATGAGCCCAGATCTGAATCCCATTGAACATATGTGGAAGGAGCTGAAACATGCCATTTGGAGAAGACACCCATCAAACCTGAGACAACTGGAGCTGTTTGCTCATGAGGAGTGGGCCAAAATACCTGTTGACAGCTGCAGAACGCTCATTGACAAATACATAAATCGTTTAATTGCAGTGATTGCCTCAAAAGGTTGTGCAACAAAATATTAAGTTATGGGTACCATCATTTTTGTCCAGCCCTATTTCATTAGTTTGTTTTTTTTAAAATAATTATGTTAATCAACAATTCAAAAGTGATGGCTGATTTTGATTATTTAATTTTCAATAAATTTTTATTTATTGTTACTTTTGTGAGTTTCAAGTGATTTCAGTGAGAATTGTGGGTTTTTCCTTCTTTAACTGAGGGGTACCAACAATTTTGTCCACGTGTGTAAATGCACTGCTTCCTACCTCATTTGATCTCATATCGACATACAGATTTGCACATTATATTAAGTTTATGCCCACATATGTGGTTATTTTCATATGTGGTTATTTAATCTGTCAATAATTTACTGAACTGACAAATGTTTAGTGTATAAAATGTTGATCACCATTTCCCAAAGTTCAAGATGACGTCTTCAAATGTCTTGTCAAGCCAAATATATTCAGTTTACTGTCACAGAAGAGTAAAGAAACAAGAAAATATCCACATTGAAGAGGCTGAAATCAAAGAATTTATACTTTTTTCCTGAAAAAAATGCTCTAACAGAATAATCAATTTATTAGTTGACAACTGAGCGTTAAACTAACAGGTATTTTATTTCATTATGTCATTTAAGATGACTGAGAGGGTGCTAAAATAACAGGAACACTTCTCTGTATAATGCAAGACAGTTCAACACCACCACAAACTACTCCCATAAAAATGATAATGAAGTTAAATCAAGTTAGATCAATGTCTGAAGAAAAACTGAACATGAATGTAGGATTTCTGTTATTAGGTAGAGTGGGAGATGCTTGAGGTGGATTCTTGGTATCTTGCTTGAGGCAGGTACTTCCAAAACTTGTCTGAGTTGTTTTCTGTGTGTCAATCAAACACATTTGTGTGGTTTTAAGTGTCTGACACTTCTGTCAAGGATTACTTTGCCATCGCTCCTCTGAATAGAGTTTTAAGGGCGCTCTAGACTGAAGTTCTGAGCTGTTTGAGGTGCAATTTAATAGCCGGGAGGAAAGTCTAAGAAATCTGCTTCCATCAATGCAAAACAATCAGACTGACACACACTGCTTCAAACATTTGGTGGTTCAGAGGTTTGAAGATGAAAGAAAGCATGTGGGAGAACTTAGGATCAAATTCTGATGCTGTGAACCCATTTCTACAAATCAGCCTATCAGAAAACCACATGAAATGACAATATTCTATTCACACAAGCAAACCAAAACAATGGAGGCAAAAACAAAAGCGTCTGTGTGACACTGGTAAAGGTGGATAACCCCGGAGAGCTGCCGAGTTGAAAAACAGAGCAGATGTATGCTGAGAAGCCTCCCCTCTCATACATCGTTTCTTCTATTTACTACACAGCACTATGATTAATCACACATTTACTGCACAGATGTGCCTCAAATTATTTTATTGTACTATTGTATTGTTTTATTTACACAAATTATTTCATGCAATAAACAACTGTTGTTTACTGCAGGTCTTTCTTGCTCTGCTTCATTCTGATGTATTCGCACAAACTGTAGTTCCTTTTAGACCACTTACAGCATTTAACACTGTCCACTGGTGATAAGATCTACTGCTACAATTTAGTTTTTCGTGAAAACAGGGCCGACATACCCCCTTATATTTTTGCACCAGAGCGGTCATGAAGGCCTAAGCAGGGCATCAGATTTCCAGGTCTCCTCTAATGGGGCTCCAGGAGAGAAACCATTATCCGTGCGTTAAACAGTGAATGAACTGTTACAGTCTTTTGACACCCAGTGGGCTTTTTACTACAACAATCTGAGACCAGGCACATTTGTAAAAAGTAGAACCACAGTAGCTTTGTCTTCAGCTACTCATGTAACTATTAACCCTCTGAACTCAAAGCTGCTGGGGGTTTCAAAGGAATTATGTCTTTCTAAATGACAAATTTACACCATTTTTCATATAAAAGAAAGAATTGCCAGATTTACATCGATGATGTACGATCTTGTCTGAAAAAGGATCTAAATATAATATGATACAATGTGATAGTTCGATGAAATGACTATTCTGCAGGTCTCATTTAAAAATCGCTCAAAATAAAGCATTTGGTTTAACCAGACCCT
Source organism: Acanthochromis polyacanthus (assembly GCF_021347895.1). NCBI lineage: Eukaryota > Metazoa > Chordata > Actinopteri > Pomacentridae > Acanthochromis > Acanthochromis polyacanthus. The sequence continues at coordinate 15,590,990 of NC_067130.1, forward strand.
GTAAAAATAATAAAAAACAAAAAAGCACAAATGTAAAGCTATGACTGACCTGAAGGGATTTTCAACTAAACTGGGCTGAGCTGCATACCGTCTACACAGAGCCGATAAGAGACAAGTATGAAGACAATTTGAAGTAGTAAAATATCTACAGTATGTAAAGTTACTCCTCTATTTTCCACTATTTGTACAGGTTTTTTAGTTTCTAGAAAAATAAACAAAGAAATTCAACTTCAGATTTTGCATGTTTGATGATTGGTGGCATTATAATTATGTTACACTGCACACAAGACATGTTTTAGTTCTCTGTACTTCTAGCCATGGTTGTGCTGTTTCCATAGAGGTGCAGGACTTTACATTGCAGTGAAAAACGAGCCCACAGTGACTAAAAAAAAATAAAAAATGACAGGAAGGGAGAAACCACCCAGAAACTGCTTGGTGTGATTCAGAAGGTTAACAGACAGAAAACAAGCCAAAACTTAAATCTTTGTGTGAATCTGGAGAGTCTGCTATAAATATAAATCCTCTTGTCAAATCTTTACCTTAGACTGAAACATGCTAGCTGTGATGAGGGTTGCAGGAAAAAATGAAGTCAAGTCCTGAGGTAAGGATGAGGAAACAGGATGTGTAAAACTAATCAGGGCAGTGCAATATTAAAGCTCATTACGAGCATCAAGCTCTTGTGTTGCATGTTTTTACTACTTTTTCCTGGCTCTGGTTGCACCACGGGAGCCTCACAACTAGCATCATCCCAGTCTTATTAAAGACTCCTTAGTCCTTTGCACTGCTCCTTTACTCTTATCATGTAGTCTATAAACCCCCCCACTCATTCCAGCTCTCATCCTTTACTTTGGGACATCTTAACCTCAGTCCTCACTTTGTGGCCTCTTCTTCCCAGCTTATCACCCACTTACACATGTCCACCCTCCCTCCACTCCAACAGCCTGGTCTGGCCTATCAGCGGATACCAAGGAAACCTCTGGATGATGTCATGCGGTGTGGCTGCTGTTCCAAGACTGACATCATTGTGGAGAGAGCTCCTCATTCTTTCCAGAGTATGACCCAAAATTTTTGGCTCCCCTACCCACACCTACTGTTCCAGCTTCCCCTCTCCTCCCCCTCCCCGCCTCTCGATCCTGAACATTGCATCTTGTTTTCTTGACACACAAACGTCCTTCCCTCCAGCTCTCAAATAAGCTCAACTAATACAGTATATCGTCGCCCACATTCATACAGGATGAGCATGGTGTTGCTCTGCTATAGCTGAGACAATAAAGGCCAGACAAGAAGCGCAGTGTTTGCACAGCTCCACCTCGGCTACTTCGATTCAGCCGCCGTCCCCTGCGGATTACCTCTGAGCGAGGCCAAGCGGTGCATCTGTCCCACTTGAGTTCCCTCAGACAAACCACAGATGGTTATTTCACTGAATGCTGCTTAGAACCGAGGGGATGGGTATTAAATTATCTCTGGTTGTTCTTGGCAAACTCGCTCGGAAACAAGTGAGCAGCGAAGTCAGGGGGACACGTTTTGTGGATGGCCTTTACTTTCAGAACAACAGAGATAAAAATACGCTTTGAGACACACGCAACAACCACACGCCAAGAAGACAAACGACAGTGCAAAAGGTCACAAGGTGAATTTTGCTTAAGATAATGACACTTAAAGACTGATTTCTACATATAAATTAAAGCCATGATAGAAGGAGTACTTCATTTGCGTCAGATTTGCAGCATTGATTACCACGTAAAATACATAAAGCAATCACCTCCTTAGTCTTTACTGGCACAAGCACAAACGCAGCACTCTTATGCAAGCTGCAAGAAAAAAAAAACATTATGGTACTTATAGAGGGCAGACAGTCGCCCTGCAACCACAATAACCTTGTGACAAACCAAACCACAAACCACCTCAGCGTATAAGTACTACTTCTCTTCTGACTTCTGAATGCAAGCAACGGCACAGGCCGCACTAAGGAACTTTCACCATACATCATAATGCCATCATAAATCCAATTATCTCCCTTCTGACTGTAATTATGTGATTGCAAGTCCTTTAAATCATTGATATAATCCCTGGGAAATCATATCTATGCATCAAAATTACATATTTAGAAGTTTTGTCCATGGAAATAATCCATTCCTGCCTGAAAAATAGCCTAGCAATAACTACGCTGGTAACTCTTCTAGATTATGTTAATCTACATAGTTACATACATACATAGCTTTAGCCACCTTTCCACACTCAATGCAACCTGAGCACACCGGCTCACCTTCAACTTTGCTCGAATACAGTAAAACAACTTGGCATTACACAATGGCAACTGGTAGTATCAGCATAATTCAGCCGTGCAGGGAAAATATTGACACAGAATGGTCCACCTTGCAAGTTTACAGAATGCATTTCTATCTGTTTGTTACACAGGAAATCCCAAAAGTTTGAATCCATGTTGTTTGGGAATATCTGCACTTTCAAGTCTGGAATTCTCAGTTATGGTGTGCTGACTGTTTATTTCACTAATGACATGTCTTCCAGCATGTGGGAAGATTTTAAAAAAACAAACAAAAAAAAACAACGTGATTTTCAACAGAGGAGGTCATCATCAAAAATCTACTGTGGAAAAAAAAAAACATGCTGTGTTTCTAAAGAGAGTGACTGGAAATCACAGGGCCTTGAGTCAACTGAAACTTAATTGGCCTGCCAGTGAAATCAAATAGTTTTTTTTTGGTGTGTGTCTGTGTGTGTTTTCATGCCGACCACCTCTTGGTGGTAACCGACTCTGGTAAAAGTCAACACAGGATCAGACTAAAGTACAAAGGGGAAAAGGGAGTAAGGGGAGGAAAGGAGTGCAGCCTGAGCATAATTTGGAAACTATGTGGCATATTTTCCATTTTCTGCACGCACTGGAGCCTGTCCTGTCTCCCAACTGGCAGACGCACAGCAGGAGGGCTTCAAACATCCCTCACAAAATATCTGTCCGTTCCCACGGTAACCGCTGGACTGTCACTGCAGCTTTGATAGCCGTCTCAGGTTTAAACTGTTCTGTATCACCTCAATCTTATGAGTATGCTTTAAAAAAAAAAAAAAAAAGTGGAGCAGAATTACAGCTGAATGAAGTCATCTTGTTGGCAACTGGAGGAATTTACCAACAGCCATTAGGCTTGGGGGAAATGATAGCGGACACACAATAAAAACATCTGTATTTATGTCTCCTTTAATAGCTCACAGTCCACAGTCTCACTAGAAATGTGAACATACCCCAAGCAGTATAAAACAGTGTTGTACTTCCCTGCTTCAATCGTAAATCACATTTTCCCATTACACCTTCTGGGGAACAAAAAAGTCTATATGTGCAGTACATCTTACAGACACAGATTGTCTTTCTTGAAATGTAGAAACCTGGCTTTGGTTTTGCCAAGCCGTGATTGGTTCATGGTTCAAAATGAGGACAAGCAGTAAAATCTTCGTCTCAGTTTTATGTCCCATCATATATCTATCTCGCCTATGGCTTGGCAGGCCAACTTGAGCGATTTTGGGAAAACGGGTGATGTCATATTTCTTTCTTTCTGTCTGTTCTCGCCGAGCTGCAGTAAGGTTAAAGGTCAGCTGGCTCAGCATCAGTCACATCAGTCAGCCTCTGTTACTAATTATTATTGAGGGCCTCGGCCTCATAGACTAATCCCCCTTTAAACAAGCACAACTCTGAAGGGACAAAGACAACACTATTCCTTGTGCCTTGTGCTCTCTGTGTGTTTTCGGTGTGTGTGTGTCCCACACAGGGGTCATGTTTAAGAGCCACAAACACCCACACAAAAGCTCATTATAGGAGCTATCCAAATGAATTCTTCACACTAGGTAAAAGCAAATAGTATTTAACCCATATCAGGTGTCATCTCATATTGTAAACTCAAAAATGCTTTCTGTCACTAGTCAGAATACTATACATCTTTTATCTCCTGCCAGAAAGCTTTTCTATGAATAAACAGAAGGAAAATTAAGAAATTAAACTCTCTAATGATTCAAACGTGCCTGTTCAAAACAAAACTGTTGCAGCAAATTCAGACAAAGCATTCAGTCGCAAAACCACAAACATAAATACAACACTTGACTTACAGGTTTAGAAGCCACGATGAGGAAAAAAGATACAAAAAAAGCAACATCAGATGCACCAAACAAATGCAGCTGGAAACAGACCAGAATTCTGGGACATGAAGTCCTTTTGTGGAAGATGTGGAATATATGGCACCTAAAATTAAGTTTGATTTACGATTGTGTGCATGTGTGTGAGTGGGTGGCAGAAGTCGGGGGATCAGACGTGGGGGGCTGCAAGAGCCAAATCCACACATCTATAGAGGATGTGGCCGCTACCGCAATCTCCCATGTCTAGCAGAATGAGGACTGGGGATGACCATCATTTGTGCCACATCCATATGTGTCTGTACTGCAGTTAAAATGAAGAACTGAATCAGCTTGTAAGTCATTTGTTTCCGGGCTTTAAATCTGAGTCAAGCTGCCCTTAGCTGACGTTAAGTATCGCCCATTAAAAACGACCGGTTTGTCGGTATGCTTATGAAAATAGCATTTAACTGGGGATGCAAATCAGCTGTCAGACTTATAAATCAATTCGCAAGTAACACAACGCACCAAACCGCACACAGCTGAGCGGAAAGTCAGTGTGAATCTGGCATCCATAAATGGCATCCAGCAAGCCCTCGCACAGACAGTCCTAAATGGTCCATTAAACAGCTAAAATGTGCAATTATGCAATTTTTAAAAAGTGATAAGATTAGGAGTTGCAGAGTAATGCCTACCTCAAAGACTTCTTCATCAAGTATTCTTGTTCCAAACACTATAATTCCTTTGGTATCAATGATGGGATGGGGGCTTCGGAGCAGCTTCTGGGTGGTCTTCTTTTTACAGTCCAGAATGAGGGTGATGGTCTGCTTGTGCACACTGATGGCCACTCGATGCCACCTGGAATGGGAGGTAAAGTTAATTCACACACTTACTGGGTTACACACCGCCCAATTACAAAGCGCTAACAGGCTAAGGGATCCCTTTTTGTGTTTTGCCTGTTCAAATTCAAATACACGTCTTTCTGTTTTGTAACTCGAATCTCATTTCAGTCCAGTTTTTGGTGGCAGAAGTCACACATTTGAGGAGAATGAGGAATAAAAGCACCATGTTACTGTGCGTGTGTTGCAAAGAGACACCTGGTTCAGGTGCTGCTAAACCGCTAAAACGTAAATAAACTGCTATCAAAGCCGAGCGCAGACACCTGGAGTCTGATTAGAGGGGAGGGTGAATACACAGAGAGCAGAGCGTTTATTTAAGAGTGCTGTACGACTGAAGTGCTGGCGAGTGAACCTACTTTCCATCAGCTAGGTTGACTCCTCTGAAGAGGGGGTAGTCCTCGGGGCTGGGTTTGCCTGTGTGGTCCTCGTACAGGAACACTGGCGAGCGGCCCACTTCTAGTCCGAGCTGCTGGATGCCCTGTTCATTGTACACGGACAACAGGAAGGACTGGCTGCCCTTCATAGGCTTCACTGTGGCCAAGATGGAAAAGTCCTCAGGGAAGACATCACCTGGCAGGATGGATGGTGGGTTGGAAAGAGAGAGAGAGAAAAGTTTTTGGACAGCTAAGTAGCAGTAACCATTCATCATCACCATAAGAAGAATGAAATACTAGTTTTGTATTCAGGATGTTGTAATCGAATCATTATTCTGGGAGACAGGCTGTGATCTTTTGGTGTCAAGAGGGAGTGTAATGTTTTTATTGCTACTTCTAATGGAAAGAAATGTTAGAAAAACAAAGATCATTTAGATTGGAGGAATCGTAAAAGATTGGGCTTTGCGCACCGAGAGGAAACATCAGCGACTCATGGAGTGCCCAAAATGTAACAGGATAGGATTAATCTGAAAGGGATGGCAGGCAGACGAGAGGTTGGACAGGAGGGAAAAAAAGAAACCGTTCGAAGCAGTGGATCGCTTCCAGTGCAGCACAGGATGAGAAGCATTAACGACAAAAGCATGTGATCCTGGGAGACGTTGTCAAACTATCCTCCTTTCCTCTCCCACAGCTGATGGATCTAACAGACGCTCGAGCGAAAGGGGTTGAGAGGAAAAGCGAAGAGCGAAAGTTTTACAGGAAAAATAATTAAAGGCACATTTGTGTGGAAATGGAAATACCACCAATATATTGGTATGAAAACACACAAGCAATGCGACAAAGATGTGCGAGCTTCCATCCGCATGGTTCCACTGAGTAGCCTCAAGTATTTCCTCCATTTCGCTCAAGAATGGAACATATCTGCCAGACAAATTCCCTTAGTTGGGTGTTCTCAAGACCCCAGAAAGAGGGGCCGGCTTTCCAAACACCCGAGGAGACAGTTGCTCACTAACGTTGAGGTCAGACTACACTTGGAGGCAAACAGAACTTTCTGATCTTTTAGTTTGAGGGAAGAAAGAGGCTATCGGACTATATTAAAGCCGCTATTGTTATGAGAAAGCAGCTATCTGGATTATATTTAACATAAGCATAGAAACCGCTTGAATCCCAGTAGCAATCTCTTGCTTTACAGCATGTGCGATGAAGAGAGTTCCAGACGGCCGGAAAACAGAGGCAGGGCTTGTGGCTACAGTGTTACTGTAACTCCTTGTGCAGCCATCAAAGCCCCTTTACCCAGAGAAGAGAAGACGAACCAAATTTTGCCACCACCCATTCGCTTTACTCCCTCTTGTTTTCTTCCTGTCAGCATCTGGATGTCTGTTTGCCTTCCTGCCTTTTTCTATCATTCCTTCATTAATGCCAAGCATCAAATCACATCATGCGGAGAGCACATGCCTTGGCAGTGCGCTCCCTCAGGAATTCTGCTTGGCATCATATGAGAAACATTGCTTTAATTGACAGATGCTTCGATGAGATGGTGTATAGCAGAAAGCAAGAGAACACAAGAAGTGAGAACACAAGACAGACAAGCCTTCAAAAGCCTCATGTGAGGGAATTTGGTGAGGAAGGCAGATACAAAAAAGCTTTGTCAGGCTTAATATATGAAATGAAAAGGGCTATGATGCAAACAAAATAAAAAGAAAGTGGGAAACACCAGAGGAAAGAAAGACAATGAGGAGTTTATTGCTACATCCGAGCCACAGTGAGTCAGCGTTTATTCTGTGCGGAGGTGAGGGGTCAGCTGAGGGGTGAGAGAAAAACCAGGGAGCAGAGGACAACAATGGAGGGATGAAACAAAAGAAAATAAACAGCTTTCAAGTTTGAAGCATTCAAAAGCAGCAGCCAAAATTAAACTGCCTCTGAATTCCCTGGTAGCATTTCTCATAGCAAGGGATCTAATTTGTGGATTCATGTTTATGCGCTGATCTGTCCTCCCAGTCGTCACGACACGGACCCGATGCCCTGTGAGAACGTCCATTAAAATGATGGAGAGAGAGAAGGAGATTGAAAAAATGCGAGCTACCTTCCTCCAGGACCTCATGTGAAGTGGGAACAGAGGGGAGGGGTCGCTCAGAAAAGCTCTGGTTTCTCTGGAATGTGTCTCTCAACCTGCTACTTCAGGCCACCAGATGAGAGATACTCGCTCCTCATTTAGAGTGCGAGTGTCGATATGGTGGGAATGGAAAGCCTGTGGTGCCAGCAATCCTGGGAGTTTACGCTGGCATTACCACAGACGGTGTCAGGCCAGAAACTGTCTGGGAAACTTAGAGACAAACCCAGACATCTGAGCCAGCCAATCAGGCAGAGTCCATTTTTCTCTCCAGATTAACCCACTGAACCCCAAAACCTGCCAAAAGGTTTAAAAGGCATGAAAATTAGACCATTTATCAGAGCCAGAAACTGTAAAAAAAAAAAAAAAAAATCACAGATTTTGAACTTTCTTATGGTCCCTGAATGAATCATATGTGAGGAGCTGCTTGGTAGAGAAAATTAACCAAATCTAAACTTAAAATTGTGACATTTCATCTAAACCACTTTATTCTACATGTCTCGTTTAAAGAAATGTGAAAAATAAATAGTTTAAGCTAACCAGATTCTGTAAAAAATTAAGTATTTGGCACTTTTCAGCACAAGCTTTTAGTGACTCAGCTGCAGTCAGCAATCGCATGAGAAAAATTCTGATTTTTCCAGTTGAATTGGGTTGAACTGCAGGCTGTGTTACACAGAACAGTAAGGAGACGACTGCAAGTAGTAAAATATTTATAGTATGTGCAGTCATCTTTTTTCAGTATTGGTAACACTTGTGGGCACTTGGAAATGCTGTACATGTTGACTATTTTTGTAGTCGTTGTAAAATAGGTAATTAAAGAACTTTCACTTGCTTTTTTTATGATTTATGGCATCATAACTTTGTTTTACTGCAGAAAAGACATTTTGGGTTTGCTCTACTTCTAGCCATGGTTGTGTTGTTACCACAGAAGTGAAGCTGTTTTGAAAAATGAACCCAAAGTGACAAAAGCAAAAAGTACAGAAGGTTAAATAACCAAATAAAGTTGCTTTTATTGTGATGAAATATCTCTACTCTAATACAGTCAGATTTTATTGTCTGCTAAACAAAAAGTCTGTGGTAGAAGTCTCAAGGCTGACAGTGGGAGGTTTTATTTACAAGTTAAAGGAGACAGAGAAAGTGCTTTGCCCTGTGACTGATGTCGCACACCGACATTTGACATGCAAACCTCAATTGCTCTTCCTCTCCTGCAGTACTTACAGAAAACTAAAGAACAGCTCTAAAGTCAGGGAGGGGAAGGAGTAATGGCTGCTCTTTGAATGATGCTCTCTACTGTCTGTCAGTGTGCATGCAAGCAGGTAAATGAGGTAGAAAGTCTTGGGTCCTGTAATTGGTCATTCAGTCATCACCGTGTCCAAATCTCTCTTTCTGTATGAGTCAAGCTGCATTCCAGTAGGACAGCATATTGCTGCAGAGACAACAAGTGGACCAGCTTGTATGACAGTTGATGGCTCTATGAGAAGAAGGCATTTGTGAACAGGACAAATCATGTAAAGCAACTAAAGGTCAGCTGCTAGTTAACGGTCTGTGACATGACTTTTTTTTTTTTTTTTTTTTTAACAGTTTTTAGTTGTATGTGAACAGCTCATTTAGACTACACTACCATTCACAAGTTTGGGTCACTTAGAAATGTCTTTTTTCAATGAAGATAACATTAAATGAATCAGAAATGCAGTCCAGACTTTGTTAATGTGGTAAATGACTATTCTAGCTGGAAATGTCTGGTTTTTAATGGAATATCTACATAGGGGTACAGAGGAACATTTCCATCAACCACCACTCCTGTGTTCTAATGCTACATTGTGTTAGCTAATGTGCTAATTGATGATTAGAAAACCCTTGTATAATTATGTTAGCACATGAATAAAAGTGTGAGTTTTCATGGAAAACATGAAATTGTCCAACCTCAAACTTTTGAACGTTAGTGTATGCGTCAACAAACATAACAATTTATGATCCATCATCTGCCTTTGATGAGGTATTACTTTATTACTGTGGTGTCTGTAAACTTGTCCTTACCTCACATGGTCAGAGGCCAATAGGAAATGATTAGGGGGTGATAAACTCCATATCCCATAAGACATAAAAAGCAAAAATCCCTTTTTTAATTTATGTCAAAGAGATATGAGTACTAAACTACCTCTGTCATTATCTATATCAGACATAATGACCATAATAACTACTTAATAGCTCGGGAAGCCTAGCATTTTTGCTCGTTTTACTCGATGTTCGTTCAGTTTTTAAAGCAAAAGTCCTGCACCTCAATGGAAACACAACAAGCATAACTAGAAGTGGAGTAAACTCAAGCATGTCTTTTGGGAAGCATGACACAGTTGTAAAGTTATGAACCATAAAAGAATGTTGGATAAAAAGTTGAATTACAAAAGCTATGAAAAAAATGCTGGAATCGACGTGTAAGCACTTTCCTGAGCATCCACAGGTGTTACCAATACTGGAAAAATGATGACTCTACATACTAGATAAATATTTTAAGACTTAGAGTTTTGATTTGTTCCCATACTTGTCTCCGTCTGTTCTGTGTAAACACAACCTGCAGTTCAGCCAAAAAGAATGTTTTCACAAGACTGTTGGTCACAACTGAGTCACTCATGGAGCGCTTTTTTTTTTAAACGGAGTGAGATTAGTGCAAACGATAGATGTTTGTAAATTTTTAAATAACATGAAAAATAAAAGGAATTTTGGTGGAAGATTATTCTTTAAACTCAGACTTTGTTCCGTTTCTCGACAGAATGGCACACCACACATGATTAGTTCAAGACCTGACTGTTTTGAAAGTTTCTGGCTTTGAGAAATGGTGCAATTGTGTCATTTTTTTAAAAAAAAAAGACAACATTCCTTTAAAACCAGCTGGTGTGTTTTGGGGTTGAGAGGGTAAATGCACATCAACTACTCAATGGCATGTTGACTTGATAGGTGTCTTCTTTGTTAAAGAAAGTCTCTCTTCTAATATTTATTATCAAAGCTGTGTTTTTTTTGGTGTTGTGCATCTATAAGGTCTCTCATCTAAATACTGAAAAACACAATTACATTCATTAAATGACACTATTCAGGTAACATGGAGATGTTTTGTAAGATACTAAATAATTTCACTCATGAGCTTTGTTCGAAAACAACAGAACCCTTATTTAATTTCCAGCTTGTGACCTTAGCTTGGTCAATTAGATTTCTCTGTCTGCTGCTGCAGAAGCTTGTAAGGGAACGGACAGTGCCATCTCAGCACAGCAGCTCAGACCACAAATGCACATGCCAAGCTTCAGCTAACCCCATTCAGGCAGAAAGTAGGAGCTGCTGCATCATTCTTTCCTTGCCGTTTGTTGGCTCTTGTCCATTATGGCAAGAAAAACACAGCCTGGTTTGAAGGAAAAAAAACCTGCATAAACTTCCCAGATTGTCAAAGTGACAGCCAGAGATTTTTGCCAACTTGAATGTGTGGATATATGCAAATGCCAATTTAGATGCTCCTATGTGCCTATTTGTCATAGATTCATTGGAATGCATATAGAATCACAAATAGGGGACAGACTACTGAAACACGCTGTGTGTCATAAAAGTAAAAGAGAGCAGACAGTTTCATTGGACTTTTTCTTCACTCCTCATTCACATAATAAAGGTAAGAAAGGTCTCTTCTGTTTTCAGGGCTTCAGTACTTTCAAATGAATCATCTCTTCCACATGTTTGCCTAATGATTGCATGTCTGCACATGCTCTTTTCCAGCACATCATCACAGACTGTCTGTGGTATTGGGGTCACGGGCCAGTGTGTACTTAATCAGAGCTACAGTGTCGTTTGTTACCAGAATTATAACAAAACGAGCATGTTTGAATGCTTTTGTTTTCTATATGCGACTTTTTTTTATTGTTTTACTTATGGAGACAGAATGCTGTGTTGATAATTTAGGCAAATAGCACTTCCAGGCTTCGGGCCAAAGTCATAACTCAGTAGCAAACTTGGTTAAAGGGGGAAAAAAGAAATGGATAGAATGATCTCACAAGTTAAGTTGCCGTCTGGAATATATTAGCTGTACATTCTCATAAGGTCAAGGCGAGAAAGAGGCCACATCACAAACACTGCGAGTGGATTTTAAAACCTTCAAGCCACAGACAGCTAGTTCCTTCCGTTTGCAACTTAAGACTATGCGGTGCCTCTTATGACCTCCTCCGATTGGTTTGTTTTTTACGTAGACTGTTATTTCGGATGATCTGGAGTAGCGTGTGTGTAATTATAGTTTGTGTGTCTAAACAGAGACTGATATGAGGCTGTGGCGTCATAGAGCATCAAAGCGAACGGTATTTGTTTGATTGGAGAGCATGTACAGGCATGCAGGCCGCAGGAGCCCTGGGGCTCTACTTTAAGCCCCAAGGAAGAGTCATACCATGGATCAAAGGTCCACTAAGGCCAATGTTACATCTGAGAAAACCATGAATGGGGCTGTCATCTAATCTAAGCTTTGTGGAAGCTTAGCTCACAGGAAGTGTAATTGTTTATCTTTTTTTCATATATTTTTAAACTGCAAGAAAAGCAAGATCGTAATCATTTTCAGAAACGGGATGGCTGGGTCACGGAATTATGGTTATGAACAAAATAAGAATACAGAAAAGGGAGTTTTGCACGTCTCACTACACAGAAATGAGATAAAACACAAGGAAGAAAACACTGCAAGGCAGCGGCGGCGTAGGAGAAATGATAGAGGGAAAAATTAGGACGCTTGAGGGAAAATAAAGGGAGAAGGAGAGAGAGAAGCAAAGGAAAGACTGCCGGGAGAGGGAGGAGGAAAGTACTACTGCAGCGTACCGCCGAGCAGTAACTCAAAGCCACGTCAGCACAATAGAACAAGGAAAAAGTGGAACCCCAGACTTCCCTCCCCTTTACCACCCCTATTTTCACTGCTTTTCCATCGTCCAGCTCCTCCTACAACATCACATATTACAGGGCTGGATCGCATGCATGCGGTGTGAGTTTTCAAGGGGCATGAATTATCTGTATTTCTCATTTTAATGTGTTTGTGACTGTGCATGTAAACCAACTCATCTACTGAAAGTGTGCTAGACATCTCATTTGTTTAGAAGCACTGAGTTTTCAGTAAAAAATGCAGACTTACTGCATATGTTTACAGGGAAGTGAGCGATTAAACAGCAGCCACAGCCTCTCTGAAATCCTATAAACTTAAGGCAGAGTTGACACAAATAATCAACTTAAAGGAGCTAATAAAACTGCTACCTGAAGGGGAAGAAATGATCTAGCTAGGTGGGGGCAAATACTAATTGCTTTCCAGTCATGTCAAAACATTGTATCTGCAGTTTATTTTGGGGTGGGGTGAAAGGTCACACAGCCGAACAGATGGTCAGACTGCAAGGTGAGTTAAAGATCTTGGAAAAGACACATCATGTGCAGTGACTAACCTGAGGAGGATGGAAAAACTGTGTTTGATGTCTGAAGGGGGAAAATTAAAAAGTTCTTAGATGTAGACAGATAGGGAGAGTTGAGTCAGATACTCACCTGGGTACAGCTGTTTGGTGGGGGCACTGAGCTGGGCGTCTTTGGATACTTTGTAAGCCACATCAGGTCCTTGTGTTGACCTCCGATGTGAGCAGAAACCCGTTGTTTTTGTAACACCCTCAGGTAAACTGTGAAAATCTAAAATCTTCAAGAGGTCTGCTGGTTCCGCTACAGAGAAAAGAGACAAAAAAGAGAAAATGACGTTAGATTTATGTGAACAACTGGAAGGAATGACATTTAAATCCCACACAGAAATGCCCATTGCTAAATTTAAAGTCAATATATTATAGAGTTAGTGCAATACAAAGATAGATCCAGTCTTTTTTGTGCACAGTTCAACTTTTCTACATATTAAGCAAGCCTTAATTATGGCACATCTTTTCGCCATTCTCTCCATTTTCTAACTCTTGCTGACTCAGAAGCGCTAGTTGCTCAGCAAGAGGCTTCACTGTTGTGGTTCAGAGAAGATTTCTGCTATCCATTTAGGTGCTAAACAGAGACATGCCCATTTATAGATGGCCATGATCATGGGTTACAGCTGCACCAAAACCCGTCCTTCCATCCATTTTCCTGCGATGCTAAATCTACCGCTGCCTCTCTTTGACCACAACCGTGCAATTAGCACACTCTCAGGCCGGTCGTCCCGGCCGTAGCCAGGCCACCGCAGAAGTACACTGGGTCACAACAATGTGACATGGGGTTTGACCCTGAACCGCACCCTCACATGCCAAAACCACCCAGGACAAACAGCTGTTCCTGCAGCCAGATGCGCACACAGCAAGCTGCACAATGACACACATTAGCATAAAACCTTGCCCAAGGACACTGCGTTCTGTCTGTAGGGACAGTCACACAAGCGGCTAAGGATGGGCAAACACTTAAGGGAGGGGAAAAAAGCTAAATAGAGGAAAACAAAGGGATTTTATGGCACTGGAGTTCAAGAAAAAAACAAAAGCAAGTGTGCTGTGGTATTCCGCTGGATGCATTTTTCTGTTATGTGAATACTGAGCGTCGAAGGCCTGGGACTAGATTAAAGCGCACACACAGGTAAAGCAGTAGTTGAGTAAAAGACCACACACATTGTTCAAAAAAGAAGCTTTCAATAGGCCCATCAATCTGAGAGTGAAAGGGCAGCGAGCAGAGGTGGAAAGGTGAGATCGAAGCAGCGCTCTAGTGCAGCCTGCATTTCCCTGCAACAACCTCCAGCTGGATGTCATTATGTATGACTCACGTGCAGCACAGATCGATTAAAAAAAACTCGACAGTCTTAAACAGAGGTTTCCATTTAAGAAGGCTTTGGCTGCACGTGTTCCTCTACAGCTGTGCAGTGATTGTGGAAAAAGAAGAAAAAAAACTTCCTCTTTACCCACAGAAGTCTGATTGCATACAATGCCAGCAAGAGAACGACTAAACTAAAGAAAGATAAGAGTGTTTAATGTCATGATTAGTCAAAAAAACATCTACTTCTTTGTTGTGCAAACCAGACATCAGATATGGAGCAACTTATTTGACAAGAAATAAAATCAGATATGAACATACTTTATCTGTTTAAACACACAAAAGCCTGGAATAAATCTTTTGAGGAGAAAATGAGAGCTCTCAATCAGTTTGCTGTGTGGTAATTTCATAATTTAAAGAGCAGCAGTGTTGCTTTGGTGGTCATATTAAGAAGAGGCACATGGATTTGGAACAGCAGCTCATCTGAAAGATATCGACTTTTTCCAGGTGCCACACCCATCTATTTAAGAACCCACCTAGCCCAGCCTTTAAACATGTCGAAAAGATAACACTCATATTCCTGTCAGTTCATACCGCAGGCTGACAGAGCCTCTAAGCCAGTGAAGTGTCTAAACAAAAAGACAGCTTTGTCTGTCATCAGCCCACAATGAAGAGACAGCCAGAAACTCACCCAGCAGCCAGAAAACGTCTATCATTCCCCGTGATCACAGAGGTTCCTTTAATGAGGCTCAGAGCTCTGCAGCACAGCATTAATATGTCACCCTGCCAGCTGATGGGAAATGTTCCTCTGATACAAATGCCCTGATTCATCTGCAATTAATCAACAACTATGTTCTACATCATCATCACTCACTGGTCCATAACTGAGAGGTCACAGGAGCATAAAAGATCTTAACTGAGAAGGAAAGGCAAGATCATGCATTCAAATAATTATTTCCCAACTATCCAGCAAATTTGTTCTAAAATGGTATTTATATTAAGTCGTGAGCACTCAGGAAAGCATGACAAATAATTGCAGTGTCTGAATGTTTTATTTACTCAATAAACCAGCAACAAAATATTAACTGCTTATGAAGTCTGTTTATAACTGTCAAACAACAGCCATCCATTACCTCCGCTACCTTTGCTCAGCTTTTTAGATGTTTATTGGGGGTTGATAGGTCCGCTGGTAAAAGTTTATAGCTCTAATGTTTTTATGGTCTAGCTAGGTGTTGCTGTCTGACGCATACAGTGCAGTTATTGAAACAATCCTGACATGTTTTACACCAGCAAAGTGCCGCACTTTACATCAACGTCTGCGCAAGTCCTCAGAAAACCCTGCAGGAATTACTCTGACAAAACAGCTAAGTATACTCCTGCACTGCAGAAGTTGCTACATGCAATAAAATCCTCTGAACCCTAAGCTTTTTTTGGCCCTGTCACATTTCTACTCACTGTGGACTCATTTTTCACTGAAACAACAATGGGTAGAAGTGGAAAGAACTCAGAAATGTCTTTTTAAATGATCAAAAGCAAAAATTTTAAAAACTGGAATCAAGAAGTAGTACATTTTTCCAATTTATTACTAATATTGTAAACAATGGTGGCTCTGCTCCTAAACATTAAGAGTAAAGCCCTTACATTTGTTCCTATATTTTTCTCCTATCTGCGCAAACAAACTTTGCAGTTCAGTCCAGTTTAACAAAATAGCACCTGATTTTTTGTCATGTGATTTTCGATCGCAGCCAAGTTACAAATAGCTTCCCATTTACACAAAGAAATGCTGAATTGTTAATCGTTTGTTGGCAAATTTTTAAATGACACATGCAGAATTACTCTTTAATTCCTAAAGATAACATGCCATTTGACCAATTTTGGGTTTACTTCACACCTACTGTATATCAGACACACTTATTGAATCATTTTAACAATCCAAAAATCCCCCCAAAAACCCAGCTGTAGACTCTAATTCGTTATCCGTTTCTATTAAGAACACACTAAGAACATACGTCGCCCACCAGGCCACTAAACAGAGCAAATTGGCACAATAAACTAGAACAGAAAGCATTTTCATTTAATTCCACTTTTACAAGGATCACAGTTGACCACAGGCAAATCTCACAGTTTTCGCCCTTTTCTGACAGCCACAAATGTTCCCTGTAAAAGACATAATAGCCTGCTTTGACAATTCTCTTTAACCTGCCACACCAATCGATCACTGATGGCCGCACAGGGACCGTCCCTACAAGGCATGGAATTAAGTGTGTTACAGTTAACACAGTGTCTGAAGGATGGACGGATTAAAGCTGAGCTACAGTATTACAAACTGATAGTAAGTTAGGCGGTGGTGTGGTGTCTCAGACTGTTAGAACCAGCCAGCCATAGCCTCCCTTTTCCATACCCCCCCTCACCACACACCAGTGCAGTGATTCCCTTATTTGGACACATCCTTGTTTTGACCTTCAGCTACAGACTCTGGTGGTGACAGGTTAAAAACACTCATCCATCTCTAACTCAGAGACAATAATAATCTTCCTTGTAGTACTCATACAGACGACAGTATTTCAAGGCTATCCTGTCAAAATGGCCCTCCATTTTCTCTGAAACTACATGTTCGCAGGTCTGCCTTCATGTAAAAGCATCTCAACACAAGCGGCTAAACTTCAGCAGTAGCTGACGGCAAACTCTCCACTTATTAGATGTTTCCAATAAGCCACAACCATTTTATTAGTTTATAGATCACAATAACCCACAAATACTGATAAATGATTCCAATAAGTACCTTTGGGCGACAGCATACTGCACTCACAATGCATCACAACAACATGGCTCTCATAATAGCAAAACAACAGCCAGCTCAGCACCACAGGGGAAGAGAATAAAGGGGGCGGTTTGAAGGAGCATCCACTCGGTGGTAACTGTGTCATGACCTCTTGCTGAGGGGAGTTGCTTTTGCTAATCCACACTGATACCATCAAATCCCAGCAAGGATCAGCAGCTTTTTTAGCACAGAAACTGACATTAGGGCACTCTTCTATCCATACCTGTTGACCACTCTCCCAGTCTCTTAAACTGTGAAACTGTTCCACTTTCTCACTTCTATTTTCCTCTCATGAAATCCTGTTTTGTTTTGTTTTTTCTCATCTGAGGTTTAAGATCTTCTTGAATTAAAGCAACTACAGGTCACCTGGAGGTGAGCCAGGTGGAGAGGGCCAATGAGGAAAGCATCACTTATCTCTATCCAGACACCAATTACTGAATTAAAGACCCATCGAATACCCATCTGAGAAACAGCAGATGTCTTCTCCAGTGACATAATGTTTCACCTGACGCAAAGTGATCATCATTTTCCTCAACGATAAAACTGTCTGGCACTTTAAAGTCGCTAATGCAAACATTATCACCTCTTCCTTTCTCCTTCATTTGAATATTCTCACACACCTCCATTCATGAGTTTGTCACCGGCAGTCGACCTTCCAGCGGAAGCAGTCCTGACCACATCCTAAGCCACAGGTATGAGTCTCAATCCCACCTTGTTCAGCTGAGCTGTTTACCCACTTAGCATGGCAGGTCCCTCAAGAGACCAACACCTGTGGCACTGGATGCTAAAAATAATTTTACCTCTGACCACAAGCTCTTCACATCCAAGAGGCAGGTTCTCCACATAAACACAGAAACTGTTTATATGACTCGGTCTTGTGTACGTTTGCTCCCGGTCAGACTGCTGCCCCTCTTCTGCTGCTTTAACTGCCTTCATGCAAGTGAATACGATACGAATAGGTAATACGATAAATACAGTGAATCCTTTTAGCTTCAGCACTTGATAGAAATTTTCTTATGTAAATTAAACTTTTTTTTTTTAATTTGGCTTGTATGCAGTACCTCGATCAGCCATAGGGCCTCTGCTGTATTCAAGTAAATTTATTTATTTTTTACATTGTAATAAGTCAATAAATTGAGGATTTTTTTAATTTTACAGATTTTGTATAGAGTTTTGTAAAAAAGAAAAACATTAATGAAATGACTAAAAATGACAGTGAATGGCTTTTTTGCTGTTTAAAGTCTGTGTCAAACAGTGAATTTATGTCCTTTGTCATTTAGTAGATGGAAGTGTTGAATACTGTAATTATGTTTCTTAAATTAGACACATTTAATGACAAGAACTGTTGGTTCTACAATTTTCACAGATTTGTTTGCTAAATGAGAGATATTGTGTATAATTTGTATAATAGACATTGCTAATCAATCCGTCTGTCTTTCTGTCTGTAATATTGGTAATTTCATTGTTTTTGCACATGTAAATATTAGTTATTTAAACATTAAAAACTCCTCCCAAAATACATACAACCTCCTTTAAATTAAAGCAAGAAACTGTATTTTTATTATGGAAAATTATTGCATTTTTATGAAATGGTTAAGTGCCATTATTCTACTGTACTTTGCCCCAAAGTTGCCAAAACATAACAATTTTTCACTTTTTTTTTTTTACAGAGTAGAGAACACATACTAAACAGTACATCAAAGTGCACACAGGATTTACTCATCTTGCCCTTGTTGATAAAAGCTGCAAAGTTCAACTTGTGCAACACTTAAAGGTTTTTTAATCTCTCATGTTTAGGCTTTCCAAATTCTTACATGAATGATGAACTTTAAGATGGATGGAGTACCCACTGCTACTCCTACAGTTGGGTTTTCCCCAAGCCATGTGCACAGGAAAAACTTGCAAATGTACATATTAGTCAGCAAAGTGCTGCATCTTTGATGCTAAAAGAGGAGCGGTTAACTTTCTTTTATGGCTTTGTTTGTCAGACACTGGATGAGGTTTCTGCACAGCAAAGGATAATGAATTCATAAAAGTATACAGTGTGAGTTATTTTTAGAGGTGTTGGCAAAACACGGAATTACAACAAAATGACATGAGGAAGGAGGCATCATATGCTTTTATAAACCTCTTCTCCTCCCTACCATCTTGCTGATTTTTTTTCTCTCTTTATGTGAACAGTAGCTTGAGTGGCAGATTCATAATCCTGCTTTCGGCTCCATGCCAAGTCTGTGGTGGATCCCATTCCCCTAAATATCCATCTACCCTCTATTTCCACAAATGCACACATACATATACACACACTGCTCTGTAGCAACACTTAGTGACTCCAGACGGCACCATTTCACTTGACAGGAGGAGGGGTGCTGGACCAGTGAATTAGTACTTTTTTCAAGGGGTGGGGGGAGGATTAACATTCTTCATTCTTTCACTGCCCCCTATCCTCCTCCTACAGCCCTTCCTGAAGTGAGGCCTAACTCTCCCGGCACATGCTTGACCTGGCGCTGAGGACAAGGAGTAATTAGCAGCCATAAAGAGGACCCTGCCTCTCCTGGAAACCAGCACAGCCGAAAACAAGAATGCCCAATGAGAGACTTCCCCCTCCTAGAGCGCATCACAGACAGGCAGGGTGCAGGAGCCTCTTTTCTTTTTTTTATTTCACCTGATTCTGTTATAAAACTTGAAGCCAACTGGAGCCTCACTGTGAGTACAGCAGGTTACTATTAAGGCCCCGATTTAATTACTTAAAGCGAGACTATATAACTCTTAAAAGAAGACATTCTTACTCTGACAAATTAAAAGTGGAATTTAATTTTGATGCACCATGATCAATACCTCATGCTGGCTGTGTTGGCTTATGTTCTTAAACTTATGATGGCCATTACTGTGCAAGTAATTCTTCTGTACCTACTGTTACACTTCATTGAAGCATTTATCCATATCCCATTTGTCATTGTGGCCACCGTAGCTGATGTTCAGAAAAGTTACAAAGGCTTGCTGTGTGGTCTATAGCATCAGATTTCTCCGAGAAATCATTCAGATCCTAACCTAAAAGTCTTGTTCAATAAGATGCATTAAATATGACATTTGCTGTAGCACCCCTCAAAGATTGACGTGAGATAACTTTGTCTAGGTAGACGACAGTGGTCTTTGTTTTAGGTGAAACAGCCAACCCCTGAAAAAGAACACATCAAGAAACAACTGCTGCACTATACTAAACCATCCATCTGCGGGGCCAAAAAATATGAAAAAGACACATCTGTCAGCTCTGACCTGCACTTGTTGCTTCATGTGACCAGACATGAGATTTATACCGCCAGCATTAAGCATATGCTAGATTGAGCGCATTACTTTGCATGGACACACACACCAACAAAAAAAAACCAAAAAAAAAACCCATAAGTAAATTCATGCTAGCACATATCTGGATGGAGTGCCAAGAAGCAAGATGGCAAGCAATCACACATACCTCACTTTAATTAAACCGACAAACCACTGTCAGACAGATTTCCTGGCAATCACAAGACAATCAGTGAGGTTTGAACGAAGATTCAAGTTGTATCAACATGTACGATGCATTGTACAATCATAATGACAGCTGGAAGGAATGTAAATTTTTTTTTAAAAAAAAGCAGCATTTATATGAAATCACCAAACCAAAGAATACAGTCCAATTGAATGATGAGACAGGCTTTGAAGAGAGATTGTGTTACTTTTTAAACAACAAGCATCATACTTATTAAAAATGAATTGCTTCATAAAACACTGAATGCTCCATCAACAGATACATATGACTATTAGCTTATGATAGTTAATAAACTTAATATTAATAGCACTAGAGATTAAAATTTTGAACAAATTTCGTAACTGATAATAGGCAGCCTTATTCAAAAAATCAATTAAGCAAGACAATTTAACATCAGTCTGTGTCCAACACAGTCATTTTGAATGCAAATGCTTTTCTACTTTAATGGCATAGATTAGCAGACACTAGGCCATATTGACGCTAATCTTAGCTTGCTAATCTTCAGCTCACCTACACAAGGAGAGGTCTGGTTGACAGGCATTACGACACACAGAAGACTCTCTCATTGTGGCCCTTTATGAGCTAACTGTAAATACATTTTCTGACATACATATTTTTCACCTTCTGCCTTATTGGTTGAAAATATTTTAGTCAAATCAACAATTAATCACAATTAATTGATGAACCAATAATTATTAATGACTCATTTTGCTCACCAACCCAACAGTTCTTGCTTTTTATCACAACTATGGAGTTCAGCAAGAGTTGCACAAGCTGTCTTCATATGAAAAGTCACCAAAAATGTGAAAAAGAAAATCTGATGCCATTAATTGCTTTGGAGCTAATAACCTTGCCTGCGTGGTGTCATCAGAAGGTGGCTGCATGGCTGTCATAACCAGAGTAATACACAGAAATAAAAGCTGTTTGCCAACTGCTAAAAACTCTCCAAGAAAAATAGAAAGAGAGAAAACTTTAGCAATCTAACAGAGAAAAATGAAGAGAAGTCATCAGGAACTGCTTTCATTAGGCAAGTTTTGACTGTTCTTTGATGTCAGCTGGTACTGGTCATGTTTTATGCTGTCCAGAGACAAAGGTAATAAAAAGAGGAAACAGCTGATGTTCGCTAGCCTAGCCGCGCTAGACAACCCACGGCAACGAATTTAATTCTCTGCCAGGGTGGGTCGAGTTACCCTCCATAAGGCTCGAGGTTGGATGCTCCTAAAACTGGCCGGACCAATCACCATGAAGTGTACAGTCAGAAGGCGGGTGTAACTAAGTGACGACAGAGGCGCCACGATTCTGACAGAAACAACCGGCGCACAATAAACAGTTATCTTTCGACTCGGCTTTGGCCACAGCCCTTAAAGATTTGAAGCTAAAATTCAAATTGAAAGAAACAAAGGACAGCACTGAAGTGTTTCATTGAGAAGAAAGACGTATTTGGACTTATGCCAACGGGATATGGCAAATCCTTAATATACCAGTTGGCTCCGCTGGTTGGGAAGCTAATGGGACTTAGCCACAATCCGCCGGCGCTCTAGGAACTCCGTCAGCCTATTCGTTGCGCTGATTGGTTGTATACCTACCCAATTGCTGCAGAGTGGAATCTAATAACTTTTTCTGTATATCAACATGCACATAAAATACTCATGGAAACAAGGATATTGTCTGCCTATCTGTGTTATACTATGAGCTGTAGCCCTTTCTAAAGAAGACATAGTATGAATATCAGCAAGATGCAAGTATATGACAAGATCATGACAGTGTCTTTGAGCAGACTCTCTCAAAAGCAAATTAGGTCAGGTTTTAAACCGGCATGAGCAAAAATAAGTTTATAAATGACTTCACATGCCAGTATCAGTTAAGTTTCATTTTATCGGCCAACTTCAGCCCAGACGATTCAGGATACTGACCCAGTGACCTGGGCTGAAAGCTGCACGTGGAAACAGCAGCAGGGAGGAAGAGGCAGGGGAGGAAATGAGAAGAGCAGGATCTTTGTGTTTATACACC
The DNA here is from genome assembly GCF_021347895.1 of Acanthochromis polyacanthus. Classification (NCBI taxonomy): domain Eukaryota; kingdom Metazoa; phylum Chordata; class Actinopteri; family Pomacentridae; genus Acanthochromis; species Acanthochromis polyacanthus. The sequence goes on from NC_067130.1 coordinate 15,613,593, forward strand.
AAATACACTCATTTTCCTGATATTAATCATTTCATTCTGATGTTCACAACAAGGTACTGGAACATTAACCCCAGCCTGTTACTGCAGAATGACCAGACACCAAGAAACTATTAGCAATCACGTAGATACAAAGGCATGAACTCGGAAAAATCCACCCAGAATCTGCAGACAAAGTCTTGAATATTCATACCATGACTCCCAGACGCACTGATTCATTTACACACAAGACCACAAGCACCTGGAAGACGAGCCAGAGAACAGAGAGTTTTTCTGACCAGAGCTTCTCTTGTGTACTCTGAGGCTCGCAGCTTTAGTCGGACTTATTGCTTTAACAGTGGGAATACCAGATGGTTTACTTCACCGTCTCCAAGCTGCAGCTCACAGCGGTGAAGATAAATCATTGTCTGCCGTCCACCACAGACTAAGATGGAAAAACTGAGTCAAGATTCCATGGTGCACTTCTGAACGCTCATTTTACACCAAGAAAGTGCAGGAATAGGACTTTTGAGGCACGTGTGTGATAACTGTTACCTCTGTCTTTTTTATTATCTGTTTCTCATTTCACCCTCCATGGCTTTGTCTTCTTTCTTACCAGCTTCATAATACCCATTAGCAACTTTATTTCCCGCTGCCTATTTTATCTTTTCCTGCAATGATGCCTTTCCCTCATTCTGTCTCTCCCGCAACAGATATAGTTTTAATGGCTGACTGTTGAGAAATTTATGATAAAGGAGGGCCCTGCAGCACCGACATTACAGAGCCATTTCCTCTCAACCAGCTTCACAGATAACCATTATTCCAGCACCAAACGCACTCACACTAAACAATGAAACAGAATCCTGCTCAATAATAAAGCTTTTCTCAGCGTTAAGACCCATCAAACCGAAACACCATATTCTCCAGCAATTCACTGAGCTGCTGCGTTTCCTGGCTAATGATGGGAATCAATCCAAATACGCAATGTTTTCTCACAAAGGAAGAGTTTCAACATCGTTGGTGAACTCAACGACCTCTGAGAATTTACAAAGAAATGTTCTCAACTGGTCCACGAAATCAACAAAGACAAATATACAGCATCTAAAACACACAAAAAGGACTTACAAACTCATTTTGTGTGCAGGAAAAAAGCGTAAAATGTCCCAGTGAAAGTCTAGTAATGTTTTCAAACTAGTATGTTTGCATCAGAAGAGGAAGTAAATTTAAGTCATGCATCACAAGCAGCAACATTTCAAAGCACACAGTCTTGTCAATGATGGAGTTAAAAATAAAATCATTGAGGCATGAAAAGAGCGACAAAAAAAGCAATATTTAAGTTATCAATCATTGCTCTTGCAATAATGATAGCACACACTATTACTGAAGCCTGCGGAAAGGAAAGCTTGCCATCTCAAATAGTGCCAAAAGACGTGCACAAGCTGCAGTGACAGCCAAGCCAACGATCAATTCATCTCCTCCTGACACTAACCAGTATCGCCCTTGAGCAACATCAAGACCGTGGGTGAACAGAAGTCAAACATATCGAATGACAGCTGCTCTACCTGACTCATCTGTAAATCATCTAAATCAGCTACAGAGTTCAGGTCAAATCAACCCTGGCTTTATAAATTACACGTCTTCATTTCCCCCAACTGCGTTTAATGAGGAATACTAATTACTGTTGAATCATGTTTCCTGGCAACATTTTCTGGGGGGGGGTTTTGTGCATATGAAGTGCAGAACTTTGATGCAGCTGGCCAGGATTTGTATATTGAGTCCTGCATACGGTTAAGTTTGTACAGGAAAAGTCACCGTCTGTTAAGCAAATTCACACAATGCTGATCAAGCCAGTCACCAGCAGGTAAATCTTTAACCCTAAGCCTTTATTTCATAGTATGCTACAGTTTTAACCCTCGTGTTGTCCTTACCAAAAAATGTTGTTGCCTTGTCTGAAAAAAGTCCATAAATTCAGAAAAAATGTCCCCAAATTCATAAAAAAAATTTGAAAAATCTTCAGGAAGAAAATTCTTGAAGTTTCCCTTAAAAGTTTTATCGTTTTAAATTTAAAAAATCCCCAGATTTGACAGCAAAATTCACTGGATTTTGGTTGATTTTTTTCTGAATGTTCTTAAACATTTTTTTTATTTGTTTTTTTCCCACCAAAAATGTTCAAAAACAATTTTGAAAAAGTGGAAATTTTCACTGAAAAAAAAATACACACACACACACACACACACACACACACACACACACACACACACACACACACACACCACACACACACACACACACACACACACACACACACACACACACACACACACACACACACACACACTTTTTTTTCCACATTTTTAAAACGGGTCAATTTGACCCGCAGGACGACAGGAGGGTTAGAAGAGGTGTCTGTGGCAACATTCCCACACTGGTGCATTTTACATCAACAGCAATGACGTGTTGCCAAAGCGGAAGACTGCACAAACCCTCGTGACACAGAAGTAGGCTAGAACAGCGGGAACTATGGCGGAGCCCATGCCAGCAAAACCTGGGAAGCATCAATGCAATCAATCCTCCAGATGAAGAAGCTTCGTGTTCAGAGGAAGGATTACATTCTAAAAAATAAGAATTGGTAGCAAAACCCATCGGCACTGTTGGTGTAGTTACTCTCATTGCCAGAAGGGGGTGACAAAAGTTCTGCACTGGAGGTTTGATGCAGCAACACTGTGTTGCATACATTATCAACTGACTTGTTCAATATTTAACCAAGACCACTGTAATTCCTGAAACAGTGAGTGCTTAAACATAATTACAACAGTCTGACTGGTCAGATGAAGACCGCTATTTCTGCTGCAAAGTTTCACAGACATTCCCTCCCACTTCCAATATTGGCATGCTACTGCTGAATAAGACATTTTAATGACTGCATTCTCCTCCCCCCTGTATGCAAATCTTCCACCAGAACAATTCCCCTGTCACTATTTTGGAGGGACACCATCACTGCAACCTGGGCCAAGCCAGCTGTGATTGCTTTATACAAATACAAACAATGCAGAGCATTTTCCTCCCATGCAAAAGAATGATAATGAGTTGCAGCCAGACAATTTCACAGCACACTAGAGAATAGTCTGGTAATTTTTTCGGTGAACATTTGACTTGCAACTTTGAAGACAGAACAATAAAAAACATTCTCTTCTTACGTTGGCCTACAGGTATGTCACATGTTTGACTTTATCCATAATTGCTCAGACATAGTATTGCTTACTTCTCCTGGTATTGCGCGATTTTTTAATTTCCTTTAGCTTGCTTCAGCACATACTAGTGTTTGTAGTAAAGCTCAAGCTTGGCCCCCTTGTTTAACAAAACCAAATTAATTAGGTCTCCGGCTTGATTGCAAAATACGGCTGAATAAGCAAAAAGTTGTCTGCCGTTCCATTCCAACGCTTACTAATTTCATCACCTAATAAATTAAAAATAGAATACATCTGACTAGTAAAGTTTCTGGAGCCACCAGAAACCATTGTATTTCCCCCAGAAGGAAAAAAGATGCTTACACTCAGTATTTCTGCTGCCCAGGCTGTGGCTAAGCTCGGGCTGGGGAAGGGGGACTGGGGTTGGAAAGGATGAGTCATACATTGCTTTCCATGCTCAATGATTATAATACCCCATTACAGAGAAAGGCACTGTTTCCCAGCTGAAGTGAATGCTCGGCTTGTGAGCCTGGACCAGACTTAGCTTTTCACTCTGCCATGCACTACATGCTGCAACAAAGCATACTGTCAAAAAAAAATCAAATACAGAAGTGGGAGTTGCATCATGAGGTAGCACATCCAACTTTTACATCATACATTTTGTTCCCTTTGGTCTCTCAGGGGCTAAAATAATACACACTGTGCTTTTCGGTTGTAATGTGCAGCTGAAACGATCCGTCTTTTGTTTTTAGCAGACACTAGGTTTGGGCAAGAAGCACCTTTCGGGAGAATCCGCAACTGGCTTCAAATCAAGCACGCTGTGTCGTGAGCACAGAGCACCATTGAGTGGTTGAAAACAATTATTTGACCCTTAATTAGTCTGGAGAGGAATAGGCGATATAGCGTCCAGGATACAGAAAATAATGTGCTATTTGTGCTGCACAAAGGATCTCCTTAACTCTGACACCGGGTCAAAAACTTGTCCTGCATATTTTGTTTTATCTTCCATGTTATTATCAGGCATTAGGGCTGATTTACAGAGTCCTTTCCACAAAGCCTGCATTTACAGGATGAAGTGGCACATGCACTTGCAGGGTCACTGCTTCTCTCCACAGTCCAGCTAACTCAGATTCCTTCCTCAGCGCCATGGCAATGGGCACACACAAGAAGCCATTTTTTTCCCCCTCATCGCCACTGATCTGATTGATTGAGACTTGAAGGTGAGTGGC